>NC_085844.1:79926072-80234698 GCF_035594765.1 Anolis carolinensis
TCACACTTGCCTCAACCTCAAAACCTCTGAGGATGCCTGCCATAGATGTGGGTGAAATGTCAGGAGAGAATGCTTCTGGAGCATGGCCAGACAGCCCAGAAAATGCACAGCAACTCAATAATGATAATGATAATTTTATTTCTTACCCGCTCAAGACGATTGACAACATTGCTAGAACACATAATAATTTAAAAACACTCTGTAAAATATACATATGGAAACATATTTCCATAAAATACACAAAACAAAAAGGAGCCCCGGTAGCGAAGTGTGTTAAAGCACTGAGCTGCTGAACTTGCAGACCGAAAGGTCCCAGGTTCAAATTCCGGGAGCGAAATGAGCGCCCGCTGTTAGCTCCAGCTTTTGCCAACCTAGTAGTTCGAAAACATGCCAATGTGAGTAGATCAATAGGTACCACTTCCGGCGGGAAGGTAACGGTGCTCCATGCAGTCATGCTGGCCACATGACCTTGGAGGTGTCTACGGACAACACTGGCTCTTTGGCTTAGAAATGGAGATGAGCACCAACCCCCAGAGTCAGACATGACTGGACTTAACGTCAGGGGAAACCTTTACCTTTACCTTACACAAAACAAAAATTAGACATAGAGTGGAAGTTTAAACAATATCATGAAAAGGGCGAGAAATCTGCCCCTCTCCATATGGTATGAATCAGGGGTCCCCAAACTAAGGCCCGGGGGCCGGATGCGGCCCATCGAAGCCATTTATCCAGCCCCACGGCACAAGGGCAGAAGGGGGTTGGGCTAAGTAACCCAAGGGGTCTCTTCTTCTCTTACAACCATTATTATTATTATTATTATTATTAATAATAATATTGAGGCTGGGTGGCCATCTATCAGGGATGCTTTGCTTGTGCTTTTGGTGCACACAGGCAGAAGGGGGTTGAACTAAATGGCCCAAGGGGTCTCTTCCAATCCTATTATTATTATTATTATTATTATTATTATTATTATTATTATTATTATTATTGAGGCTGGGTGGCCATCTATCAGGGATGCTTTGCTTGTGCTTTTGGTGCACACAGGCAGAAGGGGGTTGGACTAAATGGCCCAAGGGGTCTCTTCCAAACCTCTTTCTTCTTCTTCTTCTTCTTCTTCTTCTTCTTCTTCTTCTTCTTCACATTGACGCTGGGTGGTCATCTGTCAGGGGTGCTTTGTTTGTGCTTTCGATGCACAAAGCAGAAGGGGATTGGACTCAATGGCCCAAAGGGTGTCTTCCAACCCTCTTTTTTATTGTTATTGTTATTGTTTATTTATTTATTTAGATATTTATTTATTATTGCTCGGTGGCCAACTATAGTCTGGCCCTCCAACGGTCCGAAGGATCGTGAACTGGCCCCCTGTTTAAAAAGTTTGGGGACCCCTGGTATGAATAAAGAAATCCACTGGACTTAACTGGCACTTGTATCTTTATTTCTCCATTGGAAGAAGTGAGGCACCGTGGAATTAACATAGTTTGACTCCACTTTCACTGCCACGGCTCAATGCTATGGAATCCTGGGAGTTATAGTTCGGTGAGGCATCTAAACTATTTGGCAGAGAAGGTTTAAAGACCTTATAAAACTACAATTCCCAGGGTTTCATAGCATTGAGCCATGGCAATGAAATTGGAATCAAACTGCATTAATTCCAAAGTGCAGCTGCCCTTTGGTGAGATATATGCATCCCTCTGAAGTACACCACTACAATATACACTACAATATACCCTTAGGCCCTTTCTGTATTGCCATATAAAATGCAGGTTATCTGCTTTGAACTGGATTATATGGGAGTGTAGACTCAGATAACCCAGTTCAAGGCAGATAATGTGGATTATCTGCGTTGATAATCTGAATTATATGGTTATGTAGAAGAACCCATACCCTGCCATATAAGATCCAGACTATCTGCTCTGAACTGGATTATATGGCTGTGTAGATGCATATAATCCGGTTCAGTACATATGACCTGGATTATCTGCCTTCATAATCTCAATTATATGGTTATGTAGAAGAACCCATACCCTGCCATATAAAATCCAGACTATCTGCTCTGAACTGGATTATATGGCTGTATGGATGCATGTAATCCGGTTCAGTGCATATGACCTGGATTATCTGCCTTCATAATCTCAATTATATGGTTATGTAGAAGAACCCATACCCTGCCATATAAAATCCAGACTATCTGCTCTGAACTGGATTATATGGCTGTGTGGATGCATATAATCTGGTTCAAAGCAGAAAATGTGGATTATCTGCCTTGATAATCTGTCTTCTATGGCTGTGAAGAAGGGGCCTTAGGAAACTATAAATCCTAGGAGTAGGCCCACATGTTCCAGCTTCTGGAACATGGCCAGGCAGCTGAAAAACCTGCAGCAACCCAGCCTCAGGCCCCTCCATTTCCCCCCTCAGTTGCCAAGTTGGCCCAGGCCTGCCCTGGAGACATGCCTGGCGAAATGCTGGGAACAGGGACGGGTTCCTACCTGCCCCGTCTTCATGGCTGAGAGGGTCCCCAAGGAGGTGCATGGCAGGGGCACAGGCCTGCTCGACCTGCCAGAGCTCCTTCCAGCCTCGGAGGGCTGCCGGGCGTTGCGGGAGGAATCCAGGAAGGGTGCAGGTGGAGCAGCAGGCCCAGAGGCCTGGCCTCAGGTCTTGTTCAGGGGCAAGAGGGCTGCAAGGGCGAGAGGGCCGAGTGCGAGAGAGGCGTGAGTGGGCCGAGTGCGAGAGGGGCGTGAGTGGGCCGAGTGCGAGAGAGGCGTGAGTGGGCCGAGTGCGAGAGGGGCGTGAGTGGGCCGAGTGAGAGAGATGCGTGAGTGGGCCGAGTGCAAGAGGGGTGTGAGTGGGCCGAGTGAGAGAGAGGCGCGAGTGGGCCGAGTGCGAGAGGGGCGTGAGTGGGCCGAGTGAGAGAGATGCGTGAGGGGCCGAGTGCGAGAGGGGCGTGAGTGGGCCGAGTGAGAGAGATGCGTGAGTGGGCCGAGTGCAAGAGGGGTGTGAGTGGGCCGAGTGAGAGAGAGGTGCGAGTGGGCCGAGTGCGAGAGAGGCGTGAGTGGGCCGAGTGCGAGAGGGGCGTGAGTGGGCCGAGTGAGAGAGAGGCGCGAGTGGGCCGAGTGAGAGAGAGGCGCGAGTGGGCCGAGTGCGAGAGGGGCGTGAGTGCGCCGAGTGAGAGAGATGCGTGAGTGGGCCGAGTGCGAGAGGGGCGTGAGTGGGCCGAGTGCGAGAGAGGCGTGAGTGGGCCGAGTGCGAGAGGGGCGTGAGTGGGCCGAGTGAGAGAGATGCGTGAGTGGGCCGAGTGCGAGAGGGGAGTGAGTGGGCCGAGTGAGAGAGAGGCGCGAGTGGGCCGAGTGCGAGAGAGGCGTGAGTGGGCCGAGTGCGAGAGGGGCATGAGTGGGACGAGTGAGAGAGAGGCGTGAGTGGGCCGAGTGCAAGAGGGGTGTGAGTGGGCCGAGTGAGAGAGAGGCGCGAGTGGGCCGAGTGAGAGAGAGGTGCGAGTGGGCCGAGTGCGAGAGAGGCGTGAGTGGGCCAAGTGCGAGAGGGGCGTGAGTGGGCCGAGTGAGAGAGATGCGTGAGTGGGCCGAGTGCGAGAGGGGCGCGAGTGGGCCGAGTGAGAGAGATGCGTGAGTGGGCCGAGTGTGAGAGAGTCGTGAGTGGGCCGAGTGCGAGAGGGGCGCGATTGAGCAGAGTGCGAGAGGGCCGCGAGTGGGACGAGTGCGAGAGATGCGCGAGTGGGCCGAGGAGTGCGAGAGGGAGCCTCAACAGCGCCCCCCTTGACGTGCGCCCGAAGCGGCGGCTTAAACGGCCTCCATTGTTGGACCGGCCCTGATACCAATTGTACAAGTTCTCCCACTTAAAAGGATGAGAGAGGCCTGTAATTGACATCATAGGTAGACCTCAACTATGAGGGGCAACATGAGAGAATACATCCAGAAAATCACATTGCCTGATTTTTCACAAATTTATTTGCAAATTATGGTGGAAAATAAGTATTTGGTCACAATCACAGACAATGTGATTTTCTAGATGGGTTTTCTCATGTTGTCTCTCATAGTTGAGGTTTACCTATGATGTCAATTACAGAACTCATCTTTTTAAGTGGGAGAACTTGTACAATTGGTATCTGACCAAATACTTTCCCCCCACTGTATATACCTACTCTCTCTCACACACATAGGCACACACACATACATATGCAAAACATTATCCTGCCAAAGGCATACTAAATATATAGCTGCATGGACCCTCTATATACATAGAAAGATAGATCAGGCATGGGCAAACTTTGGCCCTCCAGGTGTTTTGGATTACAACTCCCACAATTCCTACCGGCTGTTAGGACTTGTGGGAGTTATAGTGCAAAACACCTGGAGGGCCAAAGTTTGCCCATGCCTGATATAGATGTGTGTGAGAACACATATCTGCCTCATACATACATAGTTGCCCCAGAGTGCCTCGCTCAGTGTGTGTGTATATAGCTTAGCTATCTATCGCTGTGTGTCTGTCTATATGTGTCTGTAGGCACACACAGATATGCACATACACAGCTATATGTGTATGTATGTATGTGTGTGTATATATATGTGTGCGTGTGAGAATACATATCTACCTCATACATACCTGCCTCAGAGGGTGCCACACTCAGTGTGTGTGTGTGTGTGTGTGTGTGTGTGTGTAGCTATCTATCGCTGTGTGTCTGTATACGTGTCTGTAGGCACACACAGATACAGTAGAGTCTCACTTATCCAAGCTAAATGGGCCGGCAGAAGCTTGTATAAGCGAATACCTTGGATAATAAGGAGGGATTAAGGAAAAGCCAATTAAACATCAAATTAGGTTATGATTTTTCAAATTAAGCACCAAAGCATCATGTTTTACAACAAATTTGACAGAAAAAGTAGTTCAATACGCAGTAATGTTATGTTGTAACTACTGTATTTACGAATTTAGCACCAAAATATCACGATGTATGGAAAACATTGACTACAAAAATGGCTTGGATAATCCAGAAGCTTGGATAAGCGAGTGTTGGATAAGTGAGACTCTACTGTGTGTGTATATATATATATATATATTGCTGTGTGTCTGTCCCTATGTGTCTGTAGGCACACACAGATATATATATATGTATGTATATAGATAGGTAGATAAATAGATACGTGTGTGAGAGAGAATACATATATACCTCATACATATCTGCCTCAGAAGGTGCCTCGCTCAATGTGTGTGTATATATATAGCTATCTATCGCTGTGTGTGTCTCTATGTGTCTGTAGGAACACACACCGCTATGCACATACACAACTATATGTGTATGTATGTGTGTGTGTATATATATATATATATAGAGAGAGAGAGAGAGAGAGAGAGAGAGGGAGAGAGAGAAGCACCATACAGTGAGGCGACATGTTGAGAGCGAAAGAGGGCGTTGCAGCCGCGAAGAAGGAGAAGGCGGCAATGGAGGGAGGACGTCGCTGCTGCCACTGAGGAAACGACGGTCCCAATTGCTCCTTCTCCTCCTCCTCCCCATGCTCCCCAGGAGTGCGTTGTGGCCTTGAACATGGCAGAGAAGGAGGAGGAGGCGAGGATTAAGACCCGGGCGCGTAAAACCCCGTGCCCGTGGCTGGGCTGTCGCTTGGCCTGCTCAGGGCGAGGTGTGCCGTGACTGGGTCACTGGAGGAGGAGGAGGAGGAGGAGGAGGAGGAGGAAGCGCCTCCTGCTCGGCGGGCGCTGCTGTGCTGACACTCCGCATTGCTCCGAGGGAGGAGGAGCCGAGGGCGGAGGAAAGGTGAGCAGCAGCGGCGGCGGCGGCGGCGGCAGTGGCAGGAGGCCCCATCCCGCGCCTGCCTGCCTGCGCTCCTGCCTCTCCGCAGCCATGCTGCCCGGGGTGGGTGTGTTCGGCACGGGCCTGACGGCGCGGGTGATCGTCCCGCTGCTGAAGGAGGAGGGCTTCGCGGTGAAGGCGCTGTGGGGCCGCACGCCCGAGGAGGCCGAGGAGCTGGCGCGGGAGATGAGCGTGCCCTTCTTCACCAGCCGCATCGACGAGGTCCTGCTCCACCACGACGTCGACCTCGTCTGCATCAACCTCCCGCCGCCGCTCACCCGGCAGGTCGCCCTCAAGACCCTCGGTGAGTCAGAGAGAGAGAGAGAGAGAGAGACCCCCTCGCCGACCCCAGACTGCTGCTTCATTATTATTGTTATCGATGGCACTGGGTGGAATCCATGGGGGAGGCTCTGTACATGCTCAGAGACACACTTTCATAGCATCCTCTGAGGATGCCTGCTACAGATGTGGGCGAAACGTCAGGAGAGAATACTTCTAGAACATGGCCATACAGCCCGGAAAACATACAACAACCCTTTTATAGCATGCCTTGGTCACAATGGGTCAAGCCCATGGGGGAGACTCTGTACATGCTCAGAAGCACAATTTGAATGGGATCTGTTGTCACAAGGGGTGGAATCCATGAGGGACACTCTGCACATGCTCAGAGGCACCGTTTGAATGGGATGCATCACTCACACTGGGTGGAATCCATGGGGGATGTTCTCTACACTCTCAGAGGCACACTTCCATAGGATGGCCTTGGTCACTGTGGGTGGAATCCATGGGGAATGCTCTGTACATGTTCAGAGACATCGTTTCAATGATATGCATCACTCACACTGGGTGGAATTCATGGGGACACTCTACACATGCTCAGAGGTACACTTCCATGGGATGCGTTTGACACTGGGTGAAATCCATGGGAAATGCTCTGTACATATGCTCAGAGGCACACACTCAGAGACACACTTTCATAGCATGCCTTGATCACAATAGGTGCAGCCCAAGGGGGATGCTTTGCACATGCTCAGAGGCATCATTTGAATGGGATGCGGTGGTCACCATGGGTGGAATCCATGGGGAACACTCTACATATGTTCAGGGACACTTTGAATGGGATCCAATGGTCCATGGAGGATGCTCTGCATGCTCAGAGGCACTGTTTGAATGGGATGCATTGCTTGCACTGAGTGGAATCCACTGGGAACACTCTACATATACTCAGAGACACTGTTTAAATGGGATGCGGTGGTCACCATGGTTGGAATCCATGGAGGATGCTCTGCATGCTCAAAGGCACTGTTTGAATGGGATCTTGCATTGGTCACAATGAGTGGAATTAATGGAGGATGCTCTGTACATGCTCAGAGGCACTATTTGAATGGGTTGCATCGCTTGCATTGGGTGGAGTTCATGGGGGGATGCTCTGCATATGCTCAGAGGCACCCTCTGAGTGGGATACATCGCTAGCACTGAGTGGAACCCATCGGGACACTACACATGCTCAGAGGCACACTCCCATGGGATGTGTTTGTCATAGTGTGTGGAATCCATGGGAAATGGTCTATATATACTTGGAGGCACTGTTTGAATGGGATACTTTGCTTGCACTGGGTGAAGTCCATAGGGAACGCTCTGCATATGCTCAGAGACATTTCTCATAGCATGCCTTGATCACAATGGATTAAACCCATGGGGGATGCTCTGCTCTGGAATCCATGGGGAACACTCTACATATGCTCAAAGGCACTGTTTGAATGGGTGCATTAGTCACAATGGGTAAAGTACATGGAATCATAGAATCATAGAATAGTAGAGTTGGAAGAGACCTCATGGGCCATCTAGTCCAACCCCCCGCTAAGAAGCAGGAAATTGCATTCAAAGCACCTCCAACAGAAGCATGCTCTGCATATGCTCAGAGGTGCTGTTTGAATGGGATGCATCACTCTCACTGGGTGGAGTCCATGGGGGTGCTCTGTCCATGTTTAGAGGCATCGTTTTAATGGGATATGTTGCTCACAATGGGTGAAGTCCTTGGGTGATGCTCTGCACATGCTTAGAGGCATGATTTTTTAATTGATGTGTTGGGGACAGACTCATAGGCATTGTTTATTATGGGTGGATTTGGATTTCTGGACATGGGTCTATTGAAAATTATTATTATTATGGGTTGTTGTGCATTTTCCGGGCTGTATGGCCATGTTCCAGAAGCATTCTCTCCTGACATTTCACTCACATCTATGGCAGGCATCCTCAGAGGTTGTGAGGATGCCTGCCATAGATGTGGGTGAAACGTCAGGAAAGAATGCTTTGAAACATGGCCATACAGCCTGGAAAATGCTGTACCCAGTTATTCTTGTCATGCAAGCCTTCAACAACATATTATTATTATTATGTTATTTATTTTAGCGAGGTCCCTGGTTTGACTGGAGGCTACATTGCCTGTGTCCTTGGGATGCATTGATTGCAGTGGGTGGAATCCACGGGAGATGCTCTGCACATTCTCAGAGGCACACTTTGATGGGAAGCCCTGATCACAATGTGTGCAATCCATGGAGGACACTTTACACATGCTTGGTCACAGTGGATGGAGTTCTAGGTAGGGGGTTTCTTGAAAAGCGAGGGGTGCAACACTGTAGATTTAATGCTGTTAGACATCACTTCAGGGGCCCCTGGTGGTGGCACAGTGTGTTAAAGCGCTAACGGCGCTCCATGCAGTCATGCCGGCCACATGACCTTGGAGGTGTCTACGGACAACGCCGGCTCTTCGGCTTAGAAATGGAGATGAGCACCAACCCCCAGAGTCGGTCACAACTGGACTTAACGTCAGGGGAAAACCTTTACCTTTATCTAGACATCACTTCAGCTGCCAACAAAGAAGGTGAAAGGCCCTGTAGAACTACAGGTCCCAGGATTCCATGGCACTGAGCCTGGACAGTTAAAGTGGTATCAAACTGCATTCATTTTACAGTGTGGCAGCACCCTAAGTCCTCCAAGTTGACTGCGAGTTTGATTTCATGTGTCCCTGAGATGCATAGCTTACAGTAGCTAGTTCTGGGTATGGGTTTTGTGGAAAGCGAGATTCCCGTTTTGACTGGAGGTCAAATCTGTGTGTCTCTGAATTGCATTGGTTGCAGTTGGTGAAGTCCATTGGGACATACTCTGCACATGCTCAGAGGCACCATTTTAATTGTGAATGCTGATGCTGCAGGACAGAGCACTTCTGTGAAAAACAGGTTCTGAGATTGATTATTGTGATGATAAACTCTCTGAGATTTTCAGCCCTGGGCATGGCAAATCATGTCAGTTTTGCCTTTTCTCTCCATTTGTCTTTGCCTGCGTTCGCTTACCTTATTTGCACCACCTTCCTTCAGGAGGCTCAAGGCTCACAGGTCTCACAATTATTTTACATGCATTTGTTAGTTATATTTCTATCTTCCGCTTTCTATAATTAATGTACATCATTTCTTCTCAGTCACCTTTAAACTGTACAAACCTTGTGAAGTAGTATAAGCCAGAAGTAAGGGCCTAGGGCCACTCATTGCGTATCATACTTTAGTAGGGATTTTAATCCGGGTCTTTCAAATACCAGATCATGCTAATCACTAAATCACATTGGTTATGTGAGATAGTTTTAGACGAAGAGAATATAAGGAAGCTAAGGTCCCTTGAGAGCTTCTTGACTGAGCCTGAGGACTTGGATGTTCCTTGTCCAGTTCCAAAATTGTATTAATTACCACACATTTTTAGAATACATTGCTATTTCATATTCTATACTGTATTGCTTTGGGGAAATAAGGAAGTGTTCTTTCTGAGTAGTGCATGCCAAATATCGATCTCCTACTACATACAATTTAGCAACCAGGAATGCTGGGAGAGTTTGGAAACCTCTATGGATATATTGCAGGGTCCGTAAATATACAATTTCAGTTTTTTACTCTTTTATTTATTTTCACTTATAGCAAACGTAAGCTGCAGAATCCATACATGTATGAGCACTGAATGATACAGATCCAATGTGAGACAACAAATGATAGCAGAACATTTATTAGCATTTTGAAAATATTTGCTGATGTCTGATAAGGTGTGTGCACATTTGTTTTGTTTATAATAAAATGACAATCACAAGCCATTGTATTTTTCCATAGTGATGTTTGAAGACTGCATCTTGGACTAGTGCAATATACTTCAGTTTATTAAATCATTACTTAATACATCTGAAATGTCTTGGGAAACTTTGATACCCAAATGTCTTGGTGTAATTTTATTATTTCTAGTAGGGTAGATAATGGGTGCAAAAAAGGCTTTCTCTGATACCAACAATTGTCTGTAGAAGCACATTCTGCAGTATAACATTACCATTGATGTTGTGGAATCTATTCTTCTTTGGAGAAGGCCCATAATCCAATGTTGGAGCTCATGCTTTGCACACAAAATGCAGCATTTGTCTATGGCTTTTCCAGGTCTGGTTGGCAGAGAATCCTGCTAGAAACTCTGGATTGCCATTGCCTGTCAATGTAGTAGAAAGTGCTGAACTTAATGGTTCAGTAGTTTGAGTCAGCGTAAAGCAGTTTTCTGTGTTTTTGTATTTGAACACATTGGGGCATTAATCCTTTTCTGTGAAAGGAAAGAAAGCTTTGCTGATTTTTCCCAATTTTTTTTCCTACCACACATCCTTATGTAATTAACTGATTTTTGGGTTGCTGTGAGTTTTTTGGGTTGTATGGCCATGTTCCAGAAGCATTTTCTCCTGACATTTCACCCACATCTATGGCAGGCATCCTCAGAGGTTGTGAAGTCTGTTGGAAACTAAGCAAGTGGGGTTTATATATCTGTGGAATGTCCAGGGTGGGAGAAAGAACTCTTGTCTGTTTGATGCAAGTGTTCATTTTCATGGTTTCCTCCTTTCTGTTGAAATTGTCCACATGCTTGTGGATTTTAGTGGCTTCTCTGTGTAGCCTGATTTTTATTTATTTCCTATTTTTTATATGTGGAGCCCAAGTATTTAATTCTTTTGCTCCCCTTTTTATTCCTAACTTTTGGCTACTAAAGGTCATCAAATGAACTTCATGGGTGAATGGAGATGTGAACTTGAATTTTCTCGCTAAAGGACACCAGTCTTTTAAGGCAACATGACATTTTTAATGGAAATGTTACAATTGTGAGTACTCAGGCCCCTTCTACACTACCATATGAAATCCAGATTATCTGCTTTGAACTGGATTATATGGCAGTGTAGACTCAGATAATTCAGTTCAAAACAGATAATGGATTAGCTGCTTTGATAATCTAGATTGTACAGTATAGCAGTTTAGAAGGGCTCTCAGACTCTACACTGCAGATTGCTAAGGTGTATATGTGAGAATTATGTAGGAATTTAGAGACCAGGACACAGGATCATTAACTGCAACTGAGCAATATGTGTCAGTTGTACTTACACAACTACATTCTGCCTGATATTCAAAAACCTTGCATGATAACTGGCTTGAAGTACAGTTAGCCCTCCATATCCACAGGTTCTGTATGTATGGATTCAACCATCCATGGTTTTAAAATATTAAGAAATATTCCAAAAAGCAAACTTTGTTTTTGACATTTTATATAAGGCTCACCATTTCATTACAACATTGCTTGTAACATGACTCGAGCATCCTTGGATTTTGGTATTCATAGCGTTGGTTACAATGCAGGTTGATCACAAAGCAGTGATTCTCCAGGATCTGGGTAGTTTTTTTTTTTCTGAGTGCTATTCAAGGATGCTTGGGACTGAGTGTGGAAACTTTTGCATATAAACAATGTGCACAGCCATTGATTTCTGCCTCATTCACTAAATTGTCCATCCCCACATTGGAGATAAAATAGATTTTGCAATTTTGGTAGTTTCAGTTGCATTCATATTATTACTAATCAAAACATATTGTGTATATTTTCCTTCTTGAACATGTTCCTTTCCTTCCTCCTTTTTTGTGAGCAGGTGGAAAGTAAAATAAGGAAATGAAGCAATGAGAAAAACGGGGGAGTGTTGTAAGTGAAATATGACATCATACGGACCTCTTGTAAAATGCTGTGAACAAGGCGTGGTGATTGCATCAGGAAAGCCCTGTCTGGAAGCACCTGGGGCCCTTTCAGATTCCATAGGCATGGCACTATGATTTCACAGCACCTCCCATGGCAACATCCTATAAAAACCTGGGATTTGCAGTTTAGGTGTCTTCTACACTGCCATATAAAATCCAGATTATCTGATTTGAACTGGATTATATGGCAGTGTAGAAGGAGCCATAGAGAGAAGTATTTACATTATCAGATGGAGAGCTCTAATGCTTTACCGAACTACAAACACCATAATTCCATAGGATGTTTAAATTGGAATCATAGTGGCACTAACTTGTAATGTGAAAGGGCTCAAATGAAGAATAATTAATATGAATGTGATGGTTTTAATTTTGTAGAGAAGACCTTATCCATATAGTATTTTCTTCTGTATTTCTCACATTGCTGAACAGAGATATTTAGTTTTTCTGAGTGATGTGGCCAATACAGTTGCATAAGCATCTTAAAAAGAAATGTCACTTCTGTTTTCCATACTTGTTAACATGTTACAACAGCTGTTTAGGTTCCACTGAAAAAGGAAAGCAGTTATAGGAGGAAGAACACCTTCTGCTTACTGCCTTCTGTCTCTGGCTTTGTCCCCATGCATTATATGGCAGTGTAATGATAGCCATGTACAAATATGTGAGGGGAAGTCATAGGGAGGAGGGAGCAAGCTTGTTTTCTGCTGCCCTGCAGACTAGGACACGGAACAATGGCTTCAAACTACAGGAAAGGAGATTTCACCTGAACATCAGGAAGAACTTCCTCACTGTGAGAGCTGTTCGACAGTGGAACTCTCTCCCCCGGGCTGTGGTGGAGGCTCCTTCTTTGGAGGCTTTTAAGCAGAGGCTGGATGGCCACATGTTGGGGGTGCTTTGAATGAGATTTCCTGCTTCTTAGCGGGGGGTTGGACTGGATGGCCCATGAGGTCTCTTCCAACTCTACTATTCTATGATTCTATGTAGACTCATATAATCCAGTTCAATGCAGTTAAATTGCATTCTGAAACCAGCAGTGTAGAGGGGACCTTAGTCCTTTTAGCAAAAGCCCCATACTATGAGTTTTCAGCACAGAATTCACTCTTTTAGAGAAAAGTATCAGAACTCTAAGTTTATTGAGGCATTTTAGAGGCATAGGAGTAAGACCTGAAAAAACTGGGAACCCTCTCTTTCCTGTTTTTGAGGGTGTCTCTATACTTACAGAAAATGACTCTCCCACTTCCCAAATTATACTACAGAAATGAAGGGAGCTTGGGAGGTTGCCAGGAATATATTTTTATTTTGGTGGACTGTGAACTCATTTCAGTTCTGCTACTTTAGGGGCTGCGGTTGAGCAGCGGGTTAAATCTCTAGCTGCAGGAAATCTGCTGACCAGAGGGTTAGTAGTTCGAAGCTGCAAGTTGGGGTGAGTTCCCGACTGTTAGCCCTAGCTTCTGCCAGCCAAGCAGTTCGAAAGTATGCAATGCGAGTAGATCAATAGATACTGTATCGGCAGGAAGGCAAAAGAGTGCCCCATTCAGACATGCAGACATGCCGGCAAAACACAATTGGAGATGCCTATGCACAACAGGCTCCTCGGCATGGAAAAATGGAACAAGAGCACCTTCCCATGGCTGGAGTTGAGCATCGCCTCCAGATGCCAGAGATGAAAGAGGAAAGGCCTTTACTTTTGTCTATGTATTGTATGTTGTTATTGTTCACTGTGTAAAAGGCATTGAATGTTTGCCTTATAGCTATTCTGTAATTCTCTCTAAGTCCCTTCAGGGAGATAAAGTGGAATATAAATAATGTGTATTATTATTATTATTATTATTATTATTATTATTATTATTATTCAAAGTATTTTTGAGCTTAGAATCCTTTAATTCTACGTTTACATCTTTGGAACCAGATTCCAGCTGTTGAGTCTTGGATGTCTTTAAAAAAGAGTGGAATGGGGGGAAATAGGTCCGATATTATTGTTTTGTCTTGTTTTACTTTCAGTATTACTTACTCTAGGGCAGGGGTCCCCAAACTAAGGCCCGGGGGCCGGATGCGGCCCTCCAAGGTCATTTACCTGGCCCCCGCCCTCAGTTTATAATATAATATTTTTGTATTAGTTTTAATTTTATAATATCTATATATATAAAAGAGTGATGGCATCACGGCGACGCACAAAACAACAAAACTACAGGCCCCCCAACCTCGAAATTTGACAACACAACCCCTCATCCACGCCTCTAGGTTGATATAACAAAAAGAAAAGAAAAATAAAGTCCTAATTAGAGAGAGAGAGGAAGAATTGCTTTTATCCAATTGCTGCCAGTTAGAAGGCTAAGCTCCTCCAACTTGGTCTCCTAGCAACCCAATAAAAAACAATAAAAAACACTAAAATACTATAATGACAGAAAATAACTAAAAATAATACAAGAAAATAATAAAATATAATAAATAAAAAGATAACTTACAATAAAATTAATAAAAAATGCAAATAAAGTCAAATAAAAATTACACAACAATTTTTAACCAATACCACCACCACTTTGCCACAGCAACGCGTGGCCGGGCACAGCTAGTATTGTATATACATATAATATTGATAATAATATTATATTATACAATATAATACAAATAATAATACCATATAATAATATTAATTATATGCTATATATTACATAACATGTAATAGTATGATGATATAGTTCAATATAGAATTATATAATGCTAATATTGTGCTATGCTAATAATACAATATATTATATGTACATATACCTGCTCTGAGTCCCCTTCGGGGTGAGAAGGGTGGGATATAAATGTAGTAAATAAATGCAGTAAATAAATAATTAATTTTAGACTTAGGCTCGGCCAAAGTCTGACATGAAGTCACACAACAACAACAATCCTAATTAACTTGACTATCTCATTGGCCAGTAGCAGGCCCACACCTTCCATTGAAATCCTGATAGGTTTATGTCGGTTAAAATTGTTTTCATTTTTAAATATTGTATTGTTCTTTCGTTGTTGTTGTTGTTGTTTCACTACAAATAAGACAAGTGCAGTATGCATAGGAATTTGTATTTTTTTTTCAAATGATAATTCGGCCCCACAACAGTCTGAAGGATTGTGGACCGGCCCTCTGCTTAAAAAGTTTGGGGACCCCTGCTCTAGGGTGTTGTTGTGTGCCTTCAAGCGGTTTTTGACTTATGGCAACCCATTAGGGACCTTATCATAGGGTTTCCTGGGGCTAAGAATTTGTGACTCTCCCTAAACCATCCAGTGAGTTTATTTGGCCAAATGAGAAATTGAACTCTGGTCTTCAGAGTTATAGTCCAGTGTTCTAATCCCTATATCATGTTGGCTGTCTTTTTCCCATTACCTTCTACTTTATTATTTAAGTTGTGTGCAAACGGTTGAACTTAGAAACTCTTACATGCAAATCAGGAGTTCTGTCACTTGAGTTTTGGTCTCTTCTATAAAAGTCAATACATTCACTAGAGCAGGGGTCCCCAAACTAAGGCCTGTGGGCTGGATGCAGCCCTCCAAGATCAATTAGTTTACCCCTGCTTTCAGTTTTAGACTTAGGCTCGTCCAAAGTCTGAAATGACTTGAAGGCACGCAACAACAATTATCCTAATTAACTTGACTATCCCATTGGCCAGAAGCAGACCCACAGTTCCCATTGAAATTCTGATAAGTTTATGTTGATTAAAATTGTTCTTATTTTTAAATATTCTATTGTTCTTTCATTGTTGTTGTTATTATTGTTGTTGTTGATTTTGCACTACAAATAAGACATGTGCAGTGTGTATAGGAATTTGTTTGTATTTTTTCCTAATGATAATTCGGCCCCTTCAACAGTCTGAAGGATTGTGGGCCAGCCCTCTGCTTAAAAAGTTTGAGGACCCCTGCACTAGAGGGACAGTGGACAAATACATCAGAAATAATGACAAAAATGAATTAACAAAGGACATAATGAGTTTAATCAGATATAATAAAAATGAGTTTGGACATCTGACATTAATATTTAGCCTTATTCTGCTTTCTAATGTGTATTGTAAGAGGCCATACACATACACATACACATACACATACATACACATGTACATACACATACACATACATGCCCCAGAATTAGGTGTTATCTTCTCACAGCCCTCTGTGAATTGCTTAGGACAGACAGTAATATTTGGGATACAACTAATTTTTGGATCAAAATATGAACAATTTTCTATGATAGTAAGAAAAGCATTTTTAGATTCTGGAATCCATTCCTCACTATGAAGTTAGAGATGGAGTGGTGTGTGGCTACTTGCCAGTTGTACTTATTTCAACATTATTGTTTTCAGTATACAGTATACCTCTGCTAATATTACCAGACAGACCAGTAATGCTAAAGCTGCATTAGCAATGACACGGATAATTAGCCAGCCCTGTCATAAAAAGAGTTGTGTAGCCTGTTCCTGAATACATTTATTTTGAATGAGATGCTATTGACTTATATTAAGTCAGTGAAAAAATGTTCATAGGACCAGAGCCTCACCATTTGTGCTACACAAGTTCTTGGATTTGGTTGTGAAAATGCAGTCGTCGCTAATTGTTTAGGTTTTCTGTTTTCTTGATATAGTGTTGCAGAACCTGGGAAAGTTACATTTTGGCCAATAACTGGCATTGTTGTCTAAAATAAAAAATATTCAGTGTTTGACTTCTTTTGAATCCCAAATGAATGTTGATGGAGTACTTTATTGTAGTAACAAAAAAAACCCAGGAAAACAAGAGTTTTAATGTAGAGAAGACATGTTGATCAATGGTATGGCTAGATTTAATTCCATTCTATTACATAAAAGATTAACAATTGCCAGTTTCCAGGGAAAGTATCTGTAGATACATTTTACTTTTCCTACTTCAAAATGCATTTATTTGTAAGCACAGCACATCGGATACATATAGATAGTAATTGATAAGACTACCCTGTTTTCCCTTTCTCCAGTTCATGGTAAGTTAATAATATCTTTCCTCCCAGGGCCCTTCCACACAGCCATATAATCCAGAATATTAAGGCAGATAATCCACAATATCTGCTTTGAACTGGGTTATCTGAGTCCGCACTGCCATATAATCCAGTTCAAAGCAGATAATGTGGGATTTTATACTGCTGTGTAGAAAGGGCCCCAGTGTTTTGTGACAACCTTAAGAAATCTCAAGAACAGAGTTGTCCTTCACAGCTTGGGTCTTATGTATATTGAAAAACCCACTTCTTTCATAGTTTCCCTTGGTCATCTTCACAAGTTCTTTTGTGACTTGCATTCATGGTGACTCATAGGTCAGGCAGCAAGAATAGCTCTCCTCCAACGCTTTGGGGAGAGAAGTCCCATGTTGCTCAGTCTGTAAACCACCACTAGTTGTCTAGTTCCCTTTCTGACTAAGGTCTGTGACATGAGGACTAATGCTCCGAGAGGAGCGTTTGCATTGTGAATGGCCTTCCCCTGAGATCTATATTTCTACCTCCTTTTTGGCCTTCCTGAGATGATTCAGCGCTGCAAATTGGTCTTTGATTCTGCCGGTTGCTATTCTTTTCTCTTTTTTCTGATGCTCAGAGCTCAGTTAGCTTCTCATTGTGTATGTGCTTGTCAGAAGGTTGGGTGTTTAGTTACATTTTCAGATATTCCCAAAATATATTCAGGAGTACAGGCAGTCCCCAAGTTACAAAAAGATAGCTTCTGTAGGTTTATTCTTAAATTGAATTATTGTGTAAGTTGAAACAGGTACATTTTTAAATTATAACTCCAGCCAGAAATATATCTTTTTTAATCTTTTAACTGCATTAGAAAGGGTTAACATCTCTGTAGTGCTGCCTGTGTCCCCTGTTCAGAAAATTTCACTTTCTGTCCCTGCGATAGTTGGATTTTGAAAATTGTGGCTTATTGTGGAAACAAGGATGGGTGATAAAACTTCAGTGGATACACTTGCTCCAGAATAATTATGTTTTGTACAGCATAGCTCAGTTTTGTGAGCATTGTAAGAACTCCTAACCAAATGATAGACAATCATGGAATAATTTATCAGTAGATGGATAATATGGTACAAAGAATATAAGATGAATCTTGGCAAGTTGTTTATTTTGTGGTAAAAGGGAAATCAGTTACACAAATTAAATCTACACTAAGGATGGATCTACACTGCCAGTTACAGAATACAGATTAACTGCATTGAACTGGATTATATTGGTTTACACTGACATATAATTCAGTTCAATGCAGTTAATCTGCATTCTGAAACAGGATTACGGTATATGGCAGTGTAGATCCAGCCTATCTCAAAGTATCTCATATTATACTACGTCGTGCTTCATCACAGTGTCACAAAACTGGGTTTGCTATCTAATGAGACCAAAAGAAAGATTATAATAAACTTCCTGGTACTTTAGATACTTCTTGAAAAAATACTTCAGATTTCTGCATTGATTTTATTTTTGGTGTTGCTTTAGAATGAATTTTTATGTGACTTTGTAACATTTTTGTGTGATAGATCTATGTCTATGTCTATAAATAATATAGCTATATAGATATAAATTGTACTGAGATGATAGAAATAAATTGTGTGTGGTTTTTTTTAACTTCACCTTCGGATCTCAAATTTGAGATTTGAAATAAACCATTGTGGTTAAAAGTAGCACATAAAACAAATGCACTTGATAAAGTGAATAGTGAAACTTCCGTTCATTTAACTAGACCAGGCATGGATAAATTTCAGCCCTCCAGGCATTTTGGCCTTCAACTCCCATAATTCCTAACAGTTGGTAGGCTGTTGGGAATTGTGGGAGTTGAAGGTCAAAATGTGTGAAGGTCCGAAGTTTGCCCATGCCTGCACTAGACCAAGCTTATTTTTTGTGTTACGAAATGAGGGGCATATGATAGGACATGAGAGATCAATTAACAAAAAGGTATCTAAGCACTTGAAATAATCTATAGCAAAGCTACATTAGTCAATTTCCACATGGAATGCACTTATTACTCATAAAAACTGCATAATCAACAACTCTTCCCTTCATTTTTAATTGAGCCCTGTATCAATTTCTGTTTTCAGCTAGAAAACAGACAAATCCTCTAGTGGCAGCTTCATTCGTCCTAGCAATGCAGCAATTACAGAATTGTGGTTTATTAGGTTCCTGGGGTTATATATAGGGGATGAGAACCAGCAGCACAGAATGCTAGCAACTTTATTATTATAGCTGCTTAATTTCATATTACAGCAGAAGCACTTAAGGCAGAGCACCGTGGCTTTCTGTAGCAACTAGCCAGCTTTTTTGTCGAGACAAAAAAAGAAAAGAAAAGTGGGTTGTTAAATTAATCAATTATAATGAAGTCATCAGGTATTAATAAATAATATAATAAAATCTCATTAAAAAAATTAGCAGATCCCATACTTTTCTCATTTAGTGCCATTTCATAAAATTTCCAGAATTTCACAACAAGCAAGCGTAAGCATGTTGAACAGAATTCCCTAAAGCTGTCATGTGAATTTTTTTTGGTTCTACTTCACTATAGGCTTCATCATGTATCAGTGACAATGTTGGAGCCACATTTGCAAAAGTCTACAAACTGTCCAAAATTCCTAGCTCGACCCTGTTGCAATTATGGTTCATGATTCAAACTCTATCTACACTCTATCTCCATATAAATCCAGGTTGAGAATGCAGATTAATTGCATTGATCTGGATTTTTTTTGGTAGTGTAGACTCAGGCCCTTTCCACACAGCTGTATAAAATCCACATTGAATTGGATTATATGGCAGTGTGGATTCAGATAATCCAGTTTAAAGCAGATATTGTGGGTTATCTGTCTTGATATTCTGGTTTATATAATTGTGTGGAAGGGCCCCTCATATAATCCAATTTAATGTAATTCAGTCTACATTATATGAGTCTATATTGACCATCATAATGCAGTTCAAACTGTATTATATGTCAGCGTAGATGGGGCCTCAGAGTGTTATTTTAGGCACGACAAAGTAATGGCAAGTGTACAAATGCTTGATATTTTATCCTGTATCAGAATTTTTGTTGTGAAAGATTTCAAGTTACAGAAGCAGTTTGTGATGTAGGATGGCAAGGCTGTTGCTTGAGAAAACATAGTTCTCTGAGGTGTATTGAGGTAGTCAGGAGGATCTGTGCATTCGGCTGTCTAAATACAAAGGAACATGAGATTTTTGTGGCTTCTGTATTTGTGTAAAAGAGGAAATATATGCAGGTCTAATATGTCCTAAGCCTTTTCGCTTTTGCATGTGACATGGTTAGAAAATTTTATCTTGTGGTCTCAGCTTCCTGCCATTTTCATCTATACAGTAGATAGAACTTGGTTTTGTGATCATAGTTTGCTGCAGGGAAATATAGTTTTGGGAAGGGCTAAGAATTCATAATATTCCCCATACATTTCTTTATAGGATTTTATCTTTTAGAGTTCACGGGAGAGAGGAAACAAAGTAAAAAACAAACAAACATATGTTAAGCAATTATGCCTCTAAACCCATCTCAATACACTGCATTTCCATAGTTATCTAATGAGAGCATCAGCAGTGCATATCATCAGTGCCAATTTGCCTGAAACCTGAACTCAATCTTGGAGAGAAGTTTTATGCCTGATAGGATGTTTTATAAAACCGAAGATGTTCTATGACAAGTGCCTATTAATTAATACTTAATTGGTCTTCATTATAATGGGTAGGATGGAAAAAGGGGAACAGACTTACAGTGAAGATGTTGCCATTGAGCAAAGTTGGAGTAAAGGTAGATCTACACTGCCCTATAGCTCAGGATCTGATCCCAGATTATTTTCTTTGAACTGTGAGTCTACATTGCCAGATAATATGGGATCATATTCTGGGTTGTAGGGCAGTGTAGATTCATATTCTGAGATGTAGGGCAGTGTAGATTCAGCCTCAGTTCTATTAATTCTTTAAATCCTTGGTGGTATCCTGAGTTTCTACAAGAAAGAGTCACAGGAATGGAGACGGCTTTGGTCACCTTGGTAGATGACCTCCGAAGAGAGCTGGACAGGGGGAGTATGTCTTTGTTGGTTCTCTTGGATATCTCAGTGGCTTTTGATACCATCAACCATGGTATCCTTCTGGGGTTGCTCTCTGGAATGGGTCTTTGATTACCTTCAGTGGCTCCGCTCTTTCCTGGAGGATCACACCCAGTTAGTGAAGCTGGGGCACACCTACTCGGATCCTTGGCCATTGACCTGTGGGGTCCTGCAAGGTTCCATTCTATCCCCCATACTGTTCAATGTCTACATGAAACGGCTGGGTGAGGTCATCTGGAGTCTTGGAGTTCAGTGCCGTCTGTACACAGATGATACTCAACTCTACTACTCCTTTCTACCGAAATCCAAGGAAGCCCCCCAGATTCTGGACCAGTGCCTGGCAGCTGTGGTGGACTGGATGAGAGCTAACAAGCTGAAGCTCAATCCAGAAAAGACCAAGGTTCTCCTGGTCAGTCGTAGGCCGATCGAGGTACAGGTTGGCTATCTGTGCTCGACGGAGTTATATTCCCCCTGAGGACACCAGTCCGCAGTCTGGGGGTCCTCCTGGACTCAGCCTTGATACTTGAAGCTCAGGTGTTGGTGGTGGCCAGGAGGGCCTTTGCACAATTAAAGCTTATGCCCCAGCTGCAACCGTACCTCGAAAAGCCTGATTTAGCCAAGGTGGTCAATGCCTTAGTTACATTAGACTGGATTACTGCAATGCACTTTACGTGGGCTGCCTTTGAAGGCTCGGAAACTGCAACTGGTGCAAAGATTGGCAGCCAGGCTACTAACTGGAGCTAGCTATAGGGAGCACACTATGCCCCTACTAAAGCAGCTCCATTGACTCCCAATAAGTTTCCGGTCTCAATTAAAAGTGCAGGTTATTGCCTACAAAGCCCAAACGGTTCGGATCCTGCCTATCTTCGTGACCGCATATCCCCTTATGAACTGGCAAGGGCTCTATCATTGGCCGGGGAGGCCCTCCTCTTGGTCCCACTACTGTCTCAAGCGTGGTTGGTGGGGATGACAGTGAGGGCCTTCTTGGTGGTGGGCCCCCAGCTTTGGAGCGCCCTCCCCAGGAAAAGTAGGCAAGCCCCTACATTGTCCTCCTTCTGTAATGACCTGACACCTGGCTATTCAAACAAGCTTTTGAGAGCGTCTTGTCCCTAGTTGATTTATGAATTTGTTATGCAGCCTTGCACTTCATCCCATGCCCTTGTCCCATGCTTACAGCTCAGCACTTATTCCTATTCCTTATCCCTATTGTTTACAGTTTGGTCATGTTTACATTAGCTATCGCGATTGACAGATGTACCGTTTTATTCTGAGTTTTATATTGTTGTTTACATGGCTTATATGTTTTATTCTATTATATTTTACACTGTGTTTATTTCATGCTCTGCTTTTTAGGCACCTTCTGCCTTGTGTAAACCGCTTTGAGTCCCTTGGGGGAGATGGCGGCATGATATAAAAATAAAATTATTACATATATGTACAGTGTTCCCTCACTTATCGCTGGGGTTAGGTTCCAGGACCACCCGCAATAAGTGAAAATCCGCGAAGTAGGGACGCTATATTTATTCTAATATTTATACATTATTTTAGTAGTTATACACTATTTTAAGTCTTTAACAACCAATCGTGTGTTGATAAATCGCCTCCTTCTCCTCTCGTTGCCGCTTGAGCTCCTTTTCTCTCCCTTTGGCTTCTCCTTCCTCCCTTCTTTAGACTGTAAATTGTAATTTTTTATGATTTATAATAGTCTTTTAGAGTTTATTGAAAAACCGCAAAACAGCGAATCCACGAAAAGTGAACTGCGAAGTAGTGAGGGAACACTGTATATATATCTGCCAGAGTTTTAAAAAAGTTCCTTTTTGGGGACTAGAACTCCCAGAATTCCACAACAGACATAGCTGCCATAGCTGTCAGGAAATTCTGGAAGCTGTACTCTGAAGATTAATTTTCCAAGCTCTGCCTACAGGTGAGTGTCAGGTGAGTAAAAGAAAAAGAAATATTTTCCCCCCAGATATCATCCACACTGTGCAATTAAAGCAGTTTGACACAACATCATAGCTCCAGCCTATGAATTTGTAGTTGTGGTAGCAGAACTGTCGGGTCCCTTCTACACTGGGATCAGATCCTGAGATATAGAGCAGCGAGGCTGTTGTTATCTTCTGTCGTTTGGTTCTTGGTTGCATGTGATTCACAATAATAAAAAAGTTGTATGTTTCAATTGGTCCTGTAAGAATAGGTGGAGCACAGTGTTTTGATGACAGTGCTTGTAGCTACAAAGCCAAGGTAATCTGATTTTGCTACATTTGTGTAACCTATTTTTTCTCTTTACTTTGTAGGCCGGCAATGCATTAATGAAATTAGTAATTGCTAATGGATGCCTGGCTATAATAATTTCCAGCAAAGAACAATTTATATGTGGGAAGTTGGAGTTTCATGCTTGACAGATGGCTTTGAGAAGTGGAAACTGGATGATGCGTATAGATAATTTTGTGATGCGTTTAAGATAGTCTGTGGGTGGGAAGTGATTAGGAAATATGTGTATTTAGTTGTATGTATGGCATTTGTGCAAGAACATTATTGGATCATACTCAGAGCATACCCAACTTAGTCAGTGGCTGCGATGATTAATAGACTATGAATATTATTGTCCAGAAAGTTCATTTTAAAAAGTCTGATCATGTTGTATTCTGCCCAAGCTGTTTCTTGGTCTGAAGAATGTGAGATTTATGCTCCAAAAAAGGTAATTTTTGAAAACCACTTCCTTTATATGGTGCTTCCAGTCCCCCCAAGTCACCAGTTGCCATATGTTATCCAATCAATTGATTACTAATTTATGTGTTTATTTTGTGGTAAAGAAGACCCACAGTTCGGTTATGTGATGATTTAATCTCATGACAAAGATCTGTCCTGGTTTTCATAGCAATCCCTTCTAGCTGCTCGCCTCTTGTGACTGGTATGCTATGAAGCTTGCAAACGAATTATATATAATCCTCCTGGGAAGGAAGCATCTATACCAATCTGTTGAAGCAAATGAGAAATGTGACAACAATGGGGATACTTATTAATATTGCATAAAGTGCATGAGAATCCCAGTTTCCTGGGGGAGGAGAGAATCAGACTCGCCATTTAGACGCATTGGTAGTTTCATTTGTGCCAGAGAAATAAAGTTCTTGCTTCAGGGCTAGCCAGTATATGTCTTGTTGATGATCACAGGTTCATGAGATTGTCTTAATGGATTTTGGAATGAAGGTTTCACATTAGCTTGCTATTAGCAGTGATGGCTCTCTGGTCAAGGGATTTTTGCATTTACTTTTTAGTACCATCCACCTTTCCCATTCTGCTCATTACAAGATGTTTCTGCCTGATGTGCATAGAAGAGGAGTATGATCAATTGATGTTTTGAAAGACAAAAGCAGGGCCTCGCTAAAAGTGTAATAGATGTTTTGCTAGAGTGCATATAGCACTTAATGTTCTTGATTTGAGGAGCAAACACGCCAATGGCTTGGAGAAAAAACCAAGCTTTATTATGGGAACTCTATTTTAAGGCCCCTTCCACACTGCCCTATATCCCAGGACCTGGGACCTGGTGTGGTATATTGGAAACTAGGCAAGGGGGTTTTATATATTTGTGGAAGGTCCAGGGTGGGAGAAAGAACTCTTGTCGGAGGAAATTGTGAAAGTTGCAATTAATCACTTTGATTAACATTGAAAAGCTTTGTGGCATTAAGGCCTAGCTGATTCCTGCCTGAGGAAATCCTTTGTTGGGAGGTGTTAGCTGGCCCTGATTGTTTCATTGTAATGAGCTATACAAAACACAATAATGGTTCAAAACATAAGTAGTACACAATATGTATATTAGAGCATTATATACATATTACATTCACAAAATCAATGCTCAGTCCTATGGTATATAACACAAAAGTATCTTATTCAGAATTATAAATCAAACAAGATGATATAAGTCTCTGCAGTCCCTGATTGTTTCATGTATCGATTTCCCCTGTTTTCAGAGTGTTGTTCTTTATTTACTGTTTTAAATACTGGTAGCCAGATTTTGTTCATTTTTATTGTTTCCTGCTTTCTGTTGAAATTATCCACATGCTTGTGGATTTCAGTGGCTTCTTCTGTTGTTTATTGTAGCTTTTGTTATGCCACTGGAAGTGTGTATGGCACAACAGAAATGACTTGTATTTCTCATTGTTACCCTCCTGGGTTTAGAAAATGCTATGAGGAAGTTTAAGTATGTGGTGACTTGTAGCATCCTTTTAAACTTCTCAAGGGAAGGGTTGAGGGAAGGGAAAAACAAGGAGAAATCTGAGAATTGTACCTTAAAAACAGAATAAAAATAACATAACCACTGGGGTGACACTAAATTGGTTGAACTGAGGACTCTTCTCATGATGTTTTTCCAATCCTTTTCTAGCATTGCTATTACATTCTGTTTTGATCCACTTTTTCTCTTTCTCCTTTGTGAAACTCAAGGGAATGGGATGAATAGGGTAGAGGAGTTGTTCACATCCACACTTAAATTGTTTTTGGAATGACATGCTCAAAATGAAGGTGACTGTAGTTGTAGAAAATACTTTCACATGCTTTGTCTTCCCCACATAAGTGTTTGTGGTAGCATGCACCTTGTGTCTAAATTGTGATGTCATAGGATTTAGTGGTTCATTTAAAATGGTTTAAAATGGAACCCTGTCAAATTTGTGAGCTTCCAGTCCCTAGATCCGTACTGCTGCTTGCATACAAGGCATTTCTCCTCCCCTTCCCAAAAGAGATGGTGATGCACTGGGAGTTGCTTTGTATATGTGCCTAGAATGAATGATTTCCTGCCTTAACTATTGTCTGATGGAGGCTTAGCTCATTTATTGAGAACTCTGGTTTGAAACGTTTACTGTGGGTTTGAAATAGATTACAGTATGAAGTATTCTTTCAAGGGGCTCTTTCACACAGCTGTATAACCCAGAATATCAAGGCAGGAAATCCCACAATATCTGTTTGTAACTGGCTTATCTGAGTCCACGCTGCCATAAGGAATGTTCCACCAAAAGAAACCAATTCAAACCTATAGCTCCTACTACTGTTCACATGTTCAGAAATTACTCAAGGCATGTCTCAGGTCTACAAAGCTTTTGATGTATTTTGCTGCCTTCTCTCCTTTTAATGATGTTGGGCAGGAAAGCCACAAAGCAAATAAGAGTCACAGCTAACACAGAGCATTGGAAAAGGTAAAAGTGTGACAGACTTGAAAAATAGAGTAGCTTCCTATGATGATCTCAGTGAGAAGCTGTGTGAAAGAAACTAATCTTTAACCATTAATGCTTTGTTGAGCTTTCTTCCGTTGGATAATAAGTAGGAAAAAAATCACACCTAAAATGATTATGCCAAGTGAAATGACACTGTGGGGTGATACTGAATATCATTACTTTTGAACTTTGAGAATTTAAAGTGTGTTAATAATGAGAAAGCAGTAGATTGTTATTATGTGATTTTCATGCATGTAAATTTGTGGGCAGTGATTAAATGAATCATACATTCCTGTATTTAAAAAAGAAAGTATTAAAGAAGAAGATATCCAGGAGAACCTGCCTCAGTTAATAGAAAAGAAACAAGTGACTGAGCAAAGCTTTTTGCTAACAGTGGAGAAACCCATGTACACCCCAGAGAATGATAATAATAATTATTTTTATGTCCTGCCTCCATCTCCCCGCAGGGACTTGGGGTGGCTAACATGGGGCCAAGCCCAAATAATCACAATAGAACAGAATAAAATACATACATAAACACAACATTATTAACAAATAATATTAAAACAAAGCAAAACAAATTTGTACACAATAACATAGTAATAAGATAAAATAGAGAAGAAAGGGAACTGTATTTAAATTTCAGTCATTTAGCATAGAGTGAGGAAGGTGGGAAAATATTTGGGAAAGTTAAGATGGGAAAAGTTGCAAAGTAGCAGTCCTGCCTACTTGCTCTCACCAAGCCCTATTATTGTTTGCAGTTTGAGAAAGTGAACAAGGTCAAGGAATATATGACCAGGCATATCCTCTGAAGAGTCAAAAGCAGCTAGTAGCAGCACATTTTTTTTCTTCCTTTTGGGGCAGTATGTTTGTCCAGAGATTTATCCCCTAGACTGAAGTATAGGAGAGAGAGACCATAACATCTGGAAACTCCTCTGAGTAAAACCTGAATCTAGTTATGCCCACCTGCTGTCCCTAGCTATCGCTTAATATGTCCTGGATGATAAAACCTAACAGCTGATCCTTTCTTCTTAAGCCAATTTCTCCTTCAATTAGCACATATTTTAAACCATAGCTATGTTCTCTAACTGCAGATCCTCTTTCATCGCTCTTTCATTTTCCGCTCCTCCTGTCCCCCAATTGGGGAAGGACTTGATAAAGGATTTACAAGGAGAAGGTGACCTATTCAGAGAGCTGCTTTGGCTTCTGCACTTCATAACTGACCCGATAGCTATAAAGGTCAAAACATTGGGCTTAATGCCATGTAACACAGTGCTGAATGATGGTCAGATTTACATAATATTTTATCAACCTTCTTTCCTGTATCCTTTCAGTCTGTCTTCGTTATTTTTATACAAAGCAACCCCCCCCCCCCCCGCCCAGAAATAGCCTTTGAATTTGTTTCCTGTTATATACTGTGCATTCAGACACATGACTATGGCTGGTTCTACATAAGCACAGATGTGAGTAATATCAGCGCTTTAAATATCCCTTGGATGCCTCAGGCTAATCTGTGTCTTTGCCTAAATTTTAGTGTTGTGTAGATGGGGCCTGAGGCCCCTTCTACACTGTCATACAATCTAGATGGTCAAAGCAGATAATCCACATGATCTGCTTCAAATTGGATCTACACTGCCATATAATCCAATTCAAAGCAGATAATCTGGATTTTATATGGCAGTGTCGATGGGGACTTAGAAAATCTTTTATAGTTCGTTAGAAAGTTCTACAGCTGGGGAAAATATTAGATTTCCCCTTCCATTCATATTAGTGGGATGGTTCAGTCTATGGTTCCTGCCAATCTGTGCTGGAATCTTTTAGTTCTGTCCAGGCTTCACATGGTAGGAAGAGAGATTGCAGAGGAAGGAAGGGGTAAAGTGATCCTGATTCTCCCCACAAGAAATATTCACTGTAGCTGCCCAATGTGCTATGTGTGTGTATTTTCCTTCAAATCACCTGTTAATTTACTTATGGCAGCTTCATGAATTTTATAGGGTTTTCTTAGGCAGAGGATATTGGGGGTGGTTTTGACAGTGTCTTCCTCTAAGATACAGCCTATAGCACCTGGCATTCATTGGTGGTCTCCTATCCAAATACTAAACAGGATTTGGTGCACTTAGGATATTTATGCACTGGAGCAGTGCTATTTAAAGTGGTGAATCGTGGACAAGTGCCAATCCGTGGCAAGTTTCCAGGAAATAAGTAAATAGTTGTGCCCAAGGAGCTCCAATATTGTGCTGATGCCTAGTCTATTGGGAAAAAAATGCAGGTTCCCCACATCTGAGAGTCAAAGGCTCCTTCCCCACAGCTGAAGAAAATCCCACATTATCTGCTTTGAATTGGAATATATGGCCATGTGGACTCAGTTAACCCAGTTCAAAGCAGATATTGGCGGATTTTCTGCCTTGATATTGAGTTATTTGGCCACATGGAAGAGCCCCAAGAAGCACCACTGTAGATTAAGGGGTCATATTTGTGTCTGCTTGTTACTTGTTGGATACCTAAAGCATTTTAAATGATGTGTGCCCATGTAGTGGCGGGAAGAATAATTTCTAGAGTGGAGTTTCTTCCTGAAGCAACACTCTGTAATACAATATGAAAGAACTGTTTTTATTTTTTAAAAAAACTCATGATATATATCTCTTGGTTTTAATAGATCTTTCTCTAGGACAGTGCTGGTCAAAGTGGTGATTTCTGGATCAACTCCAGTTCATGATTCATCGTCTGCTGGTTTTCAGTGAGTTTCAAGGAAAGAAAGAAACCATTGTAGCCAGTAGACCCAGATATAGTCCCTGGTACTTTGGAGAAAACAGTCTCCCAATCTGCAACATTAAAATTTTACTTACTCGAATCTAATGCGCACCTCAGTTTCCAAAACCCTGAAAAAGTATTTCCAAAACCCTGAAATACAAAAAAGTATTTAGCGTATTACGCAACTCTAATGCACACCCTAATGTAGGGAAGGTAATTTAGTCAAAAAAGAAGAGCATTAGAATCAAGTAAATACAGTAATTAAATACGCCCTGCTTTAGGACAATTATTACAGGTTGAATATCCTTATCAGAAATCCTTGGAACTAGAAGTATAAACAGCATTGAATGTTTGCCACATATGTATGTTCTGTGTTCTACCCTGAGTCTCCTTTGGGGTGAGAAGGGTGGAATATAAATACTGTAAATAAAATCAATGAAATAGAAATGTTTTATATTTTTTTATTTTGGAATAGTTGTATTTGCATAAACGTACATAATGATATATTATGGAGATGGGACCCAAGTCAAAACACATTTTAAATTTTTTTTGTACACATCTTTTACACATAGCCTGAAGATACATTTATATAATATTTTAGCTTTTTATTTTAAAAATGAAATGAAGTTTGTGTACTTGAATGACCAGATAGCAAAAGTATCACTATCTCAGTCCCCCAATGTGGACAATTCTGGAATTTGGAATATTTCAGATAAGGGATGCTCAACCTGTAAAACCTGTTGGAGGCTTGAGCTAACCAATTATCTGTTTCTCCTCTGCCCTGTTTCACAGTCTATCTTTGGTAGGACGTTTCCAACTTATCATCATACTTGTATGGAGACTCCACTGTTTTAGTTTTAGATTGTACTATTTCGCTTCTAAACTGAGAGGCAGTCAACCATGTTCTTTCATTACTAGAGGGCATCAATGAAACATGCAACAAGACATTGCAGTATGGAGTGCTTCTACTTGGTTTCAACCATGACCTTGTCTAAAGAGTCCATCCTTTTGTTTGATCAAATGTTTAACAATAATACACACTTTTCATTCCGTTTTGGGGCTATACCGATAGAATTCCCTCCATATTTATTTATTTTTACAAACTAGTGCATTTCCTGAAGCATTCCAGTACCTCCTCCTTCTATATGGATGCTACCATTTGGTTACATAAACTCAAAGAAAAAGATTGCTAGTATATTAATAAATCAGATGATAATAGGTTTGAAATGAAATATTTCTCTATGATATACTTGCACTGCTATGTCTGATATTATTCTCCCATAGTATGTTAATTTTATTAGATTTCTTTGTTAATTAACTGAAAATAATTTTTCTAGTATATTTTAGCAAAGAACCACCAAAAGCAGTTCTGTATCAGATGTTTTGATGACACATAAAGCTGTTCAAAGTCATAAAAGAAACAATTTGTATTTTGTTTTATATAGTAGGGAAAATACACAGTTCTCTACTATCTATAAATCTAAATGAGTTCCTACTGCAAATGCAGATAGCAATTTTGGTTATTTATAGAACAAATTTTACACTTTCTGTTACTGTTATGAATAATATCATGAATTATTATTATTATGTTTATTTATGTCTCGCTTTTTCTTTCCACAAAGGAGAGAAAAATAAGATAACGGGGGATCAAGTATTATTTGCAGTAATATGTTGAGCTTTTGTAGGGGTGGAGTTGGATATGTGTACTAAAATTTGTTATAAAATATTTTTATCTGTGTTGTGCCTATCATATTAAACTTAGAAAATATTAATAAGAAAATAAAAAATATGCAATTCAGAAACTCTTGTCAGTTGACTTTCTCATCTAGGAAGTTATAGATCTTGAAACCCAAGCAACCTCATCCCTTTCTGTTCAGCATGACTTTAGAGGTAGATTTGTCTTTGTGTGTATATTTACGATATTTCATCTGAATCACAAATGTGACAAAAATACACATCAATATTTCTCTTTGAATTATTTCTTGGAGGGATACATATGTATAAATTGATATGGTTTTCTCACCTACTGCAGCTCATGTTTGCATTGTGATATTCATGAGCTTAATTACACATCTAGAATTTTTGCATCCATGTCCCTGGGCTCTTAATGCATAACCATGATGGAAAATGTAAGAAAGAACAAGGGTGCTTTTTTAAATAAAGGAATTTGGTTTGTTTAAAAAAAGATGAAGGCAGGCTTGGTTTTGTTTTCTTCTGCCTTTGGAAACATATAGTACAAGCCCGCAGGATGCAGCTGGGGTGAGCTATGTCCGTTGATTGTGGCTGTGTTCGGAAGGTAGACAATAGATTAGACTGAACAGTCTTCACTGAATGGCACTTTTTGTGGCTTGCAAGACTGGCATGCTCATTTTTGCCTTTCAAGAGAGCAATCTCTCTGAGCGTCTGGAGGCCGAGGAAATAAGCTGCTGCTCAGAAGTCACTAGTTGAAACATTAGCATAATACTTCTAAAGCTAAAAACGTTTGTTCTTTCTTCAAAATGGGGATGGTAATGCCATGACAGCCTTATAGGGAGAGGCAGGTTTATTGTAAAACTTAATTCAGATATTAGTCACATACATACAGCTTCGAGAGGGGGGCTGTGTTCACAGACAGCCTGTGCAGTTTGTCACATCAGGAAGCCCTAAGGGAGAGACATGCTTAACACTTGCATACAGCTGTCTTATTAGCAAGCCTTTGCTATTATAGAGCGTACAGCAATATGCCTTGGAAAGATTCTATGTACAATGAGCTCCAAAGGGATTTGTTAGGGAATAGGGATTGGATGGGGGGGAATCAGCTGGTTTGTGTACTGGGGGCAGGACTTTTCGACTCCTGGGCCTTTCTGGGAAGAGCAGAATGATTAAAAAGAACAGCAAAAACAAAGAGGAAACACCCCAAAGTCTAGTTCTGGCTTCAAAAAACAGGTATTTTAAAAACTGAAATGCAGAGGGAGGGGTTGTACCCAATTCAAGGTGATTTGCTCCTCCTTGAGGCTTCCAATTTGTTCACACTCACTTTAGAACAGTGATTCCCAAAAATTTTTTGAGCAAGGACCACTTTGACCAGGGACCATTTTCCAATATTAGTACCAAAAGGGTTACGAATAGGTTTTTGGTTAACTTTAGATTCAGTTTGGTTATTTGGGGTGCTGATTCAGAAAATTTCATTGGATAGACCACATCAGCGCTAGTTTCTGATACAAAACATATGCCATCCAGTAATCGCCATCTGCTCACCCACAGAAAACCATATTTAATAACCTAGAGCTGATGTGATCTATCCAGTACAATTTTCTGAATCAGCACCCAAATAACTCCAGGAACAGGCCTAAAAACGAAGACACGAAGAAAAAAAATTTTTTTGATTGGGCTTTGTAATTATCTATGAATTTTGTTAATGCTCATGTTAAAAAAAAGGAGAGGGGGCTGAGGTTAAAAAACACACACACACAAAAAGCAGAGCACAAGATCCAAGAAACTGTCCCTAACGACTTTAACAACAACAACAACAACAACAACTTTGGGGGACTAAACAGGGTTTTATAAAAGGCTGCTTTCCTATTACAACTCTTTTGTTTGGCAATGAGAGCTAATAACAACAACAATATTAATAATAATAGTTACTTTGGGGGACTCTTCTTTTCTCTCACTTTCCTTCAGCAGCGCAATGAAGACATGAAAGGGTGAGAGGGCGAGGACAATGGCACTAGCATCCTTCCTACCTTCTCTCTTTCTCTTTCTCGCTCTCTCTCGCTCTCCTACATTTGCGGCCTATGGCCCATGAGTTGGGAACCACTGCCTTAGAATGATAGAGGTTGCCCTCAACAAGTTACTGTTGGTGACAAAGGTTGGTGGCCCTAGGTTTTAAGGAGATGGGGGAATACAGTGAGAAATGGTTTATTCTTATTATTCATTCTTGAGCAGAGGAAGGTGAACAGTGCATTCATAATACATCAGGTGTCTGAAAGGCGCTATCCCCATCTTTAAATTATTTTTAATATTCAGTGTTAAATGGCTTGACATTTTTAAATGTGATTTACAAGTGACGACCCCCACCAACCCATAGCGTTTAATAGCAGCTACTCATTAAATGGATAACTGTTGAACGTAATTGTGCTGTAAACAAAAGAGTAGTGAAGGTGTTTGCCATTTTTTCTTCAAGGGCTTAAGGAAGAGATGAAGCCTTTCCTCTAGCAACTCATTGATTTCAGGAAGAAGAATGGCCTGTTAAGGATTATATGCATTTACTTTAGGGAACAATAGCCTTGGCAGTCCACAGAAAATGACCTAATTTTGGGCAAGGCACATGCCTTTTAGGGAAGCTGTTTTGGCTTGTGGTTGAAAACAGGGCAAGACAATACTTGGACAGAAAGCTTTTGTATTGGCAGGGATTTTGCCCCTCACTGGACTTTATGTTAGCAATCCAATAGCCTGGGGAATAGGGTTCCCAGATCACAAGTCCTGTACCTGAGTCTGAGGACCTGAGCCTTCTTCTCAATCCTTAGAGTGTTAGAGAAGTAATATCAGAGTTGATACCTAAACTATCAGTCCTATTTGAGGATTAATCGTTGTATTTATTTATTTACTGCACTTTATTTCTATACTGCTCTATCTCACCCCAAGGAGGACTCAGAGCGGCTTCCAATTTTGGCAAATATTCAATGCTGCAGTTATACAAAAATCAAACAATACGTAACACAATTAACCATTAAAATCAAATAAACATATAAAATACAAATTAAAACCAATTAAACATATGAAACATATAAAGCATAGCACCATTGTGGCATATTAGAAGTTACTTGCTGTGACTTCTGTGCCTTAAATATAGGGTTAGGTGCCTATCATCTTGGTAAGACGGAGGTACCATTTAAGGGGTTACAGTCAAAGCCTTTTTATTCTAGAGAGCTTTTGAAACTGAGTGGTGTCTTCAGTATATCGGTGTTTCATTTTTGTCCATGTATATAAATTGCTTTCAGTTTGGTTGTATTTAAATAAAATAATACATTCATCTATGTTTTAATATCACTCCCTATGTTTTCATCTGTACTTTTTTTTAGTTAATTTGTTTTGAGCTGCCTTGAACCCCTTGGGAAGAAAGGCAGCCATAAAATAAATGAATAAATCAGTTCTGCTCCTTTTGTACTACAAACCTTCCCCCGTACAGCAATTAGGTTGTCCAACCCCCCCCCCCCCCCTCTAATTAGAGCCCCAAATCATCCTCATCCAGTTAGTAATTAAATAGTACTTCCACCAAACAATAACTGATTTACAATTCAGTGACTAGCAGAAACAGATCAAGGAATCTGGTTGCTACCAGCAGTAAGTGGTGCAATCATACTGGGATGGTCCACGCTGCAGTGGAAAGAAGAGGCACCATCTTATTTGGACCATGCCACTAATTGTTGACCACTTAAGAAGCTATTTTTAATTTTAGGGACTCTGTTGCAGCATTCCACAAACAGAGTAGTGTGTTCAAAAACCATTTGCATGGGATTGTGGATACAACTTCAGATCATATGGTGCAACTGCTTGAGATGATCAAATGTCATGGACAAGCTTTGCACCCACGAAATAGATGAAACGTCAAGGCTCTACCCTCCTTTGAAATTCATTTTTATATTAGCCCAGCCCCACCCGTCACTTTGTCAAACAGAATATGTGATTAACAAACCGCAGCGTGTGAATTTTTAGCTCTGACCTCTTCAGTATGCTAATGAATCACTGAAGATATGTATGTGCTCTTTTTCCTCGTTTAGCAGAGCAATTAGATGTGTGGTGCTATTTTTTTTTTTAAAGGATGTCTTAACAGGAAATCTTGCTGTAAGGTGCCTTGGATAGGAAGTTAATATCTGATTCAAAGCCTGATGTGGAAAACAGGCTTAATTCAAAGGAACAGGTGTGGCACTAATATTTGCCATTGTTTGGGTGCCTTTATTTGTTTGTCACAGTTTGCCTTACCTTTTTCTGCTGTATTGGAGCAGGGATAGAAGATTCACACTGAAACAAAATTCATAATTAAACTTATAATGCATCAATAATGTAAAGGTAATCGAATTTGACACCAATTTAATTGTCATCGCTCAATGTTATGGAATCCTGGCTTTGGTAGTCCTTTGAGGCACTAACACAATGTCAGAGAAAGATAAAGAACTTCTAAAACTACAATGTCCATAATTCCATAGAATTGAGCCATGGCAGTTAAAGTGCTCCACAAAGCAGCTTAATCTTTTTGTGGAGATGCTGTGTATCTATGTGCCTTCTACCGTGTTTCCCCGAAAATAAGACAGTGTCTTATATTAATTTTTGCTCCCAAAGATGTGCTAGGTTTTATTTTCAGGGGATGTCTTATTTTTCCATGAAGAAGAATTCACATTTATTGTTGAACAAAAAAATGAACATTTATTATATACTGTACAGTAGTTGTCATCACAAACCAGCATAACCAGACAAACTGTGAATCCTATCAAGAATTTCTTGTTACTACCATTATTTCCATGTACAACTGGTACGTACATTTACCAATCCTGTATGCTCTGGTGTTCTGTCTGGCAGACGCAGGGCATGCTTCTAAACAATAACTTTGCTAGGTCTTACTTTCGGGGGAGGCCTTCTATTTAGCAATTCAGCAAAACTTCTACTAGGTCTTATTTTTCGGGGATGTCTTATTTTCAGGGAAACAGGGTAGGTCTGTTCAGAGAGGGTATTAACTAGGAAGATACAGAAATATGTCAATACAGCTTTGTTGCAGCAAGAATGGTTATAGTGAAATCATGGGAGAAAGAGAGCTACTCAAGAGAGATTGGAGAGAAAAATTAATGGCCAAGTTGTCTAAGAGACTTCGGGGTAAATATAATGAAGAATTTGTAAACAAATGGTGGCTGGCCTTTTCATATGGAAAGAAGCCAAAAGTCGCCTTTAAGGATGCTGTAGGGGGAAGTATTTAAGGAACTTATATTGATAGGTCTTGTAGGGTATAGATATCATAATGAGCACAGTGGTGGGTTCACAGGTGCAGGGATGGAGGGAATGTATTGTCTACTAAGTTTGTTACTGCCTCTGTATGTTGTGTGCTCTGTTGGTAAATGTTTGTCACTGGGTTGCTATGAGTTTTCTGGGCTGTCTGACCATGTTTTCCGGGCTGTATGGCCATGAGGTTATCAGGTCTCACAATCTCTGAGAATGCCTGCCATAGATGTGGGCGAAACACCAGGAGAGAATGCTTCTATAACATGGCCATACAGCCAGGAAAACTCACAGCAACCCAGTGATTCTGACCATGAAAGCCTTCAGCAATGTATAACACTGTTTTTCCTTTTTATTTAAATAATAATAATTATTATTATAAAGTAAAAAGATTTAAAAAGAGATGCTATGTATCTGTAAATGGTAACATAAGCGTGTGTGTAGTTGTTTAATTCCTAACTCCTATTTAATATGGTTCTCTAAAAATAGATATTTGTCTTAGATATCTGTTTTATATCTATCATAATATGGGTACCTAATGAAAATATTATAGATCTCTTAATATGATAAACTAAACAGAAATCCTTGTCTGCCATTACAGAAAGTTTTGGAGGAAACTCTGTTTTTCTCTTTGTTGGAACAGGCTTTGATGAACCAGGGAGAGACACTCTGTACTCTTGTCTATTGCAGAACATTTTCTGTGTTGCTTGCTTTGTTTTACTTTGTGCTCAGTGAACCGTGGTGGATCTCTTTGCACCAAGGCAGTATGCATGGGGGAGCAATGATTCTGGCAGCCCATACTTTTGAAGCATACACTGTGAAGGAAAATTAATTTCTGACACTTCCTGTCAGCCCTTTTGAGTTATCTAGAAACTACTGAGCACAACCCGGCCAGTGTTAAGTTGCTTATGCTAATTTCTCATGGAGTAAAACCTCTCCCTCCAAACTCAGCAAAAGTTTCTTTTGAACAGATGAATAAGAGACTTGTTATATGTGTGCATGTGCCTTCAAGTTTCCTGACGACTTATAATAGCAACCCCGTGAATTTCATAGGATTTTCTTAGGCAAGGGATATTTAGAAGTGGTTTTGTCAGTTCATTCTTTTGAAATACATCCTATTTTATTTACAACATTTATATCCCATCCTTCTCACCCAAAGGGACTCAGCACCTAATCTTCTTTGGTGTTCCTCTATCCAAGAATTAGCCTGTTAACTTCCATGGTCAGATAGGATCTAACGCGTTTATGGTATCTAGGCCCCGGATGTACTTCTGTCTAAATATCTTCAAGATTTGACACAAAGCATGTATTTTACATGCTCATTAAAGCAGGGATGTCCATTTTCATCTTGGTAGTGCTGCTTTTCCTCCATAAAAATTGGTTGAAAATAATCCCCAAAGAAGTATTCATAGTTCTTTTAGTAGGGATCAATTCTAGCTGTTTTGTGAGGGGTTTGGATTGGCAGGCTTAGGAAGAATTATAAAAAAAATGTCTGCTCTAGGTGGCATTTGGGGTATTTTATCCATAAAGAAAGTTGTCACTAAAGCTGTCTTGAAACAACATGGTCATGTGGTTCAAAAGCAAATTAAGCCATTTAACTACAACTCTGACCCAGTAGCATCTAGTGTCTTCGTAATAAATCCCAGAAACACTGGGAACCATTTGTTTTCTGTTGGCGTGAGTTTTTGAATGGAACAAGAAAAGCTCTCAGTTTTTGAATGGAACAAGAAAACACTACTTTATGAAGCTTCTCAGGATTGTGAATTCTCAGTGTCTATCTTAGGACCCTTCTACACTATACTAAGACCCAAGAGGAAGCAAAAAAAAAAAGCAACCTGCTTCCTCATGGGTTGTAGTCTCACACCCCTCACCCGAACCCTGGGATTTCCTTGGAGAGATGGTTAGATGGCATCCCAGGTCAAAAAAAAAAAAAGTATCGGGGCTAAAATGGGGGGTTGGAGGGGAGAGGGTGCAGTGGGGTGGGCACAATCCCACGCTTCCAGGCTTTTCGGAGCCCAAAGAAGCGAGATGGTGGTGGGGACTGACCTCCGGGACCGCGAGAGCAATCCTGGAAATCAGTCCCCACAGGGCCCTCACCTTAGTTTAAGGTTCGGGTCTTTAGAGGTGTTTAATTAATGCAAAGTAAACTGGGAAAACCCGGTTTTCTCTACATTAATTTGCTTTTACCCAAGGAGTCATTTGGACACATTTTGGGTCTGTCAGGAAGGACTCTGAGTTACAGAACTTAATAGGAATTTGTCATATTGATCCCTGCTGTATCATTGGCATGAAATTTTGAGCATGTTGCTGACAGATTATGCCTGATATTTATGCCAAGAGCTTTCTGTCTGCTTTTAACTAAAAAGCGGAATAAAATATAAGTCTACTCGCTATAACTTAGTTTTAGCCTGTTTCTTAAAGTTTGCAGCACTGTACTGCAAGGCTGCAGTTGTTCATTCCCTCAAGTCAGTTGCATCATCATAGCTCCTAGTATAGGCATATTTGCACATGTGCTATAGAAATATATCCATGCTAATTGAGGCTTCTCCGTATTACCCAAACTGGCTAGGAAAGATTTTGCAGTTTATCTCCCTCCCCCAATATTCTTACAGGATTGTTAGTTATTCTTAAGGCGATCTCCATTAGGACAATGCTTCTGATGTTGGATTCATGAAGAGAGAAATTTGATTCTGCTATCTCTTTATAGGCAAAATCACAGTCTTCACACAATCTGATAAATATTGAAAAGATTAGATAAAAGAAAGAGGGAGGGAAATGGTAGCGGGATGCTACATAACCTTGAACATCAACCCTCCTAATCCAAGCATCAGGCAGGGGTCCAAAGTTCACAAGAAAATTGCAGGCCTTGCTTTCAAGGAGTAACATGATAGGCAAAATAACTAGTCCCTATCAATTGACCTGAGAAGTAGCTGTAGGGAGTTTGCTTCCTTCTCCACTGCTTAGACACATACAATGCACACATGTTTGTATCTGAAGAGAGCCCAATTTGTGGTACTCAACTCAGGCAGGGGAAATCCTTTGTCTAAATCCCACTGCTGCCTCCAATTGAGGAGATGTGCGCACGTGTGAGAGGGAGGGATGGAGGATGTGTGAATGTATGACAGGGAGGATTTAGGGGAGAAGGAAGGATAACTGAACTGATGGGTTTAAATGAGTAAAGATGGTAACTTATATATAAAAGTACGGTAACTGCCACCAACGTGAGGTAACAGGCTTACAGAGAGGCAGGGAGACTTATCTTTATGAACAATAACAAAATTCAAGTTTATTTGTACATAAGCGTATGGTTCCAATACATAAACATTTCAGGATCTTAAGTTACAATGCCGTCTTGTTTGAATGGATATTTCTTAAATAACTTCTCTTCAAAACAGTATACTAAACTCCCGGTCAACTTATATTCCCAGCCTTTCCCCTGAGTGACCATAAGCTGCCGTCCTTAGCTGATTTCCACAGCTCCTAATCTTTCCAAAACCTAACAGCCACTGCTCCTCTCAAAACCTTATCCGCCACTCCTTTTAAAAAAGGGAATATACTCTGTCAACTTAGCCACGCCCCCTTTTTCTCCCAAGGGAAGCTGTGTTACCATGGCAACCTACCAAATGCTGCTTCCAGCTAGTTTCCATGTTAGGCTTTTTCTTGCTAATATATAACTCCCTTTCCCTTAACAAACAAATAAATAAAATCATATCAATAATATCTGTTTAACACATAACTTCTCTACAGTATCACTAACCTATATATCTTCATTGGGGTGACCTAGATCCAGGCGTGTTGGAATTTGCTGAACTTGTAGCCGGAAGAAGGAAAATGGCTGAAAAGGTGATGAGGATGGCAGAGAAAATCTCGAGAAAGGGGTAGTCTTCCTGAAAGAAGCTGTAATCTCATATAGAACTTTTTTTTTGTGTCAGAAGCGAATTGAGAAACTGCAAGTCGCTTCTGATATGAAAGAATTGGCTATCTGCAAGGACGTTACCCAGGATGTTTTACTATCCTGTGGGAGGCTTCTCTCATGTCCCCGCATGGGAAGCTGGACCTGACAGACGGGAGCTCATCCTGCTCCCTGGATTCGAGCCACCAACCTCTCTGTCGGCAGTCTGTCAGCACAAGAGTTTAACCCATTGCACCACTGGGGGTTCCTATCTAGAACTGAGAGAATACTTGTAGATCTAGGCATCTGGGATTGTGGTCGAAACTCAAGCGTCTTTGCAATAGACCTCATCTTACATATGTGCTTTTGTTTCTCACTGGTAGAAGAAATAAGCAGACTCACATCATCAAATGAGAGATTTTCTATAATCACTGAGGGTATAGGCAAGAAGCTTGCTAATATGTTGTGTAGGAAGTAGGTGGGGTTACAGTCAGAAAGTTTGTTTGGTAGTTCTTGGTTCTGCAAAACACATTGCATAGGAACAGATAACACTATATAACAAAATTTGAAAAAAAAAACTGTTCCTGGTTTGAAATTGTTATTTCCTGTTTAATTGTGCAGTACTTACTACAAAAGTAGTTGTTATACTCGAGAAACTTTGTTTTTGGGACTGCCACAAACTTTGTGGAATTAGCTGAGACTCCATGAGATATTAATTGAAAAACTATGATATGATAGAACCAATTAGAAAATGATGTTTATAACCCAGGAACTGAAATCGTGTTACATAGTGTCATCCATTCATATGAGTTCACAGTTGACCACTTGAAGAACTGCAGGTAAGCAGTCTGTTTATTTGAGGACACAGAGGGCTGAAGTTCCAAAAATAACTCTTTAAAGCTGTATCTAGGGCAGTCAAGAAGAGGTCATCAGATTTGTAATAAGATTGAAGCATAATAAATCAGAAGTTGTAAGTAGTGAGCATTGTATATAAATTGAATTGCTGAAGCCAGGAGGTTGCATTTCTACGAAGCTCAATATATCATATACAGTCAGTGCACATGAAGCCTCATCCCAAGGTTGGTTGTTGTATGTTTGCAGGAATTTGCTGACTGGCGACCCTGAGGAAAACCTGTCATGTTTTTTTTTTCTGGATAAGATTTTGTTCAGAAAGGGTTTCTCATTGCTTTTCTTTTGGACCGAGAGAGTATGACTTTCCCAAAGTAACTCATTGAATTTCAAAATCTAAATTGGGAGTTGAATTCTGCTCTCTCAGAGTCCTAATCCAACACTTAAATCACCACAGTGTGCTGTCTCTTTCTATCTGAAAGGGAGAACCAATATCTACATTCCATTTCCATTTTTGTTCTGGGAAAGGTTTGGGGAAGGAGATTTCCAGCAGAAGCATTATATATCATTGGCCCTGTTGCAGAATTCAATATTTTTGAGGTGAGATAATTATAAGAAGCAATTGGTGTCTGTAGACTGTTTGCAGGATAGGATGGATACATGAGTAATTTATAGTTTGTAAAGGTTAATTATTGAAAAAGCCACTTCCTTAGGCGTGGCATAACATTAAATCTCTCTAGACAGTTTTATTACTGTTTTACCAGATACTGAAGAAATACATGAACCTGTTTTGTGAACTATATTTAGTTGAGGCAAACATAACCCAGCTGCAGGAAAACAGAAAAAGGGTGCTTGCAAATAAGCCCAGTGGATCTGAAATCAGTAGTAATGAAATGTTGTCGCTTTGTTTTCCATGGAACTTAGCTGTAATTAATTCTTGCATTATTTAAGCAACTGAGGCGCCGTCTACACTGACATATAATCGAGATTATCAAAGCAGATAATCTGCATTATCTGCTTTGAACTGGATTATATGAGTCTACATTGCCATATAACCCAGTTCAAAGCAGATAATCTGGCAGTGTACAAGGAGCCTGAGAGTCTTGTCATAACATAAAGTCCAAAACTGATGTTTTGTGGACTATAATCTACTTCATCGGGTACATGAATTGTTACCCTAAGTTGGTGTGAACACAATTTTTGTTAAGTTGTATTCCAAGCATACTATTAACACTTAAATCCTGTTATGTAATTATTCTATACCTCATGCTATGTAATTATACATAGAATAATTTGCCACTGAATTTAGTGACATCAACTTCCGGGGACCTAACTAAACATTGCGCCTTATGCAGCTAGTCCTCCATTGCACCATCAAGAGGATGATGAGGGGCCAAGTGGACAATGTTTGCTTTCACTTGGTCTCTAGGGAGCATTGTAACCCAAACCTCACTGCTTTGGTGCCAAGAGAAGATGAGCAATGGAGAAAAGCAGCATTGCTCTTTGTTGCTTACATGATCTAGTTCCTGCATGGAGAATTGGTAAACCTCAGAGGTAGTGCCTCTATGGAACTTCACAAAAGGCAAAGCTTCTTGCTAGTTCTTTTCCAGCCGCTGTTGAAGGGAAAATAGTGTAAGGAAAGTTCAGCTGCATTGCATGCAATCCTTTCTGAAAAGCCAGTGTTCTGCTAATCAGCACATAATTAGGCAACTGGGTTTAATTTCATTCATCCTGTCTGGAAACATTTTCCAAGAGGACAAAATGCCCCTTCCTATGTAGAAAGAGGATATTGGCATATTCTTCATAATATAGCTGAAGTTTATGTTGCTTTTCTTTTCCTCGTAAATGTTTTTCCTTAAAAATTAAAAACAACAGAATTAAGCACTCTTTTTCCAAACACGTTTCATGCTGCATTTATCGGGACCATGTATTAGTGTATTTAGGATAAGCAAAAAGCCTGAGAAAAGTTTGAACATTGAGCATTGCATCCTCGAGTGGACTATTCCAGAATTTAGGTGGGGCAATAAAGTGGCCCAAAATATATGAAACAATTTTGTTTGTTTTTAAACGAGAGGTCAGTAGGATCAGTATGTCTAGTAGCTTCTGTGCAAGCTGTGAAAGAATGCTCTGCTACAGTGACTAATGTGCAAAATCAATTTGACTTTGAATGGAGTGACCCCGTCTGTAATTGGCAGGCATTCCTGCTGCCTCATGCTATTATCAATAGTATTTTGTTTTGTTTTTAAATTCCATTAAATTTCAACCAAATAACCAAAGCAAGTAAGCTTGGGAGAAGTGAAAATATTTCTACTGTGTTATGTTCTCCAACCCTGTTTGTAAGATTTCCTGGTGTTTGTTTCTTTTGTCTTATGACAGCTTGCTCATATTGATGAACATGTTGGTTGATGGCCAGTGCTCTAATGGCTCTAGCAGCTGCACATTTTCAAGTTAGTTTAAGAGTGTTAGAAACAAATATGGTTCTGGTTGAACAAGTCATTGTGCAAATAGTTGCACAAGTAGTTGTCAAAGGAGTTTTGCACAGCTGGTTTGCACAATGGATTCTGAAGCTGAGTAATCCAGATCAACATTATTATTTTGAATATTTATCATTGGTGCCAGTAGTGATGTCCAATCTTTGGTCCTCCAGGTGTTTAGGACTTTGACTTAGAGAAGCCCTGGCCAGTTTGTTCGATGGTCAAGAATTCTGGGAGCTGAAGTTCAAGAGGACCAAAGGTTGGACACTACTTGTGCAGAGATGATAAAGCCAAAGCTAGGGTAATATCAACATTACCATTGTTTTTTTACAGAGCAATCCCCTTCTATACTCTCCTATTCCGAATGATTACAGGGATATCGCTACCATTGATCCTAGAAAGTAAAATAAGAGGCAGACTCCAAATTTGCAAAGTGAGGACAAATTTTAGTGAACAGAAGAAATGGGCAACGATTTAAGTTATATAGGGATCTACCCTCTATGCAAGAGGGATCAACTCATCCATTTTGCCACCTAAGATTATGGCTAAGTTACCTGGGGTTAGTGTAAATATGCTCCACGGCAAGTATGCTCACACTATTCAGGATACATTATCATAAAAACTTATGTTCTCCAAGCCCTTTGATTGTACAACATCACAGGCTGAGAACTGGAGATATGAAAGCAAATTATTTCCCAAGCTACTGATTTTCTGAGGTTTGTGGCATGTTTTGACTGTGGGGCCAACACCCCATTAGCACAGCACAGTGGCAATTCTAGTTGGATTCAGTTTAAACTGGAGATCCATATGCTTATCTATGAATAAAAAAGAAAATAGCATTGTTGTATACTATACATTTAATGTCATTTGTAATTTTACTCATAATAATAATAATAATAATAATAATAATAATAATAATAATAATAATAATAATACTTTATTTATATACCGCCCTATCTCCCGGATGGGACTCAGGCCGGTTTACAGTCATAAAAGCAACACAACATTACATAACGACATAACACACATTATTAAACAAGGTAAAAAATACAATTATAACAATAAATCACACTTACATGACCAGATCAAGGGGACGGGAACCATAAACCCAATATATTAAAATGTATCATTTTAGGCTAGGGAAATCTTGTGCAATGTATTCAGGCTCAGAAATCGGCGGTAGTCCAATATAATTATTCAAAAACCTGCCGACACCACCAGGTCTTCAGTTCCTTACGGAAATTGGATAATGTAGGGGATTGCCTGATCTCTTTTGGCAGTGCATTCCAGAGCCGGGGGGCCACTGCCGAGAAGGCTCGTCCCCTCGTCCCCACCAGCCGCACTTGAGACGGTGGTCGGAGCGCGAGAAGAGCCTCCCCGGAAGATCTCAAGGTCTGCACTGGCTCTTAGGAGGAGATGCAATCACGGAGATAGGTAGGGCCCAAGCCGTGTAGGGCTTTATAGGTCAAGACCTGCACCTTAGTAGTTCTTTTCTTCCAATTTCATCCAGTATGTTTCTTCTTTCTGCAGACTTTTAAGTGTAACTGCAAGTAACAGAAAGTGCTATTATCCAAGTTACCATGTGCTGTATTCCCCTATTTTGGTGTTTAAATATGGGGTCCAGCACATGTCTCTCAAAGGTGGTACACTCTGGAAGATATCCTATTTTTTGTTATAACTTCTGTTACATCTTTTTGAAGGCATCCCTTCAGTGCCCTCTCTATCATGAATGGCACTCTCTTCTCCTCACTTGCATAAGATAATTAAATAGACATCAAGAACAAAGACAACAAGAAGCAGCAGACTCCAGCATTTGGCTGTGGGCCTGGTAAAGAGGTTTGGGCCTCAGCAAGTGCCCAACAATGCCAAACCTTGATGTGCTCTTTTGTCATATTTCCCTAGATGGTGCTCTGTTAGATTATACTTGGTTATTTTTTATTTGTCAAATAAGTGGGTTTTCCTTCTTTTACAGTAGGATTCTCAAGGTATACTATCTTTACAAATAATTCTCAATGTGAATTCCCTATTCATGTTGCAATGTTGCATAAACTTCAGCGGCAGAGTTTTATCTCTGTGTTTGCTCTCTCAGCTGCAGTGAGGAAGAACACCACATGAACTACAAAAAAAAAAAAATCTGGGGGAAAGGGCCCTCATTGGGGTTTTTCCAGTTGTAAATGGAAAATGAACAGAAAGATCAGTGCTCTTCTACCATCCCAAAGTCCCCAGAAAACAAACAACTTCCTATCAACTAAATGGCAATTCATTTTCCCCACAGACACTCTAACAATATATTGGCACTATTATGCAGTTTGGAGGTGGATTCAGATAAGCTGGGAGCGGTGTGCAGCACCTACAGAAACATGTGAAAAGCCAGTTTGAGGTTGGGATAGTGGACAAAGTGTCCACTGATCTGAACCAAACCCTGGAATTTTTTTCTTAACCAGTTCACTGAGATGCAGTGATGCACAATGCCATGTCCGTTCAGGATCTGCGCTGGATGAAGGCAGAGCACAGGAATTGAGAATAAAAGGATAGAAAGTGAGAGTTCCTGTGGGAATGACATGGGTTCCCTTCAGGGGGAGTATTTATTTATTTTCCAGCCAAACTGTGCTTCAGCATTTTTAAAGATGCATCAGCACTTGCATTTCCCACCCCAGTTTTGAGCCCTGCATGGGATATACTCTTGTGGCTGCAGTTTGTTTCCTGGCTTATTCCAGACTTGTCTATGAATACTAGACTATATTTAAAATGAAGGAATTGGAAAAACCACCTCTGTGCATTCCTTCCTCTAAGAATACCCTAAGAAATTCATGAAGTCACTATGAGTTGATGGGTGACTTGAAGGCACATACATATTGAGAAGAAACATTGGAAATGACTCAATGGCACAAAACAACAATATACAGGTTGCATAATCCACATGAAGCAGTATTTTGTGACTTTCCAGTCTGATATATCTTTCTTATAGGATGTTGCTGCTGAGAGACAGGAAGTTCCTATATAGAGATGTTATTATTGGAACTCTCATATTTTATCACAGTATCAGGGCAAGGGAGATGCCCATCTGTAATGGATGTCTCATCACTGCAGTGAATCATTTCAGCTGCTCTGCTAGAAACAGTCTATAAAACAAAATAGGCCACTACTGGGAATTTCACGTTAGTGAATAAATATTCAGGGTAATGACCAGAAGAGATGCTGAAAATTAATTTCATTGCAGCTATGGAAGGGACAAAGCAAAGCACATTTTAAGCAGCATAGAATTTAATGAAGCAAAATGCGACTGGCCCTGCATACCCTGGCCTCAAGGCATCAAATCCCATCTGATATTGGAAGCTAAGCAGGATCAGCCTTTATTAGTACTTGAATGGAGACTGCCAATGAATAACAGGTAATCTAGGCTATATTCAGAGGAAGAAAATGGCAAAACTGTCTCTGAGGATTCTTTGTCTAATAAAAGCCTATGAACTTATATCTGCAGACAACTTGAAGGCATATACACAGAACGTGGCTGGCTGCTAAAGAGCCCTTTTCTCTCTTACTACATATTTCATGGAAAACCCTTGTGTATAAACAAAGGAGCCCTATCATTAGTGCCTGAAAAGACAGAAGCTTTCCTGTCAGGATGTAAATTATAGCACTCCAAAGGGCTACTCTTGTTATAATTATTTCTGGGCAACATTATGTGACTTGTAGCCAGTTGTTTGCAAAATATAAATTAGGTTTTCTAGTGGGGAAATTATTTTTCCTTGCTCTATGAGTGGGTGACCAGTTCTTGTCCTTCCACATAAATTGAGAGAGGAAACTCTCACTTCTCTTATTCTTGAGAAGATTTCATCTCTGTCAACCTACCTTTCAAGTTATTTCCTCTCCAGCTCCCTCCCTGGAGGCTGTTCCTCTTCCGCTGATTCCTGCCACTTATGCGGGTCACAGTTACTCTTAAACCCCGCTCCTGCCATTTTTTTCTGAGCGTTTTGATAGAAATGTAACGTGAAAAAGAACTGTGATGTAAACAGATGTTAAAAGCACAAGGAAGAAAGTGCTCAATTTCTCCCATCTGTTGTCCGCTACTTTTCCTTTTACCACTGGGCTTTCATATGGAGCATTTAGATAGGATGAAACCTTCAGTACCATTGACTCACCGTATACTTTGTAGGTTTTCAAAACTGAACAGCAAATATCAGGGTTTTTTTAAAAATCTCTTCAGCTTGTTAAATAACTTCAAAACAGTTTTCTAAACAAGATACATGAAAGCAATTGAAAGACAGAAAACAACAACGGAGGCTTCTGTGTTTGGTAGAGGAAGAATCAGTGTTTTCATGTTAAGTAGGTCACATTGTTTGCAGCTGAATTAGAGCTTAGTTTATTAATCTGGTTATTTTTACAGTGAAGTCCTTCAGCATGACCCAATTGACTCCAATTTAGATTCATATGATAGGGATATCAAATCTGTAAGTCTGGGAGCTGTAAATCCACATTTCCACTGTCTCTCAGAGTTATGGGAGGATGGCCACCTCAAGGTTTGCAGGATCTATGACTACATCCTACTATCATTTCCCATACGCAACTTCTCTCTGGCAGTATAGTCAATGGGAGTTGTAATCCAAACCAAGACTACTTAAAGCAGTGCTTCCCAACCCTTGATCCTCCAGGTGTTTTGGACTTTAGTTCCCACAATTCCTAACACCTGGTAAGCTGGCTAGAATTTCAGGGAATTGAAGTCCAAAACACCCAGAGGACCAAAGGTTGGGGTCCATTGACTGAAGTGATGGTCCATGGACTGAGATCTGTCCGCACACCATTGACTGTAAGCCTCAGGAGTATTTCCAGCAAAGAAAAACAGTTGCAGTCGGTGGTTATATGTGATATTGATACTTGGCACATGGGCAGGGGGATTGCAGGACCTTCATGTAAGTAAGCAAGCTTGCTATACACCAGTCTAAACCACCTGGAGAACATAACCTTCAAGGAGGCTGCACTTCTGTGATAATTCTCACCTATAATGCATTTCTCTCAGTGGGAAATGAAGCATGCCCTAGAGAAATTGAGTCTTCCAGGGAAGGAGTGCTGTAGGATCCTATGATTCTATAACAGGATATGAGCACCCTAGCTGTGAGGAGGGCCGGAGCATTTGGAAATAAGGCCTTGGGGACATTAATAGCAAATAATCTGTGCTTGAGATTCAGTTTCAAATTTTGCATTCAGGAAATATGACAAATAACTATCTGGCATTTTGTCAATACAGCTAGCATTCAATAATGATACTGGAGGTTGTTTTGAAAGGCCAGTTCTTTCCAACATTCATGTGACCTTCATTTCAATTTTATTTCATGTCATTGAGGCTACTTCCACACGGGTGTATAAAATCCACATTGAATTATATGGCAGTGTGGACTCAGATAACCCAGTTCAAAGCAGATATTGTGGGTTATCTGCCTTGATGGTCTGGGTTATACGGGTGTATGGAAGAGCCCTAAGATGATAGAACCCAATTCAAAGGGTGCAGACACTTATTAGGCTGGATCTATATTGGCCTATATCCCAGATTATCCTCTTATCCCAGATTATTTTGCAGTGAAGACTCATATTAGAGTCTACACTGCCTTGATATTCTGGGTTACATGACTGTGTGGAAGGGCCCTCAGATAATCCAGTTCAAAGCAGATATTGTGGATTATCTGCCTTGATATTCTGCCTTGATATTCAGAGTAGATATTCTGGGATCAGATCCTGGGATGTATGGCAGTGTAGAAGCGGCCTTAGTATGATAAACTAAACAAAAATCCTTGTCTAACATTACAGAAAGCTTGGTGGAAACTTATGAAAGACACTTTCTTACAAGCTTTGATGACCCAGGTCCTGGGATATAGGACAGTGTAGATTAAGCCTTAAACATGCAGCCTACAATTAATGTGGGAGGGATTTGGCTGTTTTCCAGACAACATAATATATCTCAGTCATGGCTTTCTTGAATGTATAATTCTACAGATTTGGAAACCTAATGCTCTACATTAGTGGGAGAGCAACAATCATAATTTGATCCAGGCACAGTTCCTAGGGACTGAGGCCCCTTCCACACAGCTGAATAAAACCCCACATTATCTGCTTTGAACTGGGATATATGGCAGTGTGGACTCAGATAACCCAGTTCAAAACAGATATTGTAGGTTATTCTGCCTTGATATTCTGGGTTATATGAGTGTATGAAAGGGCCATCAGGCCCCTTCTACACTATTAGGAGCCCTTTCACACAGCTTTATATCCCAGAATATTAAGGCCGAAAATCCAACAATATCTGCTTCAAATTGGGTTGTCTGAGTCCACACTCTGATAATGTGGGATTTTCTGCCTTGATATTCTGGGATATAGGGCTGTGTGGAAGGGCTGTTGGTAATCTAGGTTATCAGAGCAGGAAATCAACATTATTTGATTTGAAGTGGATTATTTTAGGGCTCTTCCACAAAGCCATATAACCCAGGATATCAAGGCAGATAATCCACAATATCTGCTTTGAACTGGGTTATCTGGGGGCCCTTCTACACAGTCATGTAACCCAGAATATCATGGCAGAAAATCCCACAATATCTGCTTTAAACTGGACTATATGGCAGTGTGGACTCAGATAACCCAGTTCAAAGCAGATATTGCAGGATTTTCTGCCTTGATATTCTGGGTTTTTTGGCTGTGTGAAAGAACCTCAAGGGCCCTTCCAGACAGGCCCTATATCCCATGATCTGATCCCAGATTTTTTGTTTATCCCAGATTATCTGGCAGTGGGGACTCATAATCCAGTTTAAAGCTGAAAATCTGGGATCAGATCCTGGGATATAGGGCCTGTCTGGAAGGGCCCTACGCGAAAGAATACTAGTAGTAATAAATATTTATGTCTTTGCTCCTAATATCCTAAATCAATCTTTTCTTTTGTTATGCAGAAGCCATGGTTAAAAATGTTTCTAGTCAGTCATCTTTTTTTATAGACTGGAATGTGGTGCTTTGCTGCCCTGCATCAACCTTGGGTTTCATAATTGTGTCACATGCTATATGCTAAGAAGCCATGTAGCTGCAGTGTAAACATGAATCCCAAAAGCAGTTAAAGAGCTATACTGTGAATAGCATATGAAGATTTTTTTCACTAATGAGGGGGTATTTGTATGTGTTGGAGATATACCTAATGTACATTTTTGTGGGAGCTACACACTTAGGTTAGTGTTGGCTCAACTTCTTATGTCATGTCATTTACTATACTTGTATCTCCTTTGCTTATTTTAGCTTGCCACTTCTATTTATAGAAGAGCCAATAGAAGTTGTTTTTTGCAGCTCCCCCACCCCACGTCTCTATTTCCCTTAATATGACTGCCACAGGGCGCTGATACCAGGGGATGAATTGGGATGCTGGGCACACGGACTTGCCAGATCATGTGATGTGTGCATTAAAGCACAGTCCATGAAGGGCAAGAGAAGGTGAACTGATTCTGTGAGGACAAATATCAGTGATGAATGCACTCTATCAACACTGTGCAGAAAACAAAGAAAGCAAAACAACTATGTGAACTTTTATTAATATTTTGCCTTTATTTACTCATCTCTATTTTCCATAATTGCCTGGAAGGGATTATTCCAGGTATTTTACTCGGCTCACCATCTCATGGACAGGCTGGTGGTGATTTGTAATTTTCATTAAAAATACAACTCTCTACCAGAGCTTTGAAGAATTTAGGGGCAAATTTACAGCTCTCAAAATCTCATGGCCAGTAAGGCCAGTGTTTTTTTTTTCCAAATTTTTCTCTCTAGATCTTTTCATCTGTGAAACTATAAGGAATTGCATTGGCAGCATTCTGCCTAGATATTTAACCAAAAGCCCAGAGATTCTGGTGTTGCAATCTATATATATAAAAGAGTGATGGCATCACGGCGATTCACAAAACAACAAAAGTACAGGCCCCCCAACCTCAAAATTTGACAACACAACCCATCATCCACGCCTCAAGGTTGATACAACAAAAAGAAAAGAAAAATAAAGTCCTAATTAGAGGGAGATCAATAATTTTTTTATCCAATTGCTGCCAGTTTAGAGGGCTAATCTCTGCCCACTTGGTTGCCTAGCAACCAAGGGACAGCCAGGTTTCAGTTAGGGGACAGGCCGATTTAGGCCTCACTTAGACTTCTTCCACAGATTATCTAATTTGCACTGGATTATATGGCAGTGTAGACTCAAGGCCCTTCCACACAGCTATATAACCCATTTATAATCTTATATTATCTGCTTTGCACTGGATTATCTTGACTCCGCACTACCATATAATCCACTTCAGTGGGCATTTTATACAGCTGTGAAGAAGGAGCCTCATATAATCCAGTTCTGAGCAGATAATATAAGATTAGAAATATACAGTAGAGTCTCACTTATCCAACGTAAACAGGCCGGCAGGATAAGTGAATATGTTGGATAATAAGAAGGGATTCAGGAAAAGCCAATTAAACATCAAATTAGGTAATCGTTATACAAATTAAGCACCAAAACATCATATTATACAACAAATTTGACAGAAAAAGTAGTTCCATGCGCAGTAATGCTATGTAGTATTTACAGTAGAGTCTGACTTATCCAACACTCGCTTATCCAACGTTCTGGATTATCCAACGCATTTTTGTAGTCAATGCTTTCAATATATCGTGATATTTTGGTGCTAAATTCATAAATACAGTAATTACTATATAGCATTACTGTGTACTGAACTACTTTTTCTGACAAATTTGTTGTCTAACATGATGTTTTGGTGCTTAATTTGTAAAATCATAACTTAATTTGATGTTTAATAGGGTTATCCTTAATTCCTCATTATCCAACATATTCGCTTATCCAACGTTCTGCCGGCCCATTTATGTTGGATAAGTGAGACTCTACTGTACTGTATTTACAAATTTACCACTAAAATATCACAATGAATTTAAAACACTGACTACAAAAACATTGATTATGAAAAGGCAGACTGCGTTGGATAATCCAGAACATTGTATAAGCGAATGTTGGATAAGTGAGATTCTTCTTTAATATGAAATAATTACTGGGATAGAATCATGCAGAACAATATAATCTCTAAAACCAGGACAGTAAATAAACGGGAATTCCACACAGGAAACAATCAGGGCCAGCTAACACCTCCCATCAAAGTATTCCCATCATCAAAGTCTGGCAAATCCTGTTTTCTCAGGGCCACAGACAGTAGAAGCACATAAAATATCGCAAACAACACCACTCTGAAAACAAGGGAATTCCAGACAGGAAACAATCAGGGCCAGCTAACACCTCCCAACAAAGTATTCCCATCATCAAAGTCTGGAAAATCCTCTGTTTTCTCAGGACCACAGACAGTAGAAGCACATAAAATATCGCAAACAACACCAGTCTGAAAACAAGGGAATTCCAGACAGGAAACAATCAGGGCCAGCTAACACCTCCCAACAAAAAATTCACTCAGGGAGGAAACAGCCAGGCTTTAAAGCTGCAAGGCCATTACATCCTAATCATTTTTCCTAATTGCAGCATTCATACTTGCCTCCAACAAACAAAAAAAACCAATCAGAAATATTGTATATTCACAACCTTTAGGAAATAATATCCCCTGATGGCGCAGCGTGTTAAAGCGCTGAGCTGCTGAACTTCTGGACCGAAAGGCCACAGGTTTTAATTGGGGGAGCGGAGAGAGCCCCCACTGTTAGCCCCAGCTTCTGCCAACCCAGAAGTTCGAAAACATGCCAATGTGAGTAGATCAATAGGTACTGCTCCGGCGGGAAGGTAACGCCGCTCCATGACCTTGGAGGAGTCTACGGACAACGCCGGCTCTTCGGCTTAGAAATGGAGATGAGCACCAACCCCCAGAGTCAGACACGACTGGACTTAATGTCAGGGGAAAACCTTTACCCTTGACCTTAACTACCACCAATTCCTCAATACTTTATTTCCCATACCACCATACTTTGCCACAGCAACGCGTGGCCGGGCACAGCTAGTGATTAATAAGATAGTATCGTTCTGTCTATGGGTGGGATCCTTCCCTTTGTTCACAGCTGCTTTGTGTCTCAATTAAGGGATGAAAGCATAGTACGGTAGAGTTTCACTTATCCAACACTCGCTTATCCAACGTTCTGGATTATCCAACGCATTTTTGTAGTCAATTTTTTCAATATATCGTGATATTTTGGTGCTAAATTCGTAAATACAGTAATTACTACATAGCATTACTGCGTATTGAACTATTTTTTTGTCAAATTTGTTGTATAACATGATGTTTTGGTGCTTAATTTGTAAAATCATAACCTAATTTGATGTTTAATAGGCTTTTCCTTAATCCCTCCTTATTATCCAACATATTTGCTTATCCAACATTCTGCCGGCCTGTTTATGTTGGATAAGTGAGACTCTACTGTATAAGTAAATATAATAATACTATATTTCTTCAATTCTCCATGTAAATATCTCTAAAAATGGGTTATGTCTTAAAATTTCAGGGTATTTTTAACATACATTTTATTGTTGGTAGTACTGAAATTGGTATGTGCAAGTAATATGGTAATAATAATCCATATCTTTTCATAAACCTAAACACTGGTTTGTGATCTGCAAGTAAAACAGGCTTTCTGGACAACGATGAAAGGAAAGCTGGGGTAAATTAGAGCAAAATGTCATTGCAATTGTTCCTTTTAAGCACACTTTTGGAGCCTCATATTTTAATCCATCAGAGATATTTAAAAACATATGTGGTTCTCTTCAAAATGAGAAACAGTTGTCTTTAACTAAAGAAAGAGAGGGCAAAGAGTAATGAAGCTCAGTAAGATCACAAAAACATGCCCTGTGGGATCAGACCAAATACCTACTGTTCAGTTCACACATGATTTGAAAACAGTCCGTATGAATGGGATCTAGGGGTTTTGGCAGACCATAAGTTGAACATGATCGACTCTATAATGTGGCAGCTAGAAAAGCTAATGCAATTCTAGGCCGCATCAATAGGAGTATAGTGTTGAGATGGAGGGAAATCATAATCCCACTTTGTTCTGCTATGATCAGATACCTCACATGGAAGAAGACAGTGTCCAGTTCTGGGCATCACAGTTCATGAAAGGTATTGACAAGCTGGAACGTGTCCAGAGAAGGGTGATCAAAATGATCAAAGATTTAGAAGCTGACTCCTATTAGGAGCAGCTTAGAGAGTTGGATATGTTTAGCCTGGAAAAGAGAAGGATGAGAGGAGACACAATAGCCATGCTTACATGTTGGAAGGGATGACCTATTAAGAAGGGGGCAAGCTTTTTTTTCTGCTGCTGTGGAGACTAGGACATGGAGCAATGGAATCAAATTGCAGGAAAAGCTATTCTACCTAAACATTAGGAAGAACTTGTTGACGGTAAGAGCTGTTTGGCAGGGGAATATGCTGCCTCGAGTTTCCTTTTCTGGAGGTTATTAAGCAGAGGCTGGATGACCATCTGTCAGTAGTGCTTTGATTGTGTGTTCTTGCATGGCAGGATAGGTTGGACTGGATGGTCCTTGTGTCTTCTAACTGTATGGTTCTGTGATGCTATGCTTCTGTCGGTACAATTGCATTTTACAAAAAATGCTCATCTGAGGACCCTTTCATACAGTCATGTAACTCAGAATATCAAGGCAGAAAATCCCACAATATCTGCTTTGAACTGGGTTATCTGAGTCCACACTGCCATATATTCCAGTTCAAAGCAGAAAATGTGGGATTGTATTCAGTTGTGTGGAAGGGGCCCAAGTTAATGAGGTATTACATCATTGTAAGTATACTTTACAGAGGGAATTATATGCAAGCCATGATTTGTATTAATGCCAAAATTATTCCTTTCCCCACCTCCTCTATATAATGTATGGGTTATTTTTGATGCCCCTTATACACTGCCATATAACCCAGATCATCAAAGCAGATAATCTGGATTTTTATGGAAGTGTAGAAGGGGCCTTTGAAGCATTCATACTTTCTGAGTCTATGGAACCCTGAAGCAAAAGAATTATTGTTTGTTGGTAGCATTTGGTGCCATGTGTTGTGTATTTAAGAGATCTTTGTATAGTGAGGAGAAATGTTAATAATGAGTGCACATTCAGAATGTTTGTCTTCTCTCAGTTAGTGAAGGGAGTTATTTTGCTTCCCTTCCAAGGTGGAGGCAGAAAAGAAGCAATTAGTGGGCATTGCAGAGTCAGCTGAATATCATATCCAGATGTCTTTCTTTTTGATGGTTCTTGGATCACAGAAAGCATCTGCAGATAATCCAGAAGAGAAAAACAGTTTTAATTAACAAATAGATAAAGATGAATCTTCTGACACTTCAGGCTAAAATGAATGTTCTTTGTGGAGTACATGCAGTTTATTCAATACTGGTAACCAGTCTTAGGAATTTGCTTGAGCCTTATTGTACAGTTATGTTTTTGGTTTCATTGAGCAAATGTCCATAAAAATCTTCAGGGAAACCTCCAAGAGTTTTATATAAACCTAGTTTAGCAGTATTAACCTATTTGGGAACTGTTTTCTGTAACTTTGGGACTTTCAGACTTTATCATGTTGAGCTTCCGTAAGGACAGCTTCACAGGGACCAATTCAGAGTTGAAGCCAGCCTACTTTGAGACCACAGGTGTTGAACGTAGGTCTTTTTGCATGCAGAACATGTGCTTTGCCATTGAACTCTCTCTGTGTTTTGTTATTTAACTATGGGGGAGACCATAATATGTAGAAAGGTTTTGATTCATCTTTGGGGACTTTCACTTTAAAAAGAACATGAGTAGTAAGGCTGCAGGAGGTATCTACCTGAGGCCATGGAGAGATTACACCAGTTGGAATGGGCAGTGCTGTGGTAAACTAATGCTCTGATCTGGTTTAAATTAGCATCATATGATTATTGTGTAAGGCTTGCCATATCAGGTTTATTTCTATTTTATATTGCATTTGTATGAATTTGTCTGTTGTATCCCAAATGTCAAAATGTGTAATGAGCATTGGTGTTCTTAACATGTTGATTTTTATAATATCTTGGATGGATTGACAACAACTAGTGCAGGGTGTGGGCATCTGGATTCAAGAGGGTTAAAATGCTAGCATATTTTTGTGCTATTTATTTGCAAATAGTTACATCATCTGGAGGCAGCTCTGGTATTAGTCTGCATAACTCCACCTGGATGGCTTTATATACTTTAAAACTTAGTTAGGTTGGTTCCATATATTGCAGTAAGATATGTGTACTTTAAAATGTCATTTTTGGAATTAGAACTCCCAGAATCCTCCAGCCAGCATGGTCACAAAGGGATTCTGGGAGTAATAATCCAAAAGTTTTTTTAAAGTTGCACAGATTAAACATCACTCATCCAGAATTCTAAAATACTCCTAAACCCAAAATTGTCCAATTGGGTGGCTAAGACACCTTTACTTTCTGATAGTTCAGTGTACACAAACTTTTGTTTCACACACAAAATTATTTAAAATGTTGTGCATAAATTACTTTCAGCTATGGGTAAACAGTATATACCTATAGCTGAAAGTTTAGACTTTGGTCTCATTTCCAAGATATTTTGTTATGTACACATATGCAAATACAAATCTTCCAAAACCTGGAAAAGCCAAGGAATATGCAACTTGTAAGGAATAAGGAATATTCGACCTGGTTTTTAAAAAAGCATTTCCTCCCAAATTCTGAATGTGCCAACTCCCAGATTTTTAAATCCAAGCCTTAATCCAAATTATAGTACACTCACAGAATCAATGAGAATTTAAAAAATAAACAAAGTGAGCTTCTTTGATTCAATAAGTCTGTAGTTGGGACTATCAAATGTAATTTAGATAATTGTTTCCTGCTCATAAATATATTTATTTATGAGGCAGATGCAGTTAGGCATGTTCAAACTTCTTTCATAGCATCTTGAGTTACCTTAAGCCAACAAGGTTAAGAAAAAGCATTCTAAACTGCCTGTGTAAGTGTAGCCACTTACTTGTCTCCTGTAATGAGTAAGAAAAGGCTCCAGGTGTTAAGAGAAAATCTTGTAAAACAAGTGTGTGGTTTTTTTCCTCTGGGCCAACAACTGGCCTAGGTGTTATGTTTAAAATTGAACCTATCCACTAGGAGCCATTATTCCTTCTTTGGGAGTCATTGGAGTGCTGTTGTTCAGGTTGACACTGACGTATAGAGATGCTGTCATGGAGTTTTCTTGGCAAGATTTATTCAAAAAAAAAAGCCATTGCCTTTCTTTTGGATTTAGAGAGTGTGATTTGCCCACAGTCACCCAGTGGCTGAATGAAGATTCAAACCCGGGTCTTCTAGATCCCTAGTCCAACACATAAACCACCACACCATACTGTCTGATTTATAATTCATGGTTGAAGTGGCACTTTTAGTGTCAGCTATGCAAAACGGAGCCAAATGCTGAAGTGTGCAGTCTAAGGGGTGTGAACCAGTTCCCTTGAACTGTCAGAGATGGTGCTGTGCTGAAGTGTTCAGTTGGGATGACACTGGTGCTGTTTCATTGGTTCTCCATGTGACTGCATCATTTTCATGTGTTTTGGGGCCATTTCTACTTGTATACAAGTGCCCTTACACCCAGGTCACCAACAATGACATTTTCAGTTGGGAATAAGAGGAGCTCACCATGATTTCTTCTCTCTTAAAATAAAGCAAGCATTGTTTCCAAATTACATAATTCTAAATGTTTATAAAAATCAGAACGCCCAAACTGTAGGTCTATTGCTAGGAAAGCCAAACTATCCCCTTGGCAGATCACCATGTAACTGAAGCATGACAAAGCTGCAGTGTTAAACAGATGGCTGCAAAAACATTTTTTTTAAAACAAAAAAACCTGTTTTGGGGGAGCATGGTTGGCTGCATTGTTTACTTACATTATTGATGCATAATATTGCCGAAAGCCAACTTATAGCTTGCTTTTGTTTCTGAATTAGGATTCAGCACTCTTGTCATCTTCCTTGTCTAATGACAAGTCGTAACTGTCTGAAGCTCCTTAAAATGAATGCAATGCAAATGTGTGAAGTAAATGTGTATGTTGATTACTTGGAACTCTGATCTCTTGTAACAGATGAGTCTAATTTTCATTTACCACCAGATTGTAGCCTGCTGTTTTGGGGGAGGCATTGGAATACAAGGCTAAGGTTATTTAGGGGAGGCAGCAACAGATTTCTAGACCATGTACTAGATAATGTCTTGAAAGCTAAGGAAGGCCAGCCCAGGCTAGTACTTGGATGGAAGACGGCTAATGAATATCAGGTGCTGTGGGCTATATTTTAGAGGAAGCAACTGGCAAAACCACCTCTGAATATTCCTTGCCTAAGACAATCCTGTGAAATTCATGGTTGCCATAAGTTGAAATGCACAAAGCGCGTCAGAAGTGTTAAGTGTGCATTAAAAGTGTCCAATATGATAAACATCTTCAGAATTCACTAAGAGGATCTTTTGCGCCTTTGTGACATGGCTAAGGATTTATACAGTTGTGCAATGTAGAATCTGATTTTTAAACAGATTTTAAGCAAAGGGAGGAAGAGTTAAATGGTGTCATCACACTCGATGCACTCCCAATATATTTCACACTCTTCTACAAATGAAGCTACTTGCATTCTTAAAATTTTTTTTATGTGAAATGTAACACTTCAGGTATTAGGAACTTGCAATCAAAAAAGGGCTAGGCTTCTAACTCCTCCATCCATTCATTGACTCACAAGAAACTGTAACTCTTATCCACTGCCTGTAGTTACAGTCCTTTGTGCAATTTGCACAATTGTAGTTCTAGATCATATCAACCATTTTAATCCAGTCAATGATGTGACTTCATTTTAGAGCCCACGGTGATGCAGTGGGTTAAAGCCTTGTGCTGGCAGGACTGCTGACTGACAGGTCGGCGGTTCAAATCCAGGGAGAGCAGGTGAGCTCCCTCAGTCAGCTCCAGCTCCCCATGCGAGAACATGCGAGAAACTTCCCACAAGGATGGTAAAACATTAAACATTCGGGCATCCCCTAGGCAACATCCTTACAGACCGCTAGCTGCTATTCTCTCATAACAGAAGCGACTTGCAGTTTCTCAAGTCGTTCCTGACACGAAAAAAAGAGCTTCTGCTTTAACCTGTTGGTATTGTCATGGATTTTCCACACAGAAAAGCTAATAACATCTGAGTAAGTCAGTATTTGATGTCCCATTTAATTTGACCTTCTTTACAATGTAGTTTTAGTTCAGAGAATAAAATACTGCCCGGTGGAGTCACTGTTTCATTTCCACTTCTCAAGTTCTTGAATCTCTTCCCTTCTGGGAAACCATTTGAAGCATTTCATGGCTTCTGAACCTACTTGGTCCCCAATGTTAGGTACTCCCATCTCTTCTGAGGCTTGTAGGTATGTAGAAATGCATGCATATTTTTTTAATAAAAATGTTTATCTTGCCTTCACTCCAGTGACTTCAAGGCAACATGCAAGTCTTTCTTTTTCCCACATTGATGGGGTCATCCAATGAATTTCATGGTTCACAGAGCCTGGACCTACACTGCTTTATCATTCAGATTATTAAAACAGATAATCCACATTATCTACTTTGAACTGGATTATACGAGTCTACAGTGCTATATAATCCAGTTCAAACCTGATCTGGATTTTATATGGTAATGTAGATGGGGCCTGAGGCTCTCCCAAAATGCTATCCAAGAGTCATTGCACCATGTTGCCTTTCTCTATATTTCCAGTTAAATTTATTTCACTCCTATGAGGTCAACAACCTGTAGCACATATATCTGTTTCCAGTACTGAAGCCAGATGTTTAAAATATATGTCCATGTTTGCACATACCAGAAGTGTAGGGGTCAGCTTTTGTGTTTAATCTCTCTAGTCACAGTAATGTAGGTGTAGGAATAGTGTACCTCCCGTGGGCATTTTTGCAATAATCGTAGGATTTGACCTTAAGGATTCAGACCCCAAGGCATTTGTCTTTCTGCAGTTGATCAAGTGCTGCTTCTGAAGAGTTTTACTTGAAATTCTGCGTAGATTTTTCCACCACAGAGTGTCACACTACAACCCACAATGAAGTGCAAAGTAGTAAAGCTGAGCCATCTTTTAGAGTAGGGCTTAAGCACACCTGGGCTAATAGATGGTATACTGTAATTCAATTGCCTTGAAATGCTGAAATATTTCATAACTATGCTAATGGCCAGAGAAACTTGCTTTAGAGCAGCAAATTGAACCATTGCTTAATAGTTAGTGTATCTGATGACTGGTCATTTCTCCCTTATTTCTTCCAAGAACAATTTCACTGCTCTGCAAGCAGAAAAGTGAGGACAGGCAAGGGCAAGGGGATGTGAACACTGAGCAAGGTAGTAACAGATAGGTGCAAAAAGAGCATGGATATTTATTATATAGGGAAATGATTTTCGCAGATGCCTCTCCCAAAACACAATTCAAATGCACACTGCACCACAATTATGAATTCAGCCTTGCTGAACTGCATCTTGTATTCCGAAGATGCCATCTTGCGAATGGATGAGGCTAGGGACTGTTTGTGTGCTGGGATAGGCATCTGGCAGTAATCATTTGAAACTCCGTGTCCCACACTTTCAAGAGGTATGAGTTTCATTTGTGGGCATTTTGTGTTGCAGAGATATAGCCATTTCAATTTGGGTCTATCTTTTTGAAACGCTCTGTATTTTGAACTCCGTTTTCAGCAACTGAAGTAAGATGAGGACAAAGAGAGAAAGTGAGATGGGAGATTGAAACAGACATTTTAAAAGCAGTTGAAGTAGCAGAATGGCAGATACACAATATGACTGGTTCTCCTAAATTGGGACAAAAGTATATGGTGAGCAGCAACAGTGACTGCCAGAAAGTTACCTATTCAGTGGGGAGGGAAAATTGAGAAAGCCTGCAGAGGTTGTACCATCTTTATACCACTATATGTGTGTGTGTGTGTGTGTGTGTGTGTGTGTGTGTGTGTGTGTGTGAGAGAGAGAGAGAGAGAGAGAGAGAGAGAGAGAGAGAGATCTGTTGGAATTTTATGTAAAAGTTGTATGTCTGTTTGCCAGCCCTGGAGTCCTATGGTGCAGACATATCCTGCTGGCAAAAAAAAAATTATTTAAATAAAGAACTGATTAACATGGAATAGTTCTGCTGCTGAAGGTACAGCTGGAGCCTTATCTGTTAAAGGAATGTAGGTCAGCTACACAAATTCATTCTGTGAAGTCAAACAAACCTAATGTTATATGAATCAAATAGGCACAGTAGGAGACGGTTGATGTTTAGTGAAGAAGGTTCAGAGGCACTGCTTCACAGGCAATCTACACATTTGAAGAGGAAGCTCAAAAGAATGTAAACATGTCAGCAGTGGTTGCCAGACGAAGATATTAAAAATCAGACAAGCTTGTTGTGGAAAATAGGTTGTGAATTTTGTAGCATCCTAGTAAGCTCTATAGCTTTGGCTTTCAAATGCTTTGTCACTAGGAAAAGTATTATCCCAGCAGATGTTTTGAATGCCTCAGAACTTCAACTCATTGCAGAAGCTCCTGGTACAAGATTTGGCCCAGTTTTTGTGAGGTTTAGTGGGGTTAAAGAAAGCACTTAGTGGTAAACTCAGCAGCATTGGCAGCAACAAAGGCACTTGTTGGGCAACAAAAGCACCCAGGTAGCCTAAGTCCTTACTCCCCCATCTATAGGATGGCAGTATTATTAGATTAAGAAATTACATTTAAAGCTAGAATTGTGAGCCTTTGGTGCTCCAGATGTTGTTGGACCCCACCTTCCATCTGTTCCAATCAGCAGTCAATGTTGTAATGTCTACAATACTAGACATAAAATATTTTGAGAACATGCCTGATGTAATGATGAAACTGTTGAAATATGTATAGAGAATCCACCATATCCCTGCTATATGTAAAAACCTGAGCTACTACCCAATTTATTTTCCTTCAAGGCTGGATGCACACTGCCCTATACACCAAGATTTGATTCTAGATTATCTTCTTTGAACTGGATTATATAAATCTACACTGCCAGAAAATTTGGGATAAGAAGATAATCTGGTTTCAGATTCTGGAATATAGTGCAGTGTAGAAAGGGCTTAAGATGACAGAACTATCCACAGGAATTCCAAGGTCCAATATGATCATTTGTCCTTTTACAACTGTATTTCAGATTTTAGACCTTTTAACAGGTGAAGATTTAACTTAAAACCAAATTAGTTTCCAGAGAATGTGCTTATGTAAAATTTTAAGATGACAAAAAATCAGGCTGAGATGGAGGTGTTAATAAAGCACGTGGTACAAAATGAAGGTGTTGAACAGAAAAAAAACTGGTGTTGGTATCACAATAAGAGTTCTATAACCTTCCTTTTTCAGAATGAGATAGTCAGGATAGAATGCTTCTGGAACATGGCCATACAGCCTGGAAAACTCACAGCAACCCAGAGATGGTATTTTCTTGTGTACACAGAAATTAAGCTGTTTGCATTTCGTGATAACCAGAAGCCCTGAATTCTGTTTATGAAACATGTCTTATAAGTAAAACAAGAACACATGGTATTACATTGCATCTTCCAGAGGTCCTGTCTGACAAAAACAACAAGGTCACAGGAGTGTTATTCTCTCTCTGAATTGTTTCTGGATATGGTCCTTTTTAAGCAGCCTTACTAGATTCCTGCTGTATTGGTACTCAGGGGCATACGGTTTCTCAGTTTCATAACTCTTTCTCTTTTTAATGTCTGGCAGGAATTGGGAAGAATGTCATCTGTGACAGGACCGCTACTCCATTGGATGCCTTTAGGATGATGTCTGCTGCCCACTATTATCCTAAGCTCATGAGCATTATGGGTAACGTTCTCCGCTTCCTGCCTGCCTTTGTGAAGATGAAGCAGCTGATCCAAGAGGGCTACGTTGGAGAGCTGCTGGTGTGTGAGGTACAGGTCCACAGTGGGAGCCTGCTGGGGAAAAAGTACAACTGGAGCTGCGATGACTTGATGGGCGGCGGAGGGTTGCACTCAGTTGGCACCTACATCATTGACCTTTTGACCTTCCTAACTGGCCAGAAGGCTGTCAAAGTCCATGGGCTGCTAAAGACCTTTGTGAAACAGACGGACCACATCAAGGGAATCCGCCAAATCACGAGCGATGACTTTTGTACTTTTCAAATGGTCCTGGAAGGAGGAGTGTGTTGCACTGTTACGCTCAACTTCAACGTGCCTGGGGAATTTAAACAGGATATCGTTGTGGTGGGTTCCAGTGGGCGGCTGATTGTGATAGGCACCGATTTATATGGGCAGAGCAATAACTCACAACAGAAGGAGCTTCTTTTGAAGGACTCCACGCCAGTCAGCAATGCCTTGTTACCGGAAAAGGCCTTCAGTGACATCCCGTCCCCTTACCTCCGGGGGACAATAAAGATGGTGCAAGCCGTCAGGGAGGCATTTGAGGATCAGGATGACCGGCGAACGTGGGATGGGCGACCGCTCACAATGGCTGCCACTTTTGATGACTGTCTATATGCTTTGTGTGTGGTGGACACTATTAAGAAATCAAACCAACTGGGTGAATGGCAGAACATTGTAATTATGACCGAAGAACCAGAACTAAGCCCTGCCTACTTGATCAGTGAAGCAATGCGCAGAAGCAGAATGTCTCTATACTGTTAGCTTTTTATTGCTATTATTATTATTATTATTTTGTCAAATCTTGGTAAATAGGAACAAGGCAATGCAGAAAATGTGTCTTGCTTGTCAGACAGGTATTGGACAAGAAAGAGGAAATATGGGGAGGCAATTTCTGTTGTTTAAATCCTCACATTGCCTAGTTGGTGCTGAAATATTAAATGTGTTTGAAATGCTTGTAAAAATAACTCCCGACAAGCTGTTTACAAAATAGCATTATAGGAGAGTAAAGCGTAACATATCTGCAAGTTGCATGTGCAGAGATGATTAACTTGCGCATAAGGTGAGAGCAAATATATATATATTCAGGGAAGTCTGGATAGTAGTCTCAGTGTGTGTTTCCTAATGACAAAAGGAAGGTGAAGGAGTTGTTAGTGGACACCACAATATTACTCACATGGATTCTCAGATGTGAAAGAGCACATCAAATGTTAAAAGTTCACTGAGCACCTAAAAGAAAGTCTCTCTTGTCAGAAGAAAGAACCCATGACAGTACAGGAGAAATGAAAAAATTCATGTTCCTTTCTCAGCAGCCATAGAGTTGTGATCTGTAATGCTGATGCCATTTTGCTTACAACAACAGTTAAAAATGCTTGATAAAATGTAAAGGTAACTGTCTAAATAGGCACTAAAAAGGTGGCACAGGTATTGGCAGCCTACATGAACCTTTTGCCCACAGATGTATTGGAGTGCAACTCCCATCAATCCTTCCAGTTGTCTTCTGTTGAGGCACCAACAGTTGCAGTACAACACAACTGGAGAGTGATAGTTTGGGGAAGCTTGGCCTAGGCCAGATATGGACAACCATGCTGTATTGGGGTTCTATTTCTGTGCCCTTGGGATTGCTAGAGACTACATGGATAGCCTAAAAATTAAAATTAAAGTAGCCAGTCAGTGGAAAGATTACAGCCTATTTAATAGGTAGGCACTTCTACAGCCCTTTCAATCAAACAAAATCCTTCTTTTATTGCCACTGAAATCTATTTTGTTTGGAAATCACAAAATCAGTTACCCTCATATTACCCACCCTTGCCTAAAGCATTCTTAACACCATTTGCAGAATTCCTTAGGTCAGGCATGGACTGACCACCTGTTAAGAATTGTGGGAGTTGAAGTCCAAAACACCTGGAGGGCTGAAGTTTGCCCATGCCTGCCTTAGGTGCAAGAACAATAAAAACTAAAGAGACATGCTTTCAATCCCTGTTTTGTTTGGTATCAGTCATTGTTAATCTGCCCTGGTTATTTAAAAATGCTAAACTGGTCTAAGATTAAAGAGAGGCAAGGAAGCTCATAAATGGCCAGGCAGTACTTTGCTGACAAAGCTTGAACAGCACTTTGAGTGTGATAGAAAGCATTACTTTACTTTCAGGAATTAGTTTTAATCCTGACTGCATAGTTAGATGGGGGTATACTTAGAATCTGCTAAAATCCTTCTGCACCCCTGTTCAGCACCACACTAGCTAACAGTGTACAGTCATGAGTTTTAACACAATGAAAAGTAATTAAATGAAATATAATTTTGGCACTGATTAAATCAATGCAGGGTTGAATTTCTTTAGGAAGGCACTGGGTGCCAGTAGAGCTTTATTGGACTATTCAGTATTTTTTGTAAAATATAGCTCCCACTGGCCCTATGGCTGAGGGATTCCGGCTGCTGTAATCTCTAAAACTAACTTTTCTAAGATCTGATTATTTATTTATTTCGTGTCAAAAGCATTGCAAAATAAGTTTAAAAGTGATGAAATCTAATTATGATCTGATATAAATCATAGGAAATTTGGTTTTTATACATAATGCTCAGTGGTTATGACATGCAAGTGAAATGCTGGCTTTCTTTTGCATTGTATGGTCTTTACCCAAAAGATTTGACTAAAGGAATATCTTGGTTTATTCAAGATAAACAGCATTTAGCATCAACTAAAGCTATTCTCAATTATGCAATACATTATTTTGTTTTATTTGGGTAAAGACGTAAGTTGTCTCCCCCCCCCAAAAAAAACAACAAAAAACAAACAAAAAACAAACCACAACCCCACTGATGGCCAGCAAGAAAATCATAGGAGAGATGCAAAATCAGAATGCTACAACTCATAAACAATAAAACTCATCAGTAGCAGAAAAAATTATGAAAAGCTGCCAGTTAAAATTGGTCAGATGATATGCTGGAATGCTGGGGCAAATTAGACCCCAAAGTTTTATGTTTCAAGATGTGAGCCACATTCTTGAGCTGACATGGACACTTGCACTGAAAAGAAATCTAACTGTGGACAGTAGGATCTATTTCCTGTTAGTATGTACCTGAATGTAAGCTTCTACCCCACTTTGTGTTCTCTGCAGCTAGTTAACACATCTCTCCTTCCTTCCACCTTTGACAGGTCTCCTTTGGAGCAATGCTTTGAACAACCATATAGTACTGTAGTAGGCCTTCTACTGCTGGGACCCTTGTGAAAATGCGGGAAATGCATTTTAAATGCTATTTTTTTCACTCGAGAAAACACCTCTATAGGAATCTCTTGGTTCTCCAGTGCAACTCTGTGGTCAACTTTTTCCAGACATGGGCTTATCTGCCTTGATATTCTAGGTTATATGGCTGTGTGGAAGGGCCCTAAAATAATCCACTTCAAATCAGGTAATGTTGATTTTTTGTTTTGATAACCCAGAATATCAAGGCAGAAAATCCCACAATATCTGCTTTGAACTGGGTTATCTGAGTCCACACTGCCATATATTCCAGTTCAAAGCAGATAATGTGGGATTTTATTTAGCTGTGTGGAAGGGGCTTCAGATAATCCAGTTCAAAGCAGATATTCTGGATTATCTGCCTTGATACTCTGGGTTATATGGCTGTGTGGAAGGGCCCTAAAATAATCCACTTCAAATCAGATAATGTTGATTTTCTGGTTTGATAACCTAGATTATCTAGCACTGTAGAAGGGGCCTGAGTGCCCTTCCAGACATCCATCAAGGCAGAATAACCCACAATATCTGCTTTGAACTTGGTTATCTGAGTCCGCACTGATAGATATTCTAGCTCAAAGCAGATAATGTGGGATTTTATTTAGCTCCAGTTGCACTGTAGGAGAGATTCCAAGAGAAGATATGAATTAAATCGATGAATAATCAAATCTGCAAAATGTTAATCTTGCAAATGTGGAAGGATAGCTATATTCTTCTCCTCCTCTCTCTGTCCCACTACCTTGTCCACTTTTTGAGCAGGTAGGATGGGTGAGTATAGGACTTGGAAAAACCGGGTAAAGTAGCAGCATTCCTGCTAAAATTGCCTTTACTATTCTTTCCTTCTGATCCGGAGATGCTTGTGCACAATGGGATGCATCTTCTGAAGGCTGCCATTATTGTCAGGCAGACTTGAGATAACTGTCTTATTAAGCAGATGCTGAAGGATGCAAAGTTGTGGAGAAGGCAATGGACTTTGTATCCCATCAGTGTGACAAATCAGAAAAAGAAGTGGGAGCAAATTAAAGAATGGAAACAGTGATGTACAGCTTAAATTCATTCTGGACGTTGTGGCGACTGATCAAAGGTTCTCCACTTTATGATGCCATGGTGCTAGCCACCATTTCTTAAAAAGCACTTGAAGAAAGGATGAGATGTTTACTGTATGACTTTTTAGATCTTTACAATAGGAAACAAAACTCCAGTCAAGCCTGCTGGGATCATACTGTTATTTCAGTCCATTATGGTCAGGTCTAGCCAGGTCTTTATACTTTTCTGCCTCTCTATAATGCTTTTCAGCAACAATATTACTGCAAAAAAAGAGTTTTAAAAAGATGGTACCTAGTTCTGTAAACCATTTTAGGTATAGAATTAGCAAACCATGGTCGACTGAAGTGCTTGAATCTTGAATGATGCCTTTTTTCCCTTTCAGTCTTCAAAAAAACAAGTGTACATTTGTTGCTGTATTTAAATATATTTATTGTGTTTTGCAAGGATATATGTGTATATATATAGAGAGACAGAAATACAAGAAGCAAACTATATCTCTAAAATGTCAGTGCATGGGCATTTTGTGTACAGTAGATATTTTAAAAAGTTATTTATCAAACAAAAGTGTGATTAAAAACAGAGTCTATATTTTATATATCTATATCCTGTAGATAGTAAGATGAATTGACCTTTAAATTATAGCAAGAGGAAACGGGGATATTTTAAATAGAAACGGGCATGTGTTGTGGTTATCTCTAGCACTTTGACAGGCTGGTTACCTTTTCATGGAAAGCTGCCTTCTGTGGTTTTCAGTTGCAGCAAAATCCAACTGTCCTTCTGTTTCTTGAAAGGTTCATGTCCATGTGTTACTTTTTTAACTGCTTGGGGAATGTAATTAGCTACAGGCAGCTATAAGAATAGATGTGCTACTTCCGATAGGGTTTTCTCCTGTTCTTCTATATCTATCTGCATTGTTGGACTAAACAGAACTTAAATGGTGAATAAAGACATAAAAGGATTCCAGCAGTTAGCCATTTCTTGGTTGTGTTTTCTTTGTACATTTTTTCTGCCATTTGTTTTGATTGCTTGACTCAAATAACCTGAAAGAAATCTCAAAAATTACTGCTTATCAAAGTTGGAAGGCAATTTCTAAATGAAATATTATTCAGTTGCCTTAAATGGAAAAATAGGTACATAGAGATGGCCATATCGAGGTAGTAGCTTGATCTCATTACATTTTTCCTTAGAGCTTCAGTAAGTTAAATTTTCAGACTTTAACTTAAACCTCCCCCATTTACTCAGTGCAGGATTAAGTAATCTACTTTAAAAATATGTAGAATGAGATCCCATTATATGGGTATCTAGGCCGTTCTTGCATTTTCTGAATAGTTCAAAGAGCAAGGATTGCAGTTTTAAATTTCTTTCTGATTTCACTTGTCCCATCTCAATAAAGCCAGTAGGAGGAAACAGAAAGATAAATAAAAGGATAATATATTGTTCCTGTTATCAATTGTGCAAATAATTATGGGAAACAAAGCTGGGGGTTGAAACCAAACCATGACAAGCCATGACTATAAAGTGACTGATTAATGGAATATTTCTGCAAAAGTACATCTCTTTTTGTGGTGCACATAATATTTCTGTTGCAGATTAAGATTTGTCAAATGCATGATGTAGTGTGTTGTTGAAGGCTTTCATGGCCAGAACCACTGGGTTGCTGTGAGTTTTCCAAGCTGTATGGTCATGTTCCAGAAGCATTCACTCCTGATGTTTCACCCACATGTGAGGCAGGCATACTCAGAGGTTATGAGGTCTGTTGGAAACTAGGCAAGTGGAGTTTATATATCTGTGGAATATTCAAGGTGGGAGAAAGAATCAGGGCCAGTTAACAACTCCCAACAAATGATTCCCCCAGGCAGGAAGCAGCCAGGCTATGAAGCTGCAAGGCTATTTAACGCTAATCAAGCGGGCCAATTGCAACATTCACACTTGCCTCAAACATACAAGAGTTATTTCTCCCACCCTGGACATTCCACATATATATAAACTCCACTTGCCTGGTTTCCAACAGACCTCACAACCTCTGAGGATCATAGATGTGGGCAAAACGTCAGGAGAGAATGCTTCAGGAACATGGGCATACAGCCTGGAAAACTCACAGCAACCCATGACATAGTGGTTTGAGTATTGGATTATGGAGAGGAGGATTCGAATCCCCAATCAGACACGGAAACTCACTGGGGCCTTTTCTACTCTGCCATATGATCCAGATTATCAAAGCCACATTATCCAGCAGATCCACTTTATCTGCTTTCAACTGGACTATTATGAGTCTACACTGCCATGTAATCCAGTTCAAAACAGATAATCTGGATTTTATATGGCAGTGTAGATGGGGCCTGCATGGCCTTGGGCAAGTTATAGACTGTGAAGAAGGCAAAGGTAAACTTTCTCTGAACAAATCTTGCTGATAAACCCCTGTGCTAAGTTTGCCTTAGGGTCACCATAAATTGTAAATAACATAAAGGGACACAACAAGGAGCCTGAACTGACTAATCTCTGCGGGTGACTACCTGCTCTTTTTACCAATCTGAGCGAAACAGGATTGAGAAAGGGAGTGGCATTTGGTACACAAGAAACCATCGGAAGACTGCTTTGGAAAATGAAAACTGAAATCTTGGCCCCTCAACTGCTTACTACTTTACCAAATGTCTGCAAAAACCACAGCCAGGGAAATGAACTCAGTTGAAATGTGGTCAAGGTCCAGGTCAAAAAAGAGGACAATAGTCTATCTTCACTAGGCAAACTGGAGAGAACTGATGGGAGCTGCCACTTCAAAGGCTTGGGGAGAAATGCAGAAATTATGTTTAATCTGAGCTCTCAAAGGGGAAATTGTAATCAAAAGTCATTTTAAATAACATGTAATTAACACATGAATTGACTTTTTAAAAATCATGTCAGAAGCGACTTGAAAACATACTGCAGGTCACTTCTGATCGCTTCTGACATAATCGTGTCAGAATGGTGTGAGAGAATTGGCCGTCTACAGAGACATTGCCCCGGATGTGTTACCATCCTGCTGGGAGGCCTCTCTCATGTCCCCACAAACTATAGCTGACAGATGGGGGCTCATCCTGTCTCACGGATTTGAACTGGCAACCTTCAGGTCCGCAACCTGAACTTCAGGTCAGCAGTTCAGACAGCACAAGGGTTTAACCCATTGCGCCACTGCATTTGGATGGACTGGATGACATGGAATACTGCTTGAGAATTGAAAAATATTTGCTGGAGGTTACAGGAACCATATAAAAATCTTTGGGGATCAATGCAAGTAAGTGCAACTTTGCAACTGGTAAAACTTTGGCAACTGTAGGGTAAAAAGGTAAAGGTTTTCCCCTGACATTAAGTTTAGTCGTGTCTGACTCTGGGGGTTGGTGCTCATCTCCATTTCTACACCAAAGAGCCTTGTCTGTAGACACATCTAATGTCATGTAGCGGGCATGACTGCATGGAATGTTGTTACCTTCCCACCAGAGTGGTACATATTGATCTACTCAAATTTGCATGCTTTCGAACTGCTAGGTTGGCAGAAGTTGGGGCTAACAGTGGGAGCTCATCTCGCTTCCCGGATTCAAACCACCAACCTTTCAGTCAGCAAGTTCAGCAGCTCAGTGGTTTAACCCGCTGTGCCAACAGGGGCTCCTGGCGACTGTAGACTTTTATAGAAAGCACATACCCCAAATGTCTTGATTCAGGTTTCTCCCTGCCCAAGTGTGATTTTCGGGCTTCTATCAAAGGTAAACGCAATCACCTGAAAAATGTATACACCATGTAAATGAAGTCTAGATTTTGAAGATCCAAAATCAAAAAGACATGTGAAATCGTCAACTGGTGCCTATACCATCATTGCCCAACTCAAATTACAGTAGTGTCTCGGTTATCCGACATAAACAGGCGGGCAGAATGTCAGATAAGTGATACTGTTGGATAATAGGGAGGGATCGCTTGCTAGCTGGCCTTCCCTTTCTGCCTCCTCCAGGCCCTGGTTCCCTACCCCGTTGGTCCCAGCAGCAAAGGCGGTGGCAGCCGCCTTTGCCGCCCTCCCTTGCTCACCTGCTCACTCACCAGGCTGGGTTCTGATTCTGCTGCCGCCGCCTTTACCACTAAGACCCAGTCCGGTGAGTGAGGGAGCGAGTGAGGGAGGGCGACAAAGGCGGCTGCTGCCTCTTCCAGGCTCCTGCTTCTGCCACCACTGCTGCCTTTGCCACCTGTCCTCCCTCTCTCACTCACCTGCCCTCCCTTGCTCTCTCGCTCACTCATTGGGCTGGGTCCCAGCAGCAGCAGAACCAGGACCCAGCCAGGTGAGTGAGAGAGCGAAGGAGGGTGGCAAAGGTGGCCGCTGCTGCCGTCTTTGCTCCCGGGACGAGTGGGGTAGGGAGCCGGGGACCAGAGGAGGCAGGAAGGGGACGCCAGGCTCCTACTTCTGCTGCCGCTACCACCTTTGCTGCCCGCCCACCCTTGTTCATGCAGAACTGGGACCCGGCTGGCCAGGAGTGCGGGTGAGTGAGCGAGGCCCTGGGGCATCAGATAATTCGGAGTGTTGGATGAGTGGAAGTAAGATAACCGAAACTCTACTGTTGTTCCACTCCTAGGCTACGTAGGCACTTCAAAACCACACTGGAGCCCCAGAATAAAGCAAGCAAGTTGTTTATTGATGATTATATGCAGGCAAAAGCAAAATATAGTTCAGAATCAGTAAATTAGGTTTAAGTCCACAAGAACAAGGTACTTGAAGTTCATGAAGCAAGAAGTCTATAAAAACCACTCAAAGAGCATAGTCCTAAAGTGGATTATTTCCAAGGCATGAATCAAGGATAACCACAGGAAAATAAAACCAGAGTACAGGATTAATTCCAAGGCATGAATCAAGGATAACCACAGGAAAACAAGACTAGAGTACAGGATTAATTCCAAGGTAGTCCAACATATAAAGTCAATGATGAAGCACAAGGCAAAGGTCTTGACTGGAATAAAAACCAAACTGCAAAGTCACTGGAATATTCAACTGGATTTGCAAGCAAGGCTGAAACTTGAAGCAAGATACAGGAACACAGAGCAAAGATCCTTCTTTCTTGAATAAGCAAAGTTGCCACCTCTGGCTGTGGCAGAGAAAACAGGCATTTTAAGGAAAACCCAATGTCTTTCTCTCATGAGAAAACTACTCATTAGAGTGCTTCAAAAGCAACCGTTTGCTTCTTCGCAAACATTCTCATTCCCTCCTCCAATGAGTTATCGCTGCTTTCCTGTCAAACTCATTATCCTCCTCTAAACTAGAATGTCCATCTGACACCTGGTGATCTGTCCTTGACTGCTGGGAGGAATGCGGTTCAAACTGCCTGTTTGCAACCATTCTGTCTCTGGTCTCAGAATCCACTGGGACAGACTCTGGCTGCATTTCTGGCCCAAACCCAGAGTCCTCTGGCAAAGCTGGTGCAGGGACAATCACTGGTTGAATGGGCCCAATCTCAGGCTGGGCTACAACAACTGTACATACTGCCCTCCCATTCAATTGTTCCATGTTCGAAGACAAATCTATGCACATGGACTCTCAGGATTCATTACTTTAAATGCCATAATTCCATGCATGCCAAGACCCATGTCTTAAAGATGGCGTAAATGTAATATTCGTTTCCTGCTGATATATGCACACAGCACTCAAAACACTCCTATTCGTACGCAAGTTAATATTTTAGTCATGCAAAGGTTAAGAAATTAATTGTACACGCAGGATGAATTTCTCCTAGAGAACAATAACTTTATCAGACTGTAGGGAATGTGCCAATATCCTCTTTCTACATAGGAAGGGGTGTTTTGTCGTCGTGGAAAAAATTTCCAGACAGGATGAATGGAATTAAACCCAGTTGCCTAATTATGTGCTGATTAGCAGGAGAACGCTAGCTATTCAGAAAGAGTTGCATGTGACGCAGCTGAACTTTCCTTACACTATTTGTCATATAGGCATACAATTCAGTAGACACTGCCACAAACTAAACATGCAGTGAAGTATGTGGTTATAAAATGAGAACCAAAGGGTCTATGTGTAGACAGAGTTTATAGAACTATCATGCCCCTCCCTTAACCAAAGATCTGAGTTTTTCACAGTTATAATTTTGGGCAGGAAATAAGAGTATACAACTGTCACAAAATTGGATATAGACTGCGGAAGAATATTAAAAATATCAGAACCACAACCAAGCATGGTGTGAGACCAGAATACATGACACAGTAGTATCCTATTCATATTATTATGCGATTTACCCATGGTTAGGACAGGGAGATTAGCTCCATTGTGTTATCACCTCTTGTGTTATCTCTGCAGCCTGTGAGACACTTCTATAACTCTTAATATAATTCGAGAAACATAGCTATGGGATTAGTCCATCACATTAAAAAAAACCCTTTCTTAAGTCCCTTCTACACAGATGTATAAAATCCAGATTATCTGCTTTGAACTGGATTATATGGCAGTGTAGACGAAAATAATCCAATTCAAATCAGATGGTGTGGATTTTCTTTTTTGATAACCTGGATTATCGGGCAGTGTAGAAGACAACATGTCAGACAGAAAATGTCAGAGCTCTGTTGTCTTGTTTCAATCTCCCACAATCTAGTTTCACTGGATGGCCTTAGGTGTTATTATGAAATTTATGTTATTTTTAATTTCCATGGTTGAATGTTTGGTGAGGCATCAGCACTCTTTGGTAGAGAAAGCTAAAGTCCTTGGTAATACTACAAATACCATTATTACATTATATTGATCCATGGCCATTGAAAGTGGTGTCAGACTGCATTAATTCCACACTGATGATGCACCCTATGAAGATTTCTCAAATTTCCTTTCTGAAAACAAAGTTTGGGAGTAAACACTGGGTCCTGCTAGGTCATCCTGCTTAAATTGAAGCATTCCTGTCCGATATACACAAGCTCTTAGGCGTGTTTAAGCAGCTCTTGGCATCCTGTCCTATGAATCACACAGCCATAAAAAATAAAAAAGTGTTTATTTTCAAGGTTGAAGCATAAAACATTGGTACAGAGACTACTGCCATCTGTTGTCAAGACTGTTTCTAAACAGGTGAGCTTAAGGAAGGAAAGCTGATCAAAATCTGCCATCTACTGTCTCTGAAGAGGAGTACTTGTAATACAACCAAGGGAAAGACAAATATATATATACAGTATATTTGAATGTCTCTGTGTCTTCTAGTTGCTAGATGACTTAAGGCAACTTATGAATTTCATAGGGTTTTCCGTTGCCCAATAAGCAGCTGGCTTTTTAACAAGGAAATAATCAATTTAAGCATATCATACACTAAAGAATGAATGCAGTTTGACCCCACTTTGGGGAGAATTCACCATGATTTATAGGAGTTGTAGGGAATGGGATGTATAGTTCACCTGCAATCTAAGAGCACTCTGAACTCCACCAACCATGGACATGGAACTAACTTGGCACACAGAACCCCCTGACCAACAAAAAATACTAGAGGTCTTTGAGGAATTTATAGGAGTTGTAGTTCACCTACATCCAGAGCGCACTATAAACCCAAACAATGTTGGATCTGGACCAGACTTGGCATGCATACCCAATATGCCCAAATTTGAATACTGGTGAGTTTTGAAGGGAATTGGCTTGGACACTTTGGAGTGTGGACTCAGATAACCCAGTTCAAAGCTCACCTTGATTTGGTGTTGTATTTTACCTACATCCAGAGAGCACAGTGAACTCAAACACCGATGGATCTGGACTACACATGCCTGATATGCCAAGAGTTGATTACTGGAGGGGTTTGGCGGGAACTACCTTTCTTTCTGGGAGTTGTAGTTCACCCACAACCAAAGAAACTGTGACCTCCACTGATGATGGACCTGGACCAAACTTGGCACACAGAAACCCCCATGACTAACTCAACCTACTGGAGGGGTTTGAGGGGACTGACTCACCATAGTGGGAGTTTTAGTTTACCCTATAGCCAGATAGCACACTGAATTCCACTGATTATGCATCTAGAGTAAACTTGCCCAACACAACAAACATTAAGTACTGATGGAGTTTATTTATTTATTTATTTACAGCATTTATATTCCGCCCTTCTCACCCCGAAGGGGACTCAGGGCGGATCACATTACACATATAGGCAAACATTCAATGCCTTTTAACACAGGACAAAGACAAACAACATAGCTCCGAGCGGGCCTCAAACTTATGACCTCCTGGTCAGTGATTCATTGCAGCTAATTGCAGCTGGTTTGCTCTCCCGTCTGCGCCACAGCCCCGGGCTGTTTTTGGGGTTAACATGACATGATGTGAGTTGTAGTCAATCTACATCCTTATGCATTTTGGACAATTAAAAATTGACTTTTTCAAATAACCCGGGCAACGTTGACTACCCAAGCTAGTTTTTAATATATAAATGAAAGGCTTTCATGAGATATGTTGTCTCCCCATACATTTCATTATGACAATTTATGTATGTGTCTGTACTTCTTATAAGGGGTTGTTTAAACCTCTGGCTTGCGAATAAAACTGAATTACTGCATTATGAAATGATGTATTTCTAAAATGCGTGCCCCCAACATGAAATGTTCGGAAAGCTTTGCACCTGTCCCTTCACACACATATTCATTAAAATTTAATATGAACATTACGTGCAAATGCACACGATTAATCCAGGGGTACATCTGCACTGTAGAATTAAAGCAGTTTGATATCCATTTTTACTGCTATGGCTCAATGCTATGGAAACACAGGTTGTGTAGTTTTGTGAGATGCCAGTTCTCTTTCTTTGCTAGAGAAGGTTAACGATCTTAAGAGGAGTCCTGTGATTCCATAGCATTGAATTATGGCAATTAAAAGGATGTCAAACTTCACAATCCTATTGTGGAGAAGCATACCAGAAGAGCCGCATTGGTTTTCTCCTTCTCCTCTTTCTCTACCATCCCCTCCTCTTCCCATCTTTCTCCTTCCTCTACTTTCTCTTCATCCTGGAAAGAAATCACGAGTGGAGTGCAGAGGGTTTGGTTCTGGGTCCAGTTCTGTTCAATATCTTGAACTCATGCTACCCTCTATTCTGCCTTGGCCAGACCAAACCTGGAATACTGTGCCCAATTCTGGGCACTGCAATGGAAGAGAAATGTTGGAATGTGTCCAGAGGAGGGCAAGGAAAATGATCAATGGTCTGGAGAACAAGCTCTATGAGGAGTGGCTTCAAGAGCTAGGCATGTTTAGCTTTGGTTAGACCTCATCTGGAATACTGTGTCTAATTCAGGGCACCACAGTTCAAGAGATATTGACAAGCTGGAAGGTGTCCAGAGGAGGGCAACTACGATGATCAAAGGTCTGGAGACCATGAATCCCTCTGAGGAGCGGCTTAAAGACCTGCAGAAGAGAAGGTTGAGAGGAGACATGATAGTCTCCTCTGAAAAGATGCCATAAGGATGAGGGAGCAGGCATGTTTTCTGCTGCCCTGGAAACTAGGATGCGGAACAACAGCTTCAAATTACAGGAAAGGAGATTCCACCTGAACATTAGGTGGAACTTCCTCACAACCTCTGAGGATGCCTGCCATAGATGTGGGCGAAACGTCAGGAGAGAATACTTCTAGAACATGGACATACAGCCCAGAAAACATACAACAACCCTGTGATCCCAACCATGAAAGCCTTTGACAACACATTAGGAAGAACTTCCTCACTGTGAGAGCTGTTCACCGGTGGAACTCTCTGCCTCAGAGTGTGGTGGAAGCTCCTTCCTTGGAAGCTTTGACTTGGAGCAATGGGTTTAAACTACAAGAAAAGAGATTCCACCTGAACATTAGGAAGAACTTCCTCACTGTGAGAGCTGTTCACCGGTGGAACTCTTTGCCTCAGTGTGGTGGAAGCGCCTTCCTTGGAAGCTTTGACTTGGAGCAATGGTTTCAAACTACAGGAAAAGAGATTCCACCTGAACATTAGGAAGAACTTCCTAACTGTGAGAGCTGTTCACCGATGGAACTCTCTGCCTCAGAGTGTGGTGAAAGTTCCCCCCCTGGGAGCTTTGACATGGAGCAATGGGTTCAAATTACAGGAAAAGAGATTCCACCTGAACATTAGGAAGAACTTCCTAACTGTGAGAGCTGTTCACCGATGGAACTCTCTGCCTCAGAGTGTGGTGAAAGTTCCCCCCTTGGAAGCTTTGACATGGAGCAATGGGTTCAAATTACAGGAAAAGAGATTCCACCTGAACATTAGGAAGAACTTCCTAACTGTGAGAGCTGTTCACCGATGGAACTCTCTGCCTCAGAGTGTGGTGGAAGCGCCTTCCTTGGAAGCTTTGCCTTGGAGCAATGGCTTCAAACTACAGGAAAAGAGATTCCACCTGAACATTAGGAAGAACTTCCTAACTGTGAGAGCTGTTCACCGATGGAACTCTCTGCCTCAGAGTGTGGTGGAAGCGCCTTCCTTGGAAGCTTTGCCTTGGAGCAATGGCTTCAAACTACAGGAAAAGAGATTCCACCTGAACATTAGGAAGAACTTCCTCACTGTGAGAGATGTTCACTGGTGGAACTCTCTGCCACAGAGTGCGGTGGAAGTGCCTTCCTTGGAAGCTTTGACTTGGAGCAATGGCTTCAAACTACAGGAAAAGAGATTCCACCTGAACATTAGGAAGAACTTCCTTACTGTGAGAGCTGTTCGCCGGTGGAACTCTTTGCCTCAGAGTGTGGTGGAAGCGCCTTCCTTGGAAGCTTTTAAATAGAGGCTAGATGGTCATCTGTCAGGGGTTCTTTGATTGTGCTTTTCCTGCATGGCAGGGGGTTGGACTAGATGGCCCATGTGGTGTCTTTTAATCTGTTTTCTATGATTCTCCCGCCTCTTTCTTATTTCTTCTTCCTTTCCTCTTCTTCCTTTGTTCCTCTTCCTCCTTTCCTTTCTCCTCCCTCTTCCTCTTCTTCCTCCTCCTCCTGCACTGGGCGGGTCTGCGCATGCGCATCTCTTGCCGCCGGGAGGAGCTTTCCCAGTCGCTTGGCCTTCGTAGGGCTGCAGCCTCGGTCTCGGGCTCCAGGGTAACCGGGCGGGGGCTCCTCGGATTCGGAGCGGGAGGGAGGGAATAGACCCCTTCCTGCCCCTTTTCGCCTTCTAGAGTCGCCGCAGCGCCGCCTCTTGCCCTCTTTCCCATTTCCCTCCTCAGGCGGCCCCTTCGCGTTCGTGCCTCCCAGGGGCCATCTCCACTGTGGTCCTGGGAGCTGTACTTTGATAAGGCCTCTGAGCCAGGGCAGTTCAAGTGGAATCAAACTGCATTCATTCCACAGTGGAGATGCTCCTTAATTCGGGAATCATTGGCCAACTTAACAGTCCCCTTGCTCACAGCTGAATAAAACCCCATATTTTCTGCTTTGAACTGGACTATATGGCAGTGTGGACTCAGATAACCCAGTTCAAAGCAGGTTTATATATCTGTAGAATGTCCAGGGTGGGAGAGAGAACTCTTGTTTGCCTGAAACAAGTGTGAATGTTGCAGTTGGCCAACTTGATTAGCATTGAATGGCCTTTCAGCTTCAAAGTCTGGCTGCTTTGAGGATGCTTGCAAATTGAAGTGGTAGTTGTTGTGTGCCTTCCAGTTGTTTCCAAGTTATCATGACCCTCTGGTGAATTTAATATTCATAGTATATATTATATTATATTATATTACATATAATATTCATAATATTATATTGTAATATGATATACAGTAGAGTCTCACTTATCCAACACTCATTTATCCAACGTTCTGGATTATCCAACACATTTTTGTAGTCAATGTTTTCAATATATCGTAATATTTTGGTGTTAAATTCGTAAATACAGTAATTACTACATAGCATTAATGTGTAATGAACTACTTTTTCTGTCAAATTTGTTGTATGACATGATGTTTTGGTGCTTAATTTGTAAAATCATAGCCTATTTTGATGTTTAATAGGCTTTTTCTTAATCTCTCCTTATTATCGAACATATTCGCTTATCCAATGTTCTGCCAGCCCATTTGTGTTGGATAAGTGAGACTCTACTGTACTAATAATACAATATAATAATATTAATTATATATTATATTTTACATGTAATATTACTAATAATATTACCATATATTGATATGGTACAATATAGTAATGTATTGCCAGTATTGTACTATGCTAATAATATAATATTGTATGTAAATTTAATTTGTAAGTCGCTCTGCATCCCCTTCGGGGTGAGAAAGGCAGCATATAAATGTAGCAAATAAATAAATAAATAAATAAATTTATCTTGGGGTTTTCTAGACAAGCATTGTTTACACATTTTAATGCCAATAAAGGTGTTAATGTAGTATAGGTTTGGTTTATAATCAACATAGATGCCTCTGGTCAGGCCCTTAGCCAGGATTTTGATTTTTTTTGGGGGGGGGGCTGGGTCTGAGTGAGAGAGGATCTACCCTAGCAAACCTTTTGTATCATTATCCCAATACCTCCATGCATATGGGATATATTGAGCATGGTGATCAGATCATGATATGAATAAACATAACACTTTAAATAATAAATCTTATTTATTTACTTTCATTAACAAAATGTTTTTGACTTATTTTTTATTTTATTTTATTTTTATTTTATTCTCCCTGGCCATTTTGTCAATTACTTTTTCTGGTTTGATAGTGATGTCCCAATGGAAATCATTGCTAGTCCACTAAGCCTTTGGTCTGTCATTAAATTTCTAGATACACTTTTCATTCTCTTCATGGTTGAAAAACATCTTTCCACACTGCATGTTGTTACTGGTATAGTAGCTAGGGCCCAGGCACGGACAAGGATGCCACCGTGCCACGTAGGTAAGGCCTTCTCGCGGACCACCGAGAAATTCGGAGGGGGGGGGGGTGAAGCCCCTCACCCCCCCCCCCCCCCCTACATGCCTGCCTCTGGTATTTGTAAGGCATGAGTACTGTTTGTTGCTCACGTAGCCCCAAACTGCATTGGCCACATGCAGGAGATGTATAGGAAGTTTCAGGAGATATAGGGCTGGGATCCTATGTTTTCAAAGTAAAAAATATTCCAGGGGAAACATACTTAAGGCAAGCGGAAATTTCCCAAGATAGCTCAGTGTACTGTCAAAGGCTTTCATGTCCAGAATCACTGGGTTGCTCTGAGTTTTCCAGGCTGTATGGCCATATTCCAGAAGTATTTTCTCCTAGCGTTTCGCCCACATCTGTGGCAGGCATCCTCAGAGGTTTTGAGGTATGTTGGAAACTAGTCAAGTGGGGTTTATATATCTGGAATGTTCAGGGTGGGAAAAAGAACTCTTGTCTGTTTGAGGCAGGTGTGAATTTTGCAATTGACTACCTTGATTAGCATTGAATAGCCTTGCAGCTTCAAGGTCTGGCTGCCTACTGCCTGGGTGAATCCAAATTCCAGTCATGAATCAATCAGGGCCAGCTAACACCTCCCAACAAAAGATCCCATCTAGAAAGAATGCTTCTGGAACATGTCCATACAGCCTGGAAAACTCACAGCAACCCATAGCTCAATGTTCTCAGCAAAGGGTAATTTGGAGTAGAGAAGAAGGCAGGATGGAATCAGTGAACAGCACACCATGTGACAGTATCTTGTTGTAGGACCCACATGGATACACAGTTCACAATCATCCAGATGTAATTGGTTTCACTTTTTCATTACTATATACTCTCTAGGAATTTCTCGATCCTTCACTGTGGCTCTAAGGTCCTCTTCTCTAAACATTTGTAGGTCCTCCAGTGTGATTCTATGATAATCCTCTGGCAGGAAATGACCATGGAGTTCCACTGGAGGACCGAGATAGATGTTTTAATGCATGTTTTTGCCCATTCTTGCAGGCGTCCGGTTCCCCGGACCCCAGCAAACATGGAGGGCTGACTGCACAGTACAAATAGCAATATGTAATACAATTTTTGTTCCTTGGTTATAAATATCATTTCTTAATTGGTTCTATCATAAAAACATGGAAAAAAAGTTTATTGAACTGCAAAAACTTTGTTCTTGTGGGACAACCTGCAGCATGTTTTGCTATAGTTTTTCAATGACTCTCATTGAGTCTCAATCAATTCAACATAGTTTGTGGCAGCCTCAAAAATGCAGTTTCTGGAGCATAACAACTATTTTTAAAGTAAGTACCGCATAATTAAACAGGAAATAACATTTTCAAACCAGGAAAAAAAAATTTTCGAATTTTGTTACATAGTGTACTCAATTAGTTTTCCGAATATCACTTCCTATGAAGCTGAAGTGGCACCATTGCAGCACAACATGAAAATGTCACAAAATGGTGTGGAGGTGTCTCAAAACTTTTCAGAAATAGGACGAAATTTTAGGAAAAGGACCTATGAGGGGCACTCTGTAGAGCCCAGTGATAACTGCATGTACTCACTTTTTTAAATCGTGTCAGAAGCGACTTAAGAACATACTGCAAGTTGCTTCTAGTGTGGGAAAATAAGCTGTTTATAGAGACGTTGCCCAGGGGACACCCGGATGTGTCAGCTGGGAGGCTTCTCTCATGTCCCTGCAAACTAGAGCTGACAGACGGGAGCTCACCTCGTCTTGTGGATTCAAACTTGCAACCTTTAGGTCAGCAGTCCAGCTGGCATAAGGGTTTAACCCATTGCGCCACCACGGTTCCTTAGTGTTCTAGCTGCTCATGGAGTGTTAAAAATTTAGGGGGAAAGTGTCTTGGGAAAAGGCATAATTACTTGGAATGCTGGGAAGGAGCGTTCTGCACTGCAATGTTCTGTGGACATTATATTCTTTGATCCAGGCCCCAATCTGTCATAATAATATTTGTTTGTTAAACTGCCATGTTTGTTTTTAAAATTCTCTTCCTTTCAGAATGAAATATGGCTGAGGACCCTCAGAGAAATTTCCGATCAGTATATTATGAGAAAGTGGGATTTCGTGGTGTTGAAGAAAAGAAGTCCTTGGAAATCCTTCTGAAAGATGATCGGTTGGGTATGTCTGGTAGAATGTGAGATAAAGTGACCATATGTTTTTTATTAACAGTCATGTACTCTTAAGTCTGCAATTGTAATACACTCAGGGTGCATCTACACCAGTGGTTCTCAATCTGTGAGTCCCTAAGTGTTTTGGCCTGCAACTTCCAGAAATCCCAGCCAGTTTACAACTTTTAGGATTTCTGGGAGTTGAAGGCCAAAAAATCTGGGAGCCCACAGGTTGAGAACCACTGCTCTACACTATAAAATTGATGCAGTTTGACAACACTCTTAACTGTTATGGCTCAATGCTATGAAATCTTAGGACTGGTAATTTGGTGAGCTGTGGATGAGAGTTTCAGTAGCTGTGGTCAACTTGTAAATTTTTGCTACTAAACTATTATAAAATTATTTAAACTTTTGTTCCTTGTCTAAATACTAATATACATAATAGGGTGTTGTGAATGATTGAATATTCAACCAGATCACGAAGGGCAAATTTAATATGGTGATAAGCGTATGTTTGTTTTTGAATCTGTTATGATTCTAGTGCATTATTGTGTTATAGACAGAACAAACACATTTAAATCATGGTCCTTTTTCTAATAGGTAGGTATTACTTTCTGTTTACTAAAATTATGATTTGATCTTATACTTTTTCAATATTTCAGAATGAGTATCAAGATTGAAGATTCAATTTTTTTAGTTTTGTTTTGTAGTTTAGACTTTTGTCTGTGACTTTGAATTGATATTTTACATAATGGTCAGAATGGAAAAACACTGCCATTTATTAATGGTGAAAAGTTGAAATTCTCAATTGTTGTTGTTGTTGTTGTTGTTGTTGTTATATTTATTTATAACCCGCTTTATCTTTCCCGAAGGGGACTCAAAGCGGCTTAACATAAAAGGTTTAGGGCCACAAGGTACTCTTAAGAGATAGCCAGTTATATCTCTGTTGGGAATAGAAATGCTTCATAAAGTTGTTCAAGGTTTATAACAATTGTGTATGTTTTAATCTTTCTTTGCAGACATTGAGAAGCTTTGTACTTTTAGTCAACGATTCCCTCTCCCATCCATGTATCGGACCTTGGTATGGAAGGTACTTCTAGGTAAGCTGATCTGTGAATATGGGCCAACTTTGGGGAAATGTTAGTATTGTGGAACCTTAATAAGATCTTGGAACAATCTTTGTTATCTTCCTTTCTGTTAACAAATATAGGGCAGGATCCTGCACTGACAGATATAAATATGAGTTAATAGATACTTCCCCAAATCTACCTTATTAAGCAAGCAGGGTTTCTAAGACACCGTAGAGTGTAATGCTTGGAATGACATCTGCCACACTTTCAGAGTAATAGGTGCATTGAGAACAGATAGCTGGACAGATCTCTCAAGGTCCTGCTGCCACTGCTTTGCTCAATGCACTTTGTGACCAGGAGAGCAGTGCAGATCACCCTGCTCTTCAACATCTTGGAAACCATTTTTCTTGGGCATTGCCTGGCTGTAAAGGTAGGTTTCTGGGGTTATACTCCATTGTTAACACCATATATGTGACTCTCGATAGTTATGAGATCTTAGTCCAGCTAAGTCCAGTCCAGTTACTGAACAGGATGTCAGCAATAATTGGTAGCTAGCAAATACCTTGATTAACATTGAATAGCCTTGCTTGGCTGCTTCCTACCTGGGGGAATCCTTTGTTGAGAGGTGTTACCTGGCCCTGATTGTTTCCTGTTTGGATTTCCCGTTTTCTGAGTGTTAATCTTTATTTACTGTCCCAATTTTAGAGGGTTTTTTAATACTAGTAGCCAGATTTTGTTCATTTTCATGGTTTCCTCGTTTCTGTTGAAATTGTCCACATGCTTATGGATTTCAATGGCTTCTCTGTGTAGTCTGATATGGTGGTTGTTAGAGTGGTCCGGCATTTCTATGTTATCAAATAATATCCTATGTCTAGGTTGGTTCATCAAGTGCTCTGCTATGGCTGACTTTTCTGGTTGAATTAGTCTGCAGTGCCTTTGATGTTCCTTGATTTGTGTTTGTACTTCCTCATTATTGAAATGTAAACACATAGACTGTAGAATCAATGCAGTTTGACTGCATTAAACTGGCAGTCATTTAAACTGGCGTGACTCAATGCTATTGAATCATGGAAGTTGTAACTTTACAAGGAAGGAAGGGTAGGAAGCAGCCCCAAGGTAGGAAGCAGCCAAGCTTTGAAGCTGCAAGACTATTCAATGCTAATCAGGGTGATCAATTGCGACATTCATATTTGCCTCAAACAGACAAAAGCTCTTTCTCCCACCCTGGAAATTCCACAGATACCCCGTTTTCCCCAAAATAAGACCTACCCTGAACATAAGACCTATCATGATTTTTCAGCACTTCTGAGGATGCTCAAAATATAATCCCTATTTCAAAAATAAGCCCTAGATATAGTTCATTTAAAAAGTCAATTTGGAAAAATAAGACTGCCCCTGAAAATAAGCCCTAGCACACCTTTTGGAGCAAAAATTAATATAAGACTCTGTCATATTTTCAGGAAAACTGTGTATATAAACCCCACTTGCCTAGTTTCCAACAGTCCTCACAACCTCGGAGGATGCCTGCCATAGATGTGGGTGAAACGTCAGGAGAGAATGCTTCTGGAATATGGCCATAGAGCCATAGCAGTTAAATGGCATCAAACTGTATTATTTCTACAGTGTAAGGCACCCTTAATCTATACACATCCCACATTTTTCATTTATTTCTTTTGTAGAAGTACTGTTCTTATAACCCTAGAGATGCTCAAGCCCAGGTATCCTTATATATATGTAAGTTCACATGAACTGTATATAAATTGAATTAAACTGTTTTTGTTGGCCCCCTGAAGTGTGACAGGGCCATACTTGATCTGATGGGTGTCAGAATGGCAATGAAAGTGCTAAACTTTCATAATCACAGTAGGTAATTATTAATTTTTTTCTTTTGCTTTTATAGGAATTCTTCCTCCTCACCATGAATCTCATGCCTTTGTGATGAAATACCGAAAGGAGCAGTATAGAGATGTGTACCATGCTCTCCGAGTAATTCGTTTCATCAATGATTCTACGCCGCAGGTGGAAGTTTTCCTCCGGATATATCAGCTGGAGTCTGGGAAGCTGCCTCGAAATCCATCATTCCCCTTGGTCAGTCATGTTTAACTTTTGCACCTAAAATGTTGCTAAATTATGAATGAAGTAGATAATGGTGAAGAGGCAATCTGAAATGCAGTCCATTTTATGCTGTGAAATTCATTCTGTCTTGAGATACACAGTCGAGATGTGAGAGGGTAAGAAAGAAATAACTGTAACAGCAGCATGGCACCAAGTATGGTTCAGAATTTATTTGCATAGTGGTTTTCCCTTGTGTTTAGCTGAAAATATGGCAGAATTCTCCAGCTTGCCTTGCACAGACAACACTATGTAACACAGTTTTTGTTCTTGGGTTATAAATGCCATTTCCTAATTGGTTCTATCATAAAAACATGGGAAAGGTTTATTAAACTGTAAAAACTTTGTTTTTGCGGGACATCCTGCAGCACATTATAAACTGCTATAGTTTTTCAATGAATATCTAACCGCATTTCAACCAATTCAACATCATTTATGGCAGCCACAAAAATGAAGTTTCTGGATTATAACAACTACTTTCAAATAAGTACTGCACAATTAAACAGGAATAACACTTTGAAACCAGGAACAGATTTCCCCCCCAAATTTTGTTACATAGTGCTATTTCTGTAACCCCAAATAGGTTCTTGATTAGGGAGAAGGGAGAAGATCCTGAGAACTGAGATATCCTCAAGGGAATGGAGAACAATCCAAAAGATTCTTCACACTTTGGAACTTTGGGACAACGCATTTGTGCAAAATACATGTGATATACCAAAACTGGGTTTTGGGAGCAGAAAGTGTGTCTCCAACTTGCCCCTTGCAATGCCCTCAGCAATAAGTATGCAAGAGCAGCACTTGTTGCCAAATTTCAGAAAGGACTGTCGGCAAGATTCTCTCTTTTGCCAGCATCCTTAATTTAATATGTCATTATTTTACTTCCTTACCCCGCTTGAAGTGCTTTCAGTAAATTACATCAGTCTGCAAAGAGGTCTTAAAACCCTGTCTGCCCTCATATTTTGTTTGCCTTGTGTGCCTTTTCCACTCTGCTCCATACACTAAATCTTGTTTCTTGCCTCATGCACAGGCTGGTGCCTTAGAGATGGCAAAGGCTGCTGAGATACAGTGGAACCTCACCTTAAGAGCATTTTGAGTTAAGAGCCATCATTCAGCCTGGGTTTCACTTTGACATAAGAACAGTGTTTTGAGTTAAGAGCTAGCGCCAGAGGGAGTTCTAGTGTGAGAGTACAGGGCATTAAGGCTTCAAAGGAGCAGCCTCCATGCCTCATGCTCTTGTCTGCTTTGGGAGATTGCTGTCTACTTTGCCCTTGTCTGCTTTGAGGAACTTTGGGTTAGTTGATTTTGTGTGATTTTTATTCCTGGTATGTTTGACTTGATGAAGAAAGAGAAGGAGAGAGAGCAAGGGAGCAAAGGAGGCTGGAATGAGTACGGTATGAAGAAAATGATGCTTCTGCCTCTTCACTTTGTGCTTCCTTGCCACAACTTTGTGTTCCTATCATTTTAAAGTTGATGTTTGTTTTTTTTCTTGTTTCATGTGATTGTGCCTTTATACAAGTTGCTTTTTGATATGAGTGATTTGAGTTAAGAGCTCAGTCAGAGAATGAATTAAACTCTTAAGTCAAGGAACCACAGTGATGCAAAATACTCCTCCTCTCTGTGTCATTAATGAAATCTTTCAATACGATGGCCTGGAATGTGAAGCAAGTTCCTTTCATATAATGCAACCTGGAGAATTTCTCATTGGCCTTCCGGCACATAATAGTGTGTTGTTGCTGAGAGCCAAAATATCAAAGCGATGGACCCTTGTCAAATGACAAATAATGTGATCAGTATGGCATTGCCATTGAAAATGTTCAGAAATGGCAGCTACTGCAAAATCCACCAGCTAGTGTTGGGTGCATGTTTTGGACATCATCTAATATATCATACAACAACTTTGCCGGTTTCCCATTTCCTTCAATGCTTAATCCGACCTACAAAATCATAAAGATTTTGCACCTAGGTTACCTGAAAGGCTGCCTCCTCTCCTACAGGCCTGGCTGAAATAAGAGACCCTTAGACGAGGCTCTGCTGCATGTCTTGTAAAGTTAGGTTGATATGTACACATAGCAGGACTTTCTCTGTAGCAATATCCTAATAGTGGAACTCTACCCAAGGAAACAAGGTCCATCTCTTTTTTATCAGGCAGCCAAAACAACACTGTATTCCACCCGGCTGTTCATGTTTAAAATTACAGTAGAGTCTCACTTATCCACCACTCGCTTATCCAACATTCTGGATTATCCAACGCATTTTTGTAGTCAATGTTTTCAATATATCATGATATTTTGGTGCTAAATTCATAAATACAGTAATTACAACATAACCTTACTGCATATTGAATTACTTTTTCTATCAAATTTGTTGTATAACATGATGTTTTGGTGCTTAATTTGTAAAATCATAACCTAATTTGATGTTTAATAGGCTTTTCCTTAATCTCTCCTTATTATCCAACATATTCGCTTATCCAAGCTTCTGCTGGCCCGTTTACGTTGGATATGTGAGACTCGACTGTACTCTATTTTAACTTTTAAAATTGTATTTTAGGAGTATTTATAAACTCTTAAAATAGTATAAAATGTTTCTTCCTTGTACTGTTTTAATTACTTTTATTTGTTTATAATCTTGGGAGCCCTTCTGAGATAGAAAGCAATATAGAAATATCTTAAATTAAATACATATTACCTCCCAGCTGTTCATGTAATGTCTGTTTTGCTTTCCAGGAATCTGAAGAACAGACGTTTCTGGCTATTGCTAAAGCCATGGAGGAAATGGTGGAAGATTCCATTGACTGCTATTGGCTTGTCAGTAGTTTTGTGAATCAGTTAAGCAATAAGTACAAGGATTCTTTGCCCCAGCTGGTAAGAAGACATTGATACAAAGCATAAATATAGATATCTTTCTCCATACAGAAAGAGTTAAGTGTGTGTTTTTCTAACAAGGTTTTAGCTGTTTGATACCAATGTAGGTGCCATGGTTCCAACCCCTATGGGATCATAGGGTTTGTAATTTGGGGAAGTACATAGAATTCCAGATTAGAAAGAATGAACTCTTAGCTGCTCTAATGGTGTATAATGTAGATAGATACAGTCAAAATGTTATCGTTACAGAGATTGCAGTGTTTTGTGGATTTTCTTCTCAGATCAAGTGTTGAATTTTTATAGGCTCTGTTTAAGAAGACACAAGCTGCCATCTTCTTTTTGCTTTTAATAGGTTTCAGATGCTTTGCATTTCCCTGTTCCTTGGTGGGTGGGTTATGTCTGTCATGGAAATTCTGCAAAAGTCAGGATATAGAGAAAGAGAAGGCAAACTTGAACAGCTTTTGATGCTGGAGGGAGTTAAATATTTATTTATTTATTTATTTCCCTCATTTCTATCCCGCCCTTCTCACCCGAAGGGACTCAGGGCGCCTCAATTGTTTAAAAATATAATATGGAAAAAATAACGTTGGTACAATCCAGCACATGTTTACTTGGGACTAAGGCCTAATAAGCTCAGCTATAACATCTGATAGGCTTTTGCTGTTGATATTCATTGCCACCAGTAAAAACAAATGCTTATTACTCCAAATGTGTCCTAAAATCCAGAATTTCTATAAGAAAATGGAGAAAATTTACAATGCAGGTTAACTACAACATTGCACCTTTTTCCGTGCTAGCCAGGGAATCTCTGATGCATCCCTTTCAGTGTCCAGACATAGAATTGTGGTGATAGAAATAGATAAAATAGAAATATAGTGATAGATTGTTTTCAGAGAAATGCAATCTGTTCAGACAGTATTTTCTACTGACTGCTGTTTGACTCATAAAAGCAAATACTTCCAATTCATCTATATGTTACTCTTAGAGAATCCTCCTCTTAACTGATAGTGATGTAAATAATCTTTTATTTTTATTTTTTCTCACCTTCAGTAAGAAGTCAGTTTTGGTATTCCTTGGCAGTAACAGAAAGGATTTCCCCCTTGCCTTGATAAGCATTTGGGCTTAGAAATTCAGCATCTCATCTATTGATCTGGCTTAAAGTGACAAAAAAGCAGGCAATATATAGTTGTGTGATAGTTCACTTTGTATTGAAACACACAACTCTTTGATCTTCACTTGGGATGCCAGTTACTAACTATATTTTGTAAGTGCAGCAGTGTTTGATTTTATTGAGAAGTGCATTGCTTTTGTTCTGATGCTGCAGAGCTGTATTGTTTTGCTACATTGGTTTTACATTGTCTTGAATGTAGCTAGAATGTCTGGGAAGAAAAACTGTGGAGTTGTACCTATTTATAGCTAGATGCATCTATTTATAGTAAGTACTTATTTGTAGGAAAATGACATTGGAAAGTAGGCTCAAGTTCAGACATTCACTTGGCCATGGAGATCTTTGGTTAACCTTCAGCCAGTTGATCGCCCTCAGTGTGACTTACCATCACAGGGTTGTTTCTGTGAGTATAAAATAGGAAGGAGGGGAGCCATGATCTCACTGAAGGAAAGGTGTGATATAAAGGCAACTAATAAATGAATAGGTAGTTGGCAAAAAGGACCATTGCTCATTATAACCAGTGTCATATACAACACCCAGTGTAGTGGAATATTCCATGTGCTTAAGGACACTACAGCCATGCCATCTCTTGTCTCCAGATTTACTGATAAGTCATTACAGCCTTTCTCTTGCCTATTCCATACCAGTTGTGAGTGATCATATTTCACTAATAGTACGGTAGCCTTTTGATTAAAGTCACAGTGCATTTTTAAAAATTCTTTTTCCTTTGTAGTCCTATTTCCAAAATTAAATAACCCTGTGTTCAATGAGTATGTGTGACTAAAACATGCGTGTGTGCATGCATGATAGCACAGCCAATTAATATTGAATTTTTTTTTTGCAATCCTCACATTTGAATCTGACCTTTAAAGAACTTGATCTAACTTGACATGTTTTCTACATATGTCACACTAAATTTATTGTGGAATGTGAACTTTAGGTTGTTTTCTTGCTATAGATGAACATGACCGTTACTTACTCATTTTGGTGTACTTGATCACTAGCCTCACATTTAATTTCCAGCCAAAACTTCTGGAACAGTACCTGAACCTTGAGGATAGCAGACTCCTAACACACCTGAAATCGTGTTCGGCAATGGGCCAGCTGCCTTACAATCTTTGGTTTAGAAGATGTTTTGCTGGTTGTCTACCTGAATCTAGTTTACAGAGGCAAGTGCCCGTGATCAGTTCTCCTCTAAAACTTGGCTGAATCCCCTTGGAAAGCAGCGGAGATTGTTTATTTTGTTCATGGATCACAGCTTTAAACAACCTGATAAAGGTACAAAGCTGTAGGTCTTCCATCACCTTTTCCCCATGATAATAACTCTTTCAGGAGTGAAATTCCCTTCTGATGGGTAGATTTCTCTCACTTCCTGTTGTCTCACCCCACTCTTAACAATGAGTCATTTGTAAGTCGGATGTTTGTAATGTGGAAACTCCCTGTATAGGGAGAATTTTCATAAAAGAATATCTATAAGATTTGGTTATATGCAATTTGTAACATGACCATTACTTACACTGTGCTGGGAGTTTATCTTAGACTCCCATCTACACTGCCAAAGAAAATCCATATTATCTGCTTTGAACTGGATTTTATTAGTCTACAATGACATTTAGGGATATAGTTTTGGCTAGAATAGGAAAACACTTTGATGAATAGAAATTATAGAGATATAAGCTGGTCATTGACCGTAATAAATGTTCACTTACTTACTTACTTACTTACTAGAGGTATAAAGTTTAGAGCTTGTGTTCTTCTGACTGTGATTTATTTTTCTAGAGTTTGGGATAAAGTTATTAGCGGCTCTTGCAAAATACTCGTCTTCGTTGCTGTAGAGATCTTATTAACCTTCAAAATGAAGTTGATGGCCCTGAATAGTGCAGAAAAGATTGAAATGTTTTTGGAAAATGTAAGTACTCTTTTAAATGCCCCAATAATCCTTTTTAAAAAGACACAGTGGTTTGATTATGTTAACCAGATGTTTGAAGAGCAGTGCGGCTAAATAGAAAGATGACTTTGCTTTTGCCCAGTTGTACCATGCTCCAGAAAAAGGATAGCCTGGGACAACTGCAGCTACAGTTTCACAGTGGTTTGTGAATCAAAACATGACCGTGTGAGCCACAGTTTGGACAAACTGTTCTTTGCAACTAAATTTCTATATATTGGTACCTTGGTTTAATTTGTAAGCTATCATAGACTCAGAACCTAGGAAAAACTAATTTGTTTTGATCAATGGCTCCATCTGGTCTGCAGAAGGAGTGTCTTCTATAATACCTTTCTGGAGGATGGTATTAAATCTTTCTAGAAAGATTTTTGGGCAGACCTAGAAAACTTTGTTTATCAGGCCTGGTTGTGATGATTGGGGAATTTTGAGAATCATAGTCCAAAAAAATGTAACCTCCAAGTCCTGCTTTTTCGCCAGATATGAATGAATCCTTTTTTTAAAAAGTGCTTCTAATTGCTGCATTTAATCCTTAAAATGTTTGCTTGTGTTTTTATATTTTTGTGGCTGTGTTCATTCTCAAGTTATTGTCATCGAATTGTTTAAAAATTGCTTTTTAATTTTTAAATATACAGTGTTCCCTCACTACTTTGCAGTTCGCTTTTCGCGGATTCGCGGTTTTTCTAAAAGACTATTATAAATCATAAAAAATATAATTTACAGCCTAAGGGAGGGAGGGAGGAGAAGCCAAAGGGAGAGAAAAGGAGCCCAAGCGGCAACAGGAAGAGAAGGAGGCGATTTATCAACACACGATTGGTTGATAAAGACTTAAAATAGTGTATAACTACTAAAATAATGTATAAATATTAAAATTAATATAGCGTCCCTACTTCGCGGATTTTCACTTATTTCGGGTGGTCCTGGAACCTAACCCCCACAATAAGGGAACACTGTATACCATTAACTGCTTGGAGCTCCCTGTGGAAAATATAGAGTGAAATTGGTTTAAATAAAAACGCACCCAGCATGTTCCTTTTAATGCTGTAACAAACGAATATGGCTACTTATTTGAATTTTTCAAAGGGCTTAATTAATAGGCTAATTTATCAAAGCAACTATGTATTTTAAATAAAACAACTGTTCTTAATCTCCCATAGATACCTCAAGACAACACTGATGCAATTGTGAGCAAAGCTATTGAGCTGTGGCACAAACATTGCGGGACTCCTGCTCATTCTGTCTGAGATAAACTTTTCAACTGGCATTTTACATTACTACTGGACTTTTAATTTTTTTAAATTATGTTTTTGGTGCAACTCTCTCCCCCCCCTCCCCCCCGAATTCTCGAATTAAAAGTATTTAAATATTGGAAACACGGTGGTAGTTATTCTGATTTGTTCTTCCTTTTTGGGGAAGGATGTGTGTGTATGTTGGTCTTAATACAGTTAATAATGATGGTGATAATGATGATAATAATAATATACTTTACTAGCTGTGCCCGGCCACGCGTTGCTGTGGCAAAGTCTGGTGGTATGGGAAATAAAGTATTGAGGAATTGGTGGTAGTTAAGGTAAAGGGTAAAGGTTTTTAATTCATTGTGATATTTTTGTGGTAAATTTGTAAATACAGTAATTACTACATAGTATTGCTGCAGATGGAACTACTTTTTCTGTCAAATGTGTTGTATAACATGATGTTTGGTGCTTAATTTGTATAATGATGACCTAATTTGATGTTTAATCAGCTTTTCCTGAATCCCTTCTTTTTATCCAACATATTCACTTATCCAACGTTCTGCCTGCCTGTTTATGTTGGATGAGTGAGACTCTATTGTATATTTATAATCTTATATCATCTGCTTAGAACTGGATTATATGAGGCCCCTTGTACACGGCTGGATAAAATGCACACTGAAGTGGATTATATGGCAGTGTGGAGTCAAGATAATCCAGTTGAAAGCAGATAATATAAGATTATAAATGGGTTATATAGCTGTGTGGAAGGGCCTTGAGTCTACACTGCCATATAATCCAGTGCAAATTAGATAATCTGTGGAAGAAGTCTAAGTGAGGCCTAAATCTGCCTGTCCCCTAACTGAAACCTGGCTGTGCCTTGGTTGCTAGGCAACCAAGTGGGCAGAGATTAGCCCTCTAAACTGGCAGCAATTGGATAAAAAAAATTATTCCTCTCTCTCTAATTAGGACTTTATTTTTCTTTTCTTTTTGTTGTATCAACCTTGAGGCGTGGATGATGGGTTGTGTTGTCAAATTTTGAGGTTGGGGGGCCTGTACTTTTGTTGTTTTGTGAATTGCCGTGATGCCATCACTCTTTTATATATATATTTCGCTCTGTCTTCCCAAGGGGACTCAGAGTGGATTACAGGTACATATATGGCAAACATTCAGTGCCGTTATACAGTTGACAAAGACAGACAGTACATAAATAGAGGCGAGGCTTCCCTCTTTTCATCTCCAGCATCTGGCTGTGCTCGACTTGGTCATGGGGCGGTGCTGTTGTTTAATTTTTCCATGCTGGGGAGTCTGGGGTCCATGGACGCCTTCCTAGTCAGATTTTGCTGTCATGTTTTCCTGCCAAAGCAGTACCTATTTATCTACTTATATAGTTGTTTTTGAACTGCTAGGTGAGCAGAAGCTGGGCTGACGTCAGGAGCTCACTCCGACCGCGGCTTGAACTGCCAAACTTTTGTTTGGCAGAATCTTCTATAGCTGGTGGTTTAACCCACTGTGCGAGGTCTATTTCATTATTTAGTGCATGGGTGGACATGAGTAGTGCAGACTACAAGCACCCCCTAGACCTTTTTACCGTTGCCTTTTAAGCCTGTTTTCTTTTTTATGAAAATGGAAGTAATTGTCCATTCCCTGATGTGATCTATGGTAGGTTTATTTCCAATCAGAGCTTTGTAATTGTGCATATATAGTTGAGTGTCAAGTATAAATTTACGGATCAGGCAATAGAATACAGGGCAGTGACTTATTCCAGAGGCATAAGAGGAATATTGATTATTTTGTTTCATTTCAATTTGGTTTTCCATTTCAGGACTGGCTTTTGGATTGCCCGGTCTACATAAGCCTTACTGAAAAATAAATGATGATAGATGTTCAGCTAGATCAGTAGTTCCCAACCTGTGGTCCGTGGACTATCAGTGATCCCCAAGAACTAAAATACAGTGCACAGCCTCACCGTTACCATTGCAACGAGAGCGACTGGTCTTGCGAAACCTTATAGTGCCGAGGCAATGAGGATGTCAGAAGGGGAGAGACTGACTATCCACGAAAGCCGCGACAATGGATGTGTGTTGTTGATAGCAGTAGAAGCAGAGTAGAACAGAGAATGTCTCTTTGTGTGTGTGTGTGTGTGTGTGTTGCAGTCATGCATTATGCACTGCAGTTGCATATTGTGCATTGCAGATGTAGATCGTGTCTTGCACATTGCTCACTGGGGAATCTAGTCACTGACACATATTGTGCCAATGTATAGTATATCTTTGCATGTATATATTTATGCTACTCTGAGGGGATGCTGGACTGCAGCCTAGGAGGTGTAATGTACACAGCTTTTCTGTCCAAGCTGCTTGAAATGCTGACTGCTTTGTGATTAAGGCAGTATCAAGTGTGTGGTCAATTGATGCCTTCCTGAGAATGAATCAATATCTTGTGTTCTTTCCAACTGTGTAGGGTTTTTATCTTCCTCCATCAGCAGTGCTGATTAGTTCACAAGCGCTCAGGGTCAAAGGCATGAAAAACTATTTAAAAACCAAGTGTCAGACTATTTTTTTTAAAAAAAGAAGAGAACCTTTCTCATAGGACATTCAGTTATTAACTTTAAATTGCTGCAGCGAGATAAGCTAGCCGCACTAAACTGCTTCGAGGAACAATAGCAAGGAAATGGTGATGGAAGCTGTCTGCGCTGCCCAGAAGTCAATCAAATGCCTTTGTGTAAATGTCAGCAGCAAGTATATTTCTCATCACCCAGTAGTTTATGCAAAAAGCGAGGAGGAAATTTCGCCTTAATTCATTCTACAGCAGTGGTTCCCAACCTTTTTTTGACCAGGGATCACTTGACCAGGGACCAGTCTCCAACGTTAGTACCAGAAGGGTTACGAATCGGTTTTTGGTCAACTTTAGATTTGGTTTGGTTATTTGGGGTGCTGATTCAGAACATTGCATTGGAAAGATCACATCAGCTCTAGTTTCTGATACAGAACATATGCCATCCAGTAGTTGCCATCTGCTTGTCCACAGAAAACTATATTTAATAAGCTAGAGTTGATGTGGTCTGTGCAATTTTCTAACCCCAGGAACAGGCCTAAAATGAAGACACCAAGAAATTTTTTTTTTTGGTTGGGCAGTGTTATTATCTTTGAAGTTTGTCTGTAACCATGAAATGCTGTAGAAGAAAATCTTAGCAGCATAATTAAGCTCAAGAAGTTTTTGGGTGGAAGCTCAGGAAGTTATTTAAATCAATAGTTTAACAGAACAGTGGGCCCTTGGTTTGGTTCCAGGAATCCCCCCCCCCTCACTTTACAATTATAGAATCATAGAATCATAGAGTAGTAGAGTTGGAAGAGACCTCATGGGCCATCCAGTCCAAACCCCTCCCAAGAAGCAGGAAATTGCATTCAAAACACCCCTGACAGATGGCCATCCAGCCTCTGTTTAAAAGCCTCCAAAGAAGGAGCCTCCACCACGGCCCGGGGGAGAGAGTTCCACTGTCGAACAGCTCTCACAGTGAGGAAGTTCTTCCTGATGTTCAGGTGGAATCTCCTTTCCTGTAGTTTGAAGCCATTGTTCCGTGTCCTAGTCTCCAGGGCAGCAGCACACAAGCCTGCTCCCTCCTCCCTATGACTTCCCCTCACATATTTGTACATGGCTATCATGTCTCCTCTCAGCCTTCTCTTCTGCAGGCTAAACATGCCCAGCTCTTTAAGCCGCTCCTCATAGGGCTTGTTCTCCAGACCCTTGATCATTTTAGTCGCCCTCCTCTGGACGCTTTCCAGCCTGTCAACATCTCCCTTCAATTGCGGTGTCCAGAATTGGACACAGTGTGATTCCAGGTGTGGTCTGACCAAGGCAGAATAGAGGGGGAGCATGACTTCCCTGGATCTAGATGCTATTCCCCTATTGATGCAGGCCAGAATCCCGTTGGCTTTCTTAGCTGCCGCATCACATTGTTGGCTCATGTTTAACTTGTTGTCCACAAGGACTCCAAGATCTTTTTCACACGTACTGCTGTCGAGCCAGGCATCCCCCATTCTGTATCTTTGCATTCCATTTTTTTTCTGCCAAAGTGAAGTATCTTGCATTTGTCCCTGTTGAACTTCATTTTGTTAGTTTCGGCCCATCTCTCTAGTCTGTCAAGACTATAGTTTTTCAATGAGTATCTCATAGAGCTCAACCAATTCAACATAGTTTGTGGCAGCCATAAAAACGAAGTTTCTGGAGTATAACAACTACTTTCACAGTAAGTACTGCACAATTAAACAGGAATGACACTTTCAAACCAGAAACAGATTTTTTTTCCAAATTTTGTTACATAATGCTATATGCAATGGTGTATACCCATTTTTTCTCCTCTCAATTGATTGTAACTTTGTTGTTCTGAGGGGGCTTGCATGTTCCAGTGAACCTGTGGGCACAACCCTGAGTCCCCTTCGGGGTGAGAAGGGCGGTATATAAATGTCGCAAATAAATAAATAAATAAATAAATAAACCACCGGAGTCATGCACTCCCAGGGGGGCTGCAGGGGAGGTTTGAGACCAACCACAATCTGAAGACCTCAATGGCGGATCAAGCAGAAGATAACATGGCGCATGTTACAACAGCTGTGAAGGCTGTTGAAGAAGTATAAAGGCATTAAGTGGCGCATTCTCTTGGAATAAGAGGATTCCTTAGTGCAACCTTCTTCCACTTCTCATGTCAGCTGAAGGTGGTGAGAGTTGTAAACCAACATATAGCACTACTTTGGAGATGGCCACCTCTGAAACATTATGATCCCTAGATAAGCCATTATCATGTGAATGGACACAATTCCAATTTACAATAATTCAAATAGATGCCCATTGCTTTCTCATGTGTAGCTCATTCCACTATGTAGGAAGGCATTTATGAAGAGAACAAAAGCAGATTATATTGAATAGTGTGAAAAAAATAATGGCCAAGATTCTCATATACTTCACTAAGTAGCATCTCCTGTCTTGAAACCTGCCCCTAATCCTGCTTAAGAGAGCAGAAGTCACTGTGGGTTATAGTCTATTTCCCTGTTTGTTGGGGTGCAGCAGACTGATGTTCTTGTTCCCTCCTGCCAATAATCTCCCATGTGATAATCAGAAGCAGGATCCCATTTGTAATTCCTTCTCACACTAGAGATTCACGATGAGAGGAGGTGGAAACATTACATTACTGCACCCCAATTGGCAGGAGAATAAACTTCCATTGCTTGCAGCACCTGCTGCTGAGTAAGGCAGGAATGGCAGATTTTTCTGATCCCTATATATTCCATACACTATTACGATCCCGAATATGTAGGGATCGTGAATACCAGTCAGTTACAGATGTGTAACTCTGACAGAGCTTTCCAAACTGTGTGTTGTGACACATTTGTGTGTTGGTTGCAATGTGTAGGTGTGTCATGTGAACTTAACAATAAATGACAAAAATCTTGGAAATGTATGTTATCATTTTACAAATTATATATTAATATATAGGCGAAAAGTTTTCATGAGATATGTTGGGCACCACACATTTCCCTATTACAATGTATGTGTCTGTATCTCTTATAAGGGGATGGTTTAACCTCCGTTTTGCCAGTAAATTACTGTGTCACAAGGAGCTGCGGTGGTGCAGTGAGTTGAACCCTTGTGAACTGCTGACCTGAAGGTTGCCGGTTTGAATCTGCGAGACGGAGTGAACTACTATCTGTCAGCTCTAGCTTGCAGGGACATGAGAGAAGCCTCCCAGAAGGATGGTAACACATCTGGGCGTCCCCTGGGCAATGCCTCTGTAGATGGCTAATTCTCTCACACCAGAAGCGACTTGCAGTATGTTTTCAAGTTGCTTTTGACACGATAAAAAACTGTGTTGCATGTCTAAAAGGTGCATCACCAATATGAAATGTTTAGAAAGCTTTGTTTTAGGAAATGTGTTTGGTTGTGAATGCCAGTCACTTTGTTTGACCTAAATTTACACCCAGAGTCACTATCAGTGCACTTCCTTCCCTTCTGCTGAGACATAAATTTAGCCAAGAAACTAACCCTATAACCACCAATCATCCTTGGCTGTTCTTTCCTCTGTGTCTGTCTATATGTCATATGTCTAATGGCATTGAATGTTTGCCAAGTATATGTGCATTGTAATCCGCCCTGAGTCCCATTCGGGGTGAGAAGGGCGGAATATAAATACTGTAAATAAATAAATAAATTTCCATTTGAAAAATGAAAATACTGTAGGGTCTTGCTTATCCAACCTTCGCTTATCCAAGGTTCTATATTATCCAACACAGACTGACTCCTACCCAGATCCACAGCTGTTTCTCTAGGCAGTAAGGACCAAACTTTTTACAGATTTAACTTCCAACAAGGTTGTTACTGTAAGTTAATGTTATACGTCTTTATTTGTAGTCAATTTTTTAGCAGTCAATATTTTCAATACTAAATTCGTTTTGATACTATATTCGTAAATACAGTAATTACTACATAACATTACCATGTATTGAACTGCTTTTTTTGTCGATTTGTTGTAAAACATGTTTTGCTTCTTAATTTGTAAAACCATAACGTAATTTGAAGTTTAATAGGCTTTTGCTTAATCTCTCCTTATTATCCAACATTTTCACTTATCCAATGTTCTGCCGGCCTATTTATGTTGGATAAGAGAGACTCTACTGCAGTGGTTCCCAAACTTATTTGGCCTACCGCCCCCTTTCCAGAAAAAATATTACTCAACGCCCCCTGGAAACGGGGACGTGGCTTTGAGGGGTGGGCGTGGCTCCTGCTCAAGAGGTATGAGCCTCTCCCCTAGTCCAAGATGCAGGGCTGGGAGGGGGAGGTGGGCGGGGCCACAAATGGGCGGCCAGGACTGGGATGGGCAGAGTTACGAGCTCTGAGGCAGGGCTGAGCTTCTATCCCTGTCCTGCGGTGCCTGCCAAGACACAGGGGGTGGGGCTAGAGGAGGGGGCTTCCCAAGTGCCTGATGGGGCTGAAGCTCTATACCCTGCCCCCGTGTTCTAACAAGTTTCTCAGGGGAGGTATACAGAGGCTCAGCCCTGTCTTGCACTCTTGGGAAGAGGCCCCGCCCCTGCCCCAACCTCACCCTTTAGTCCTAAAAGGCCTCTCAGGAGAGGTATAGAGGCTCAGCCCTGTCTCGGGCTCTTGGGAAGAAGCCACGCCCCTTCCCTGGCCCCACCCTCATGTCCTAATAGGTGCCATCACCGTCCCCCTGGATCGTTGCAGCGCTCACCATGGAGCGGTAGCACCCACCTTGGGAATCACTGCTCTACTGGATTGCAAACTTTGCTACAGTATCTACAAGGCCAGTATCAATGACCTTATTTATCCACTTCTGACAAAATATGCCCCTCCTAGGCATTTTAGGTCCTCCAGCATGACTTCGTGGTATTTTTTGGCCAGACATTTTTTTTTAAGTATTTAAGATGAATTACAACTGGTACAAACGTCAGCAGCTAGACTGCTTATGGGAGCAGGATATAGGGAAAGAACTACCCTGCTCCTGTAGCAGCTACACTGGCTTCCAGTATTTTCTGGCTGCAATTCAAGGAGCTGGCTTTAGCCTGTGAAGCCCTAAACGGTTTGGGCCCAGCCTACTTGAGGGATCGCATCTCCTCTTATCAGTCTGCACAAGCCCTGAGATTATCAAGAGAGGTGTTTCTCTCGATCCCTCCACCATTACAAGTACGATTGATGGGAACGAGAGAGGGAGCCTTTTTGGTGGTGGCCCCGCAGCTCTGGAACTCCCTCCCAAAGAGGTGTGTTCGGCCCCCTCATTACTGGCCTTTTGCTCCCAGGTCAAAACCTTTCTATGGAAGCAGGCCTTCCCTGACAACCCACAATAAGCAGGCTATTTCAATCTGGCAAGGCTCACATTTGGAGTTTTGCGATTTCTTAGTACAATGTTTAAGGATAACCTCAGTGGCCTGAGGACCAGGGATTTTTAATGATAATGATAAATGTCATTATTTATTATGCATATTTTATAATAGCTGTACCTGGCCACGCGTTGCTGTGGCCTAGGCTGGTTAAATGGGTAAGAAAGGTTTGAGAACGTTCAGGTTTCAGATATATGCTTGTGGGTAGGCAATATTTGTGGTTGTTCCCGTTGGCTTTTTTAGCTGCCGCATCACATTGTTGGCTCATGTTTAACTTGTTGTCCACGAGGACTCCAAGGTCTTTTTCGCACACACTGCTGTCAAGCCAGGCGTCCCCCATTCTGTATCTTTGCATTCCATTTTTTCTGCCGAAGTGAAGTATCTTGCATTTGTCCCTGTTGAATTTCATTTTGTTAGTTTCGGCCCATCTCTCTAGTCTGTCAAGATCGTTTTGAATTCTGCTCCTGTCTTCTGGAGTGTTAGCTATCCCTCCCAGTTTTGTGTCGTCTGCAAACTTGATGATCGTGCCTTCTAACCCTTCGTCTAAGTCGTTAATAAAGATGTTGAACAGAACCGGGCCCAGGACGGAGCCCTGTGGCCAGAGCCGGCCCTAGGTAATTTTCAAGTGTAGGCGAACAGAATTTTAGCCCCCCCCCCAAACCAATCACTGAAAAATAAAAGCGTTGGATAAGCGAAAATGTTGGATAATAAGGAGGGATTAAGGGAAAGCCTATTAAACATCAAATTACATTAAGATTTTACAAACTAAGCACCAAAACATCATGTTTTACAATCAACAGAAAAAGTAGTCTCAACTGCACCCCTGTATGTTTTGCGCCACAGGCGACTGCCTATTTTGCCTCATTGTTGGACCGCCTCTGCCTGTGGCACTCCACTTGTCACTTCTTTCCATGATGAAGACGACGCATTGGTGAGCACCCTTTGGGTTCATTCGCTTAGCCAATTATCTCTTTGTTTTTAACATGTGATGTATGTATTGATTGTATGACTGCTTTTTATGTTTGATTTTACAATGTGTAATTTGTCACTGTTTTTATTATTGCTGTGAGCTGCCCCGAGTCCCCTCGGGGAGATGGGGCGAGATATAAGAATAAATTTATTATTATTATTATTATTATTATTACAGATCCACCTAACCGTAGTTTTGTCTAGACCACATTTTACTAGTTTGTTTGCCAGAAGGTCGTGGGGGACTTTGTCGAAGGCCTTACTGAAGTCTAGATACGCTACATCCACAGCATTCCCTGTATCGACCCAACTCGTAACTCTATCGAAAAAGGAGATCAGATTAGTCTGTCATGACTTGTTTTTGGTAAATCCGTGTTGACTATTAGCAATGACCGCATTTGTTTCTAAGTGTTCACAGACCACTTCCTTAATGATCTTTTCCAGAATCTTGCCTGGTATCGACGTGAGGCTGACCGGACGGTAATTGTTTGGGTCGTTCTTTTTTCCCTTCTTGAAGATAGGGAACCACATTCGCCCTCCTCCAATCTGCTGGGACTTCTCCCGTTCTCCAAGAACTCTCGAAGATAATTGCCAGTGGTTCTGAAATAACTTCCGCTAATTCCTTCAATACTCTTGGATGTAGCTGATCTGGCCCTGGGGACTTGAATTCGTTTAGAGCGGCCAGGTGTTCCTGGACAACTTGTTTCCCTATTTGGGGTTGGATTTCCCCCAATCCTTCGTCCATTCCATGTTGCTGAGGTTGAAGATGGCTTTCTTTTTTTGAGAAGACTGAGGCAAAGAAGGCATTAAGCAGTTCTGCCTTTTCCCTATCCCGTCGCCATCACCCCATCTTCTCCTTGCAGTGGCCCTATCGCCTCCTTTTTCTTCCTTTTTCTACCAACGTAAGCAAAAAAGCCTTTTTTGTTGTTTTTTATGTCCCTGGCAAGCCTGAGCTCATTTTGCGCTTTAGCCTTACAAACCTTTTCCCTACAGGTGTTGGCTATATGTTTGAATTCTTCTTTGGTGATTTCTCCCCTTTTCCACTTCTTGTGCATGTCACTTTTGAGCTTTAGCTCAGTTAGAAGTTCTTTGGACATCCATTCTGGCTTCTTTGCACTTGTCTTATTTTTCTTCTTTTTCTCCACTGAGGAAGGCACCTGTGGCGTGAAGGTGGCGGTGGCTAGGTCTTAGTTTCATGGCATGTCTTATATTTGGCAATTCCCCCAAACCTCTATTAGGTCTTATTTTCAGGGGATGTCTTATTTTCGGGGAAACATGGTATTATCTGTTTTCATTATCCATGTGCAATCAGGGTATGTATCCTACATGGATGCAGGGACCATACTATAAATTTTTATAATAAACAGAAATGCTTTTTTTTTTTACTCTAAAAGGAATGTTTCTCATCTTTACAGCAAAGGCACAACTGACAAAAGAAACAAGACCAAGACATTTTTTCTTTTAAAATTCTTTGTTTTTTTTAAAGAAACTGCATACATCCGAGACAATTTAAATACCATGCATTTTCAATATGTACAAAACCTTAGGATGTAGAGATTTCAGTTGTAGTGTTTCCTCTAGGTATTTACATTTTCTTTTTGTATTCCATACAGCCATAATCTGTTAAATTACAATACTGGAAGATCACAGGCTTGACTGTCACCACATTCACTCCTATACAAAGACAAAACTATGTACATACACTTGACTTGAAAAGTTAACTGGAAAATGCACTGGTTCCAAGAAAGCTGAAATGCACAAGCAAATAACCCTTGTCTCCTTTCTTTGCCTTTGCCTTCACACAACAACAAAATCAAGCTGGATAAATGAGTGGGATGTGGAAATAATTTGCAACCGTGTTTGCCATTTCCTACTACAATACCTGTGCCCTTTTTAAGCACTGCCTTTTCACAAATATTGTGTGGGGAATATTTAGTTCAAACAACAAAGGAAGCAGAGGTGTGTGCCGTCACCTTCATCTGTATGTAAATAACAATCATTGCGAACAGCAGAACGGTATTTCAAATCAATGCAAAAGTTCACTGTGAGTGCCAGAAACAAGAGGCTTTCTTTGTCAAATAAATGAAAGGCTTCCTACGCAAATCCTGTTGAATGGGACCAAAGCACCTGGAAAGCGGTAATTTTGCTCAGATTTTAGTGAGGGTAAGATTTGCATTCAGGATTTTAAGAGTTTTTGGCCATCTGAGAATTATGTAGGAGGAACAACATGGTATTTAGCTGACTGCTTGTGCTCCAGAAAGAACACACCATATGCAATCCTGAGAAGCAAGCCAATTTTCATATAGAAGCATCTGCATATGCCATAGTTCTACATAGGAAAGGATGCATAATTCCATTCATTTTGTCATTCTTTTCAGAACAGGTGCAGCAGTACTTTGATTGTTTATGATAGAAATATAAAGCATTCAGAACAGATTTGTGCACACACAAGCTATTTGGGATCCGACTGTGCCAAAAAGCAGCAAATCCCATGCTGTTATACAAGGCCGTGTATCCCACTTTTATGTCGACGAGGAAGCTGGTACAAGCTGGCAAAGTAGACCCATAGATATATTTCCAAATGTGCCAGTGGATACAATGACAATATATTATAGCTATCCACCTCTAACCCAGGGTAGTGATATCTTGATGTAGGGCAAAAATGGGCACATTTAACAATTATCATGAGTTTCAGTTATGTGTTGTCGAAGGCTTTAATGGCTGGAATTACTGGCTTGTTGTGAGTTTTCCGGGCTGTATGGTCATGTTCCAGAAGCATTCTCTTCTGATATTTCGCCTGCATCTATGGCAGGCATCCTCAGAGGTTGAGGAATCTAAGGACTCTTCAATCTCTGAGAATGCCTGTCATAGATGTGGGTGAAACGTCAGGAGAGAATGCTTCTGGAACATGGCCATACAGCCCGGAAAACTCACAACAAACCAGTTTCAGTTATGTATGTATGTGGATATTTCTGGATTGAGTAACATGTCTTGAAATGATTTTTTAAAGTTGTGTCATGAAAATGCTTCTCAATAGCATAGATCCCTAGACTTAAAATGAAGAATGCAAAGATGATCTAAAATGTTAACTAGCAGCTTATGTAAAAATTAATCTGTGCTGAAATACAGAAGGGGAATAAACTTCTATTTCCTTGAGCCAATTGCGTCACTGCCCCAATTACAGCAGAATAGCTGGCATACTTACAAAACATTCCTTCCTATAAAATAATCTTTCATGATAATTCATGGAGTTTCACAATAATTCATGGAGCTGTATGCTTTGCATTAACAACAAATAATTTTAAGAGCCAGTAAATATTACTTTATAAACTTTTTAAATAAGGGTTTATGTTTTACTATATCATTTGGCAATCTCCCATGAGTTGCAGATTATGTTTTACTGGCACAGTTTGTAGCTTTTAATTTTTGTTTTAATTGGGAGACACAAAATCATCATGTCAACACTTTGGAGCTACGTTTAACAACATAACAGACTCTTAAATATACCTGGATTATGGCTCTGGCATGCTACCCCATAATTATTGCCAGAGGAGTCATGGTGGCGCAATAGGTTAAACCCTTGTGCTGGCTGAACTGCTGACCTGAAGGTTGGGTTGCTGACCTGAAGGTTGCCAGTTTGAATGTGCGAGATGGGGTGAGCTCCCGTCTGTCAGCTCTAGCTTGCAGGAACATGAGAAAAGCCTACCAGTTATCACATCCGGGCATCCCCTGGGCAACATCTCTGTAGACAGCCAATTCTCTCACACCAGAATCAACTTGCAGTATGTTCTCAAGTCGCTTCTTACACAATATTGTCAAATAGAAGATATTGCAGAATTGTAGAACTGTACATAAAATCTGTTCAGAAGTCCTTTTCCTTCAGATAATTCTGAGCAGATTGATGTTTCCTTTAAGCATAAGTAAGAAAGCCCTACAAGTTACACTCAAACATCAGCTGGCATCTTGTTCAGCTGTTAGAATATTGTGAAATGGACTTACAATGTCCTAACTGATGAGAATTCACATTTACACTTTTGAATCAGTAAACACCAAAAATCAACTTCTGCCACTTGATAGTGGCCCAACTGAAGTGTTTCTGAAGTGCTGGAGATCAGAGTGTTGGGAAATGATATCTAAATGCTCTCCTGGCTGCGGGATGCCTTCAGATAAGTCTTGGTGTCAGGACCCAAAGAGATTTTCAAGGCTGCAGACATCAACCAAAATTCAGTAGCAGGCATGTATCCACAATATTGTGGCTATGCTCCATCTCCCAATCTGATTTTCCAAACTGATCTTAAAATCTAGCCAGCCACACTGCATTCTGCAGCGCTGGTGAGCTGAATACTAAAAAATAACAAATGCACTCCCTTCCACCAAAGAACCAACGTACAGGGAATAGAAGCAGGGACATCGTAGGGCCTTGTCCCAACTCTGCAGGCTTGCTGGAAGAAAAGGGCTGGATACATCATCCATCAGCACATTGCTTAGTACCAGAGAACTCCACCCCTTTGTGCAGCTGGCTGGATTTCAAGGTGGGTTTCAGAGGAATTTACAATCATGGTGATGGTGCCATTCATAGTAAATGTGAATATGAAATAACTACAAGGTCATTAGGTTTTAACTTACAACATGCTGACTAAGAAGGTGCCAGTTGTCATTTTTTGGTGAACGGATCTCCATCCTCTCAGAAATGCTTTGGTGGAGGGCATTTCCATGGTATGAAGGTAGTCTGTGGGCAAGCATCACCAGTAACCATGATGATAGAGTTCTGCAATTATGATCTCAATACGAGATGTTGGCCATCATCTTCAGGGTGTCGGAGAAACATGGTTAAAAGCTGGGAAATCTGAACGAAAGTGGCTACTCTGATTCTTAGGTAAAGGTAAAAGTCCAGTTGTGTCCGACTCGGGCGGTTGGTGCTCATCTTCATTGCTAAGCCAAAGAGCCGGCATTGTCCATAGACACCTCCAAGGTCATGTGGCCGGCATGACTGCATGGAGCGCCGTTATCTTCCTGCGGGAGCGGTACCTATCGATCTACTTACATTTGCATGTTTTTGAACTGCTAGGTTGGTAGAAGCTGGGGCTAACAGTGGGAGCTCACCCTGATCCCCGGATTTGAACCTGGCAACTTTTCGGTCAGGAAGTTCAGATGTTCAGCCGTTTAATCCACTGCTCTACCGGGGGCTTCCCTACTAATTCTTAGGAGTCTGAAATAGTAGAGGCCCCTCTATTCCGGTTCATTATCTGTGTGTGCACACAATGGTCAGAGAAAACAGTAAGTGCTGTAAGATCATCCTCTTTATCAAATCATACAAAAGCCTTCCTTTGCAATAACCAATATCTAACGATGCTGGTTGAGGAAATTCTATGGCCAAAACCTACTCAGTGCCTCCAGTACATAACATCCCACCTGCACACTTAGTTGAATAGCTAACCAGGAGTTTTGTAGCTCAAGTAGTCACAATATGATACAGTTTGCTTTTCCTTGAATGTAACTCGATCTTGAGATTTTTCATGTTGTGAAGAGAATGTACGTTGCCAGCTGTTCTGCTCTAAAAGAAAAGTAATGCTTTGTTGAACAAAAGTTCCAAAGCAAATCAGCACCCATTATCACTATTGTGGGTTGGATCCACATTGAAGTCAAATTACATGTTCTGTTGAACACACAGATCTTAATACTACTGGTTAGTTCAAAGTAGAGTAGAAAACTCTCAATCAAATCTTGAATGGCATCAAGACATATGCTAATCCTGTTCATTTTATAGGTCTACTCTAGTCCAAACAATCCAATTCAGCCATGGTGTACACTATAGGCCTGTTTTCCTTAGTCTAGAGCAGTGGTTCCAAACCTTTGGGCTTCCAGGTGTTTTGGACTTCAACTCCCAGAAATCCCAGCCAGTTTACCAGCTGTCAGGGACTGTGGGAGCTAAAGTCCAAAAAACCTGGAGGTCCAAAGGTTGGGAACCATTGGTCTAGAGCAGGGTTTCTTAAACTTTTCCACTTGTGACCCCTTTCGGTCTGAGAAACTTTTATGTGACCCCAAGTATATTGGTATATAAAACAAGTATAAAAATAAAACATTTACTAATAACAAATCAGCATTTGCAAGGCTTTCTTTTTATGATTTTTCATTTTATAAAGTACGGCTGAAGCATCTTCTGCAGAGTCCACTATAAACACTGCACAACAGATTTATGTAAATGTCTAAAATAGCGATTAGATGATGTTCAAAAACCTTTGATAATTTTTCAAGACCACAATGTTGAGGTACGGGGACTGTATTTGGGTTCGAGACCCACAGTTTAAGAAACTCTTTGTAGCTTCAGTCCAGACTGGGCTCAGTAGATGTGTGTAGCGGACAGGCAACAAGCTGTTATCACTGGTGTTTCCCCCCCCCCCCCTTAAATTCCCCTTCTACACTTTTTGAAAATAAAAAAGCAGATGGGGAAGATTTAAATCTTCACTTGTGTGCGCTGAGTCCAATTTAGAACAGGGCTGCATGCGCCTACTATAGAGCAAGAAGCAGACTCAAACCTGCACATTGAATGTGTTTTATCTACTGGCCTGAATCCTATTAGTAGTGTCTACTAGAGCACACGTATACAAATGAGTAAAATTTACAGAAGTGTTGGCACACAGTTTAACAATTGATTCAATGGGTCTCCTCCTCTGATAAATAGGATTCAGACTAATGACCCTTAATCATCCCGAAGATACAACCCATTGAAATTGGGAAAAAACAATCAAATCAGGTGTGTTTTATTTAAGAATGGCTGTAATCTAAGCATGACTAATTTGGGTCGAAAGGCCCCTGGTGGAGTGATGGGTTGAACCCTTGTGCCGGCAGGACTGCTTCGAATTTGGGGACCAGGGTGAGCTCCCATCTCCAGCTTCCCATGTTGGGACATGAGAGAAACCTCTCACAGGATGGTAAAACATCCGGTTGTCCCCAGGGCAACGTCCTTGCAGACAGCCAATTCTCTCACACCAGAAGTGACTTGCAGTTTCTCAAGTCGCTCCTGACATGGTAAGAAAATCGGGCCAAGTATTATTAAGCTTCTCTCAGCATCGGAAAAGACACAACCTTGAGTCATGATCATCATAACCACTTGGGATAAAACAGATAAGGGCTCAGCTGCTGAAAGAGGATGAGGTTTGTGGCCACGAGGCATACTCAGATATGCTTCCTATGACTCCAGTAACTATACCGATGCTGGTGGGATTAGTCAAAGTGCTTTGAAGGATTGGATCCGTAATGCTTTCTAATGTGCTAGGATCAGTTAGTTAAGAGAGGAATCAGTATCTTGGGGAGGAGGGGGAGGCAAACAAACTGAAAGACAATCCCACCTCTAGTTTTTTTTACCAAATGCTTTGGTTCTCAGCATTATGCTGAACCACTCACAAAAGCATATTTTGTTATTTACAACAGGTAGTGTTCTACTTAACAGAAGTCCCTGCTTTTTTTTTTAAAAAAAAGGTCATGCATACAAAGTAAAATTGACCCTACCATTATCTTGACCTTATGCCTCTGCCTTGAACCTTCCAGCAACTTCCTCCAGCCTAATGCTTTCCAGATATGTTGGACTACAACTCCAGAATTGGCTAGTGTTTTATGAGAGTTGTAGTCCAGCGCTGCTGGAGGAACTTGGAGGAACCACAGAAGGTTGGTGTGCCATCTCTGTAGAGCTGCCACACCACCCAGAGAAAAACGACAGCTTCAACCCAAACCAAGTCAAAGGCAGCCCATCCAGTTCTCATGGCAAAGGTAAAGTGTTACCAAGAATCCCTGTAGCAGCTGGAATATTTTCAAAAATGGCTTTCTGCAGTGAAGGAGTCCACTGAGTGAGATGGATGATGAAGAACCCTTCTTGTGTTTTCCTCGCAAAACCAAAAGGCAACAGCCAGCCAAGGATCCTCCAGGTATGATTCTTGAAAACTGTCAAAAACAGGTAGTTTCCTCAGAGTGGGTCTCTGTACCCGTTCTCATCTTTCTAAGGTGCTCTCAGACAGAAAGAAGTGCTGACCCAGAAGGATAACAGGCCTTGTTTGAGCTTTTGTCCAACGTGTTCATGCCCAAGATGACACCAAGGGCTTCAGCTTTCTTTGGAGTCTGGTGGAAAAAATGCCTGAAGTGAGTTCGCAGGTCACTGGAGAAAAGACGGTATGATGAATAGCAGGTCTTGGGTGCATATGAAGGAATCCACACAGCACTGTTTTAAATATAAGTGCCATCTTTTGGCATGATTCTTGCCTTGGGTGGTTGGAGTTGCTGAATGTTGTGCCAACAGGTTTTATGACATAGTTCTACCCAGTAGAGGAAAACCTTGTTTTAAACGTTATTTTAAAAAGGCAGTTCAGAAGATTTACATTGTACACAATGGAGAGATGAGCAGTACCAGCACTTGTGGTTCTTTTCAGTTGCGTCTTGAAGATGGTGGAACACGCAGTTTTTATGGCCTATGAAACCTATAATGAAAAGAGGTGAGAACATTGGGAGTGGGGGGAATACAATTAATATCAACACAAATATTCTTTTAACACAGAAAGACAGATTTTGCAAAATCTGCTAGTGCAGTTGGTTCTCAGCAATGTTATTGCATGACTGTGGACAAGGAATGTGATAGATTTGTTGGCTCCAGGTCAGGAGATGGCAAACAGTTGAAATACTCAAAATCAGAATGAGGCCAACGAAGTCTGAATCTACATTGAGGGCTGTTTCCAAGCGCCACTGTGCAAACCCAGTTTGACCCCTTTATTGCCACACATACAGTACTTGCTTTAATCCAAACTGAAATCGGTTTGGAAAGCCATATGGAATCTCCATCTTGTAGGCACATTGGTAGAAGAGAGTATTTTTGTGTATGCCTATGTTCACTGTGTCAGCTTATGTTCAGTTTTAGGATAGCTGACTGCAACTGCTGCTGAGGTGTTGTTAATTCGTGCCATGCATTCACATATTTGCATAATCATATAGCATTTGTTTTCCTGTTGTTTTGAATTGACTGCCTAGTATGCCTACCTGCACTTGCATTGGATTGGGTTCCCATACTTGGATGGATGGTATTACCTGTAGTAACTTATGGATGTGGATGGTATTCCCTGTAGTAACCTATGGATGTGGATGGTATTCCCTGTAATAACCTATGGATGTGAGAGCTGGACCATGAAGAAGGCTGAATGAAAGAAGATAGACACTTTTGAACTGTGGTGTTGGAGGAAAATCCTGAGAGTGCCTTGGACCGCAAGAAGATCAAACCAGTCCATCCTCCAGGAAATAATGCCTGACTGCTCACTGGAGGGAACGATATTAAAGGCAAAAATAAAGTACTTTGGCCACATCATGGGAAGACAGGAAAGCTTAGAGAAGAGAATGATGCTGGGGAAAATGTAAGGAAAAAAGAAGAGGGGTTGACCAAGGGCAAAAGAGTTCTTTCTTCCGCCCTGGACATTACACAGATATATAACCCCTACTTGCCTAGTTTCCAACAGACCTCATAATTTCTGAGCATGCCTGCCACAGACGTGGGTGAAACGTCAGGAGAGAATGCTTCTGGAACATGGCCATACAGCCCGGAAAACTCACAGCAACCCAATCATCTTTCTTCTCTTGTATGATTTCTAACATCTTGCCTGATGAAGAGACCGGTGAAACTTTGATAGCTTGCATTATATATGTTATGCTTTGGAGCTGCTTTGTGGATTTTGTTACATTATGGAAGAGAAAAGAGAGAGAAAAGAGAAAGACCAAGGAATAGGTAATCATTTCCCATTAAGCAGAGTGGGAAAGAGTTCTTGGGATGGCAGTATTGCATCCAAAGTCATTGCAACCATCCGAGGTGACCTCAATGCAAATAATGGCCAATTATTAGAAAAAACAGATGAAGATAAATCTACTGTGTGCTTTTGTGAGCTACACTGCAAAAGGTCAGCAAAACTTCATTCTCCAACTACATTTTCTTTGACACAGGATTTGTTTCACTCACACAAGAACTAATTTATCTGCCATGCAAGAAAAGCAATGATACAGAGATTATGCTGGGGAAAATTCATTACTCATAAGAGATCATTACCTTCCTAATGATTTTATGATGAGGACTTAGTGAGAGTTTGCTGGAAAGGATGACTGTCTTCCAAGTACATTCTGTATCTTTTTCGGCACCAATAAAGAGACCATTAGAAGGGTTGATAAAGGAGCTGCCTGATCGATTAGCTTCATTAACACTTCACTTTCAAAGGAATTTGAAACTTGAACATACTGGAAGCTGATAATTGAAGGCTCCCATAGAACAGCAGTTCTCAACCTGTGGGTCCCCAGGAGTTTTAGTAGCCTGTTTACCAGCCATTAGGATTTCTGGGAGTTGGAGGCCAAAACAGCTGGGGACCTACAGGTTGAGAACCACTGCCGTAATTTTTTTAATGATTAGGGTTGCATGTAATTCCAACTATAGCAGACCCATTAACTCAATGGGATGTACGAAATGATTTGCTTCCTTTTCAACAATTGGTTCAATGAGTTCACTCTAGTTGGGATTAAGGACTGGATTTAGGCTCATAGTGGAACTTTGAAAAAAAGGTTTCTTCTCACCTTGTTAAATGCCTGCTTAATTCATGAACTTCCATTTCAGTGCTTTTAAATTCGTTGAGCTCTTTGCGAATTGCGGCCTGCAAATGGCAACAAAAACAAGTGTGATTTAGACAGCTGTGAAGAATTGTAATGGCATTCACTTTCCAAATTGTCACTAGAAAGACCCTAATGATGCCGGCAGCGAAAAAGTGGAAATGGTCAGCAATTCATGCAAAGTAATAATGCCTTCCAGAAAGAGCTTAGAAATGTTACATTTTTGGACTGCAATTCCAAGGGGCAGGTTGGATATGGGGAACTGTAGTCTAAATTAGTAATGTTTCCAAGATATCTTTCTAGATTAATAGTTTTCTAGAGGAACCATACAACAAACCTTCTGACATATATCCATAGGTAAAGGTAAAGGTTTTCCCCTGACATTAAGTCTAGTCTGACTCTGTGGGTTGATGCTTATCTCCATTTCTTAGCTGAAGAGCGGCATTGTCCATAGACATCTCCGAGGTTATGTGATTGGGATGACTGCATGGAGTGCCGTTACCTTCCTGCTGGAGCAGAACCTATTGATCTACTCACATTTGCATGTTTTTGAACTGCTAGGTTGGTAGAAGCTGGGGCTAACAGCAGGAGCTCACCCCACTCCCTGGATTCAAACCGCCGATCTTTCAGCCAGCAAGTTCAGCAGCTCAGCTGTTTACCTGCTGCACCACCAGGGGCTCCCATACATCCATACTTTGGTCAAATTTGTTAAATTTATCATGCACCCAAAACCTTTACATCAGAGATAAGCATCGATGGCAGGTAGTAGGGCAATTTTTGCTACCCAGTGTGGGATACACTGCCACCATTTTCATGTTTTTGTCATTTCCAGACTATTTCCAAGATGATTCCTTGGCCTTTAGGGATGGCTTTCTGTTCCCAAACAGCATTTGAACTCAAAACAGTGCCCCCAGAGTAATTTTCCACCACAAAATTACATTTTGAGACCAAATTTTAAAATTTGAACATAGAAGTGTAAGGGAGTCCAAGGATAACATGAGATACTCTCCTACTTCCCAAAAAACCCACATGTAGTCTGTGAGCTGCACGCATTTGACCTGTTTTATGTGTTTTAGCTACTGCTATTTTGTGCCTTCAAATCATTTTAGGCACAAAATAGCAGTAGCTAAAACATATAGAGATTTGCTCAGAAGAGTTTATCCACTGCCTTCCTCTTAAAAAGAGAGACAGCAACTTGCCCAAGATCATCCAGTGTGTTGCCATGACGGAGCAAGGCTTTGTACTCTGATCTCTACAACTCTGTTACACATATGTAACCTACATGTGCATAATAAGGAGCAAATCCCACAATTCGATAGGAGTTCTCCAAGTATGCAAGTCTAGGGACCTTATCACGTTGGGCTATGCTCCATTTTTATCAGTATTCATCCAGGTTTTTTTAAAGGACTGGATTTATACTGACCCCATCACACCAGATTTTTATGTTTTGAAAATACTGCGCTTTGACGCATCACACCACTGGCTCCTCCCAATCTGTTTAAATGCCTCCCTAATGTTTAATGTTTTAATGTTTGTGTATATTCATACACATATTTATAATTATTTTATGTCTCAGCATGGAATGTTTGCTGTATATGTTATGCTCCGCCCTGAGTCCCCTTTGAGGTGAGAAGGACGGAATATAAATGTTTTAAATAATAAATAAATAAACAAATAGATATTTATTTTCTAATATTGTGCAGTGAGCTAGCCTTGAAGTCTTGAACTACTGTCCTCATGAGATTTTAGCTGACGGAATGCATACTGATTTTACGGTCACATGTAAAAAAAGTGCCTCAGAAACTGTATTACATTAAAAACACGATTAGAATCCCATGTGCAATTATTCAATTTCCGTGATGTTTTGCAGATGGATTCCAACAGATTACTGACAGAATGGCACAAACATCATGTGACAGAACCCGTTTGGAATCACGTTCAATGAGTCTCTGAAAAGGAGTATATACCAATGGGATAAGGTTGTTGAATGGCTCTCTTTGAATTAAAAGGAGAAATTATACTTTAAAAAGTTGTTTGCAATAAGCCATGTGACAATGAAAATGGTAGCCTTGTAGCCGTCATATTCATTGGGGGGACAAGTTTCATCTCAATTGGCAAGCAAATGACAAATACCAAGTTAAATTAAATGGCTCCTTTTGTGAACACTGTCAGCTTGACCTTTTCCCAAGATGTGATAAAAGACGTTCACAAATAGGAGCAGGCACACCACTAACTGCAAGAAGACAATGGGGCAAGGAAGGTGAACCATCCGGAACACTGCACATAACCTCTTCTGTAACAAACAAATACTGAATGATTTGTCACATCCCATCATGGCATTATCTCATGTACTGCTTATTTTAGGATGTTATGGTTGAGAAACAAGGGCAAGTAAAAGGAGAGGTCTACTACTAAATCATGCATGGTGAGAAGGAACTTTATATGCAATTTCTTTTCTCTTTTCATTAGACTGGAACTTGGAGTCAAGCAATGAAGCTGAATGAAGATTCAGAAGAAGTGCTTCTTCACACAGCATATAGCACATATACTCATGTATAAATTTTGTTTTTTTTTATCATGTCAGAAGTGACTTGAGAACATACTGCAAGTCGCTTCTGGTGTGAAATAATTGGCCATCTACAGAGACGCTGCCCAGGAGACGCTGGAAGGCTTCTCTCATGTCCACACAAGTTAGAGCTGACAGACGGGAGCTCATCCCGTCTCGTGGATTTGAATTGGCAACCTTAGCAACCCAAGCTTCAGGTCAGCAGTCCAGCCGGCACAAGGGTTTAACCCATTGCACACCGTAATGTATACGCTGATCTCATGTATAATTTGAGGGCAGGTTTGGAAGCTCAAATTATGGATTTTGATATGACCAGTGAATATATCAAAGGTCATTCCACAGATTTGGGAAAAGCACTAATGCCACCTCAGAGCGTCAGCCACTCCTGATCACTGCCATTTTCTTGCCCAGGATTCCCAAAAGTCTTTCACTACTCTACTCAAAGAAAGAAATGGTTATACAGGTACATACATTTGTCCTTAAAAAATACCCACAAAGGAATATAACAATTCACACACAGAGTCCGCTCTATTTTAGAGCAGTGTTCAACCTGAGGACCACTTCCCTCGAAGCTCCTCCTCCTTACTTTGTCAGCAGCTGTGAGCCGTGTCCATGGTTTATCGGCCCGCCTGTCATAATCCTGAGCATCTGCCACTTCCACGTAATCGCTAAAGCGGATGAGAATTTTCCTCTCACGCAACTCTTCCACTGTAGGCCTTTGACTTAACTGTAGGAACAAAGAGGAAAAGTTACTCCAAAATGTCAAATGTCTATATTTGTTATGATAGAACTAATTAGGAAATGACATTTCTAACCCAGGAACAAAAATCATGTTATATAGTGTAACGTGTAAACATGGTTACAACCATCCATCAAATAGATGCTGGATTCCTTAGACTACTTTTAAGTTGTTAAATGTATCTCAACAATTATTTGAATCTCATTTGTTCACCTGGGGCCTATTGACAAAATAATTATGTTATGATAACTGTCATAACAACATCCTAAAAATCCTGGAGTCTGGAAAATGGAAAATCTTGAACTATTTCAGTGTCTTTATTATCTACTTCACACCATTCTTAGTAGGTAAAAGTAAAAATTTCCCCTGATGTTAAGACTAGTCGTGTCTGACTCTAGAGGTTGGTGCTCATCTCCATTTCGAAGCTGAAGAGCCAGAGTTGTCCGTAGACACCTCCAAGGTCATGTGGCCAGCATGACTACCTTCCCGCTGGAGCGGTATCTATTGATCTACTACATTTTGCACATTTCCGAACTACTAGGTTGGCAGAAGCTGGGGCTAACAGTGGGAGCTCATCCCACTCCCTGCATTTGAACCGCCAACCTTTCGATCAGCAAGTTCAGCAGCTCAGTGGTTTAATCCGCTGCGCCAATGGGGGCTCCCATTATTCTTAATAAATAAAGCTTAAATCTTTTTAACTTCTCAATTTTGTTTTTTCCAGTCCAATTTGAATGCTCATTTTACTCAGAATTCTCATTCAAGGTGAAAGAAGACCTCAGGCATATAAACTCTTAATTTTATGTTATATTTCATCAGATTATTTAGACACACTGTCAGTGACCTAGTGACCAGAGAGCACTTGTCATGGAATCATCTTTGTTGTTCTAAAATTGTAATGTATAATTCCTGCTAAAGCAATGTTGTCAAAAAAGTGGGTCAACTACATTGAGAAAAGCTCATACCAAGTTGATGCAGTATGACTCAAGCTCATGTATATCACAGTTGACTATGTATGTTTGTCAAAGAACATAATATGACTGCAGTGGATTTCCTTCTTTTGAATGCACACCAATGTTTAAGGATGTCAGAAAAATTACAAATGTTCATTCAACAGTAGTAGCCTGCTGAGATTTATCAAGAAACATGTACGTCAGTTTATATTATATGATTCGTTGCAAGTTGAGTGTTGGATAAAGGCTAACTTTTGCTCTATTTGTTGGAGGATGCTCTTCATAGAACTCCAAAAGGCAATGCTGTGACACTGGACTTGGGTCCCTTTACCACATATCAGTTAGGATCAGCTTGTAAATAAGCAAGTATAGCAATTGAGTACAAGAATTGCCAAGTGAATTTGGTTTTTTTTTTTTTTTTAACATTTCAAGATCCGGTACTTTGAAAACAATTAAACAAACATTCAAACATTTGTAGCATTTAAAAATAAAATACAGACTGTTTATCCTTTATCCAAAATTCTTGGAATCAGAAATGCTTTGGATTTTGTAAAATGTGCATATAACGAAATATCTTGTAGATGGGACCCAAGTCTAAATGCAAAATTCATTTCTGTTGGACCACAATTTCCTGGCCAATAATCATGATAGGATATAGTACAACCCCCATATTTGCAGGGTATATGTTACAGGACTCTGCATGGATACAAAAAACTGTAAAGCGAAACCTACTGTAGTGAACTACTTCTAGCCCAGGCACACCAGTTGCACTAGAGGGCTATGGACCCATTTATACTGCCATATAATCCAGTTTGAACAGCATTATAATGGTCAATGAAGACTCATATAAAACCACATTGACTTGAATTATATGAGTCTACACTCAAGCCTCGGGAGAAATTCAGAAAAGCTTTGAAAACCTGGTTTTTTCAAGCCACTCCGACTGAGATGAGCAGTTGATTGAGTCCCTACCTGTCCCTACATTCTAGTCTTCTACACCTTATCACGGACGTTTGCGATTAGTTCTCCTAATACACATTGCACAATTACTGTATAATTTTATTCTTCTCCTCCAAGACTGAGGACTGAAGTGCCATGATATCGCCTCTGTTCACTGGCCATGCTTTTATTCTGTGAAGCTGTGTTGTAGAGTTTGATATATTAATTTGTTGTGATTGTTATGTATTTTGTATTGTTGTATTTTATTGTATGTTGTTGGGCTTGGTCCCCATGTGAGCTGCCCCGAGTCCCCTCGGAGAGATGGGGCAGGATAAAAAAATAAAGTTGTTGTTGTTATTGTTGTTGTTGTTATTATTATTATTATTATTATTATTTCATATCACAAAATCACAAGTCGAACACTTCCCAAGTGTCTAGGACTGTGTGATGTATTTTCGGATGATGCGTGCAGATCCCAGCAGGGTGGCCTTTTGCAGTTGGCAGATCATAATTTTGTCAATGTCTGTTGTTTCCAAATGCTGGCTGAGATCTTTTGGCACGGCACCCAGTATACCCATCACCACCGGGACCACCTGCACTGGTTTCTGCCAGAGTCTTTGAAGTTCAATCTTGAGGTCCTGATAGCGGCTGAGTTTTTCCTGTTGTTTTTCGTCAATGCGACTGTCACCTGGGATGGCAACGTCAATGATCCAAACCTTTTTCTTTTCTACAGCTGTGATGTCTGGTGTGTTGTGTTCCAGAACTTGTCAGTCTGGATTCGAAAGTCCCACAGTATCTTTGCGTGTTGTTGTTGTTGTTGTTGTTGTTATTATTATTATTATTAAATAATGAATCTTTACTTGATTGCATTTCCTATAACAAGCTGCTGCGGAATATGAGTTCTCAGTTGTGATAAAAAGGCATGCTGAGTAGGCTCAGAACTACTGTACTCTATATGTTTATATGGAGGTGGAAGAAACTAACAATCTCTCCAACTGCGCACATAGAAATGTGCCCTCTGCTGTGGCTTTATACATGTACTATAGTGATCCACTGTATGCAGTGCTAGCTCTGTTCGAAGAGCAGACTTCACTGTATAACCAAGAATATATTTTGTCTTTGCTGCTGCCACCACAGTACCTCAATGTAATTATCATTTTCTGTGCAAACCTAAACTAAGTAAGCAACAAATTCCCTAACGCCTTACATTAAATATCAAAGATGGAACAAAAGAGAATTCAAAGGTAAAATTTCTCCTCCATTCTTTGCATTGTTAACAGATCTCCCTCTACATCCATATTATAAATAAAGGATGAAGTATCTGTGTTATCACTGAGTTCAAAGCTTTTGACTATTTGTCAGAGATTTCTGGATACTATTTAAATGTAGAATGGAATTCAGAAACATTATGTTCTATTTATATCTTTGACGACAAGTGATCAAAGTAGAAAAGCTTGTACGTTGTATACAGACTTAGAAAGCAGCAATATAAAAGAAACTAGTTTTCACTGTTGCCAGCAAATTCTGTTTCATAGAATGAAACAGAAGCGATATTCTGATATACTCGTAGATATTCTGATATACTCGTAGAATAGCTAGGAATGCTGAACAGCGTTTTATTCTTCAGAGCTGTGATTGCCTGAAGGGTATACTATATGTCCTATTTATAAAGCAGAATTTGCTGGTGGTGATTCCTCCTTGGACCAATTGTCCCAGAATCTTTTGTAGCAGAAATGTATCTGTGCACACTGTTTGGCTGATTTGAAGTCGAGGTCATCAAGGTGAGATGATTCGAAGTTGAGGTCATCAAGCCTCAAGAAAGCAAGAATCTCCATCATACATATAAAAAACTCCAAATATTCAATCAGTGAAGTCACTGAAAATCTACTGGTCAGTGACAAAAAGAAAGGACCAGAATGGATCCATTGAATCATTTGTTGATTTGTGAGTCTACAGAGACAAATCCAACTGAGATAACAGCTCCACTCTAATTGGAACTAACTAGAAAATTCAGACTCTTATATCATGGCTGTGCAAATGTTGATAAGACTGAATCTTTTGAAAAACAAGTAAGGAACATGCGTTTAGGGAGACAATATTGGGTTTCTCTCCAGTGCTGGGCTGCTCTTCTTAGCCTGGTCGCAGGTTGTCTTGCTGTCACTGTCCATCAACAGAGGAGAGTGCTTAAGACTGAATTGTTTTTATACCTATAGTGGGTATCCTCTTTCAGTCTCCGTCCTAAATTCAATCTCAGAGAAGTTCTTGAGGGTCATATTCCAGTGTGGGGTGAGGCAGAAGGGTGTCATTAAAATATTAGTATATTAATTAATGAGAGATCACTTCTGGATCCTGATTGAGAACTATACTATATCTGGACTCTGTTCGTCTATGTCAGCCCAATTTACCACTATAGGCTACATAATCCAATCCACACAACTGTGTTGAACTTCAATTGGCTTTTGTAACTTATTGTGAACATTTATTTAGATTTTACGTCACTATATAATTCTTGTCTGATTTTGACTATATTGGTTCAATTTATCGATGTTATGTTCAATTCACTGATATTAGGTTTAATTTGATGTTAGGTTTTTAACACTGTTTTCATATGTGGGATTTTATGCCAATCTCTATCTGTTTTATGAAGGCATTGAATGCATGCCATTGTTTGTTGGAATCCGTCCCTTTGGAGAGATAGGGCGAAATAGAAATAAAATTATTATTATTATTATTATTATTATTATTATTATTATTATTATTATTATTATTTTAAGTACAGAGTCTTGCTGTCAGTAACCACGCCTTACCCTGTTTCCCCAAAAATAAGACACCACCATTACCTAATTGATCTACTCACATTTACATGTTTTCGAACTACTAGGTTGGCAGAAGCTGGGGCTAACAGCAGGAGCTCACCCCGTTCCCTGGATTCACACCGCCAACCTTTCGGTCAGCAAGTTCAGCAGCTCAGCAGTTAATCCGCTGCGCCACCAGGGGCTCCAATGTTAGATGTGGATTAATTGATTGTTTTATATTGTTATTGGAACTGGCATTGAATGTTTTCCATCTTTTGTTGTAATCCGCCCTGATTCCCTTTGGGGGGAGAGGGAGGAATACAAATAAAGTTTTATTATTACTACTATTATAAATGTTTCATTTATTCAACATGCAAATTATCTGAAGTTTTTCAAAACACTGTGCATCCCTGAATGTGCATTGAAGTGCATGAATGGCTGGCTGAAGAAGATGTAGCAAGGAGTATGTTGGTCCAGTTGGAGATATAGGAATGGTTGGTTTCCTAATACCATCTATGCCAGGTTCATGCCTATTAATCGCTAACCCAGTATGTTGCCTAATCAAACATGAAAAAGGCTGCCCAGAATTGTTAGACACATTTTTTTTTACATTTTCCTTGCTTTCTCCCAATGGCTGAGTTCTGACCTTTATAATTGAAAATTCTCCTTTATTAAATGTTAACATCAGAGATTATTCTGGATCTGCTGGCCTACTAATACTGAATAACCACTGAGACCAACATTACCAGGAGAAGAGGATTAATGTCTCATTTGTATCCAAGAATTCTGGCCCACTGGAATAGTACATTTAAAAAAAAGAATAAAGCAGCAGAAGAAACTAGAATGCCTAATTTAGGAACATTTTCTCCTAGCTCTTGTTATCTGATTGGAAACATGTCAGTAAAACAAAAGAATTATTTAAAATGCTTCGTAAAATTACCTTCAGATTATGTGTATGAAGTGTATATGAAACATAAATGATAGTAGTGTTCAGACTTGGGTCCCACCACTGAGATATCTCATTATGCAAGTATACACAAATGCAAAATAAAAAATAAACATTTTTTTTTTAAATCTCAAAATCCAAAAACACTACTGGTCCCATGCATTTCAAGTAAGAGATGCTCAACTCATATTAAAACACATCTCTTCTGGCCATTTCTGTGCATGAATCTATAAAACATGAATTGGAAAATGTTACCTTGGGAATATCCCAAGTTTGAGACCTACCCTATTTGATACTAGCCATAGCCAACAACAACAACAACAGCAACTTTCTTCTTATATCCCGTCCCATCTCCCCGACGGGACTTGGGGCATCTTACATGGGGACCAAACCCAGTGGAACAAAAATTAAAATACATTACCATAAAATATATTTACATTACAAAGCATCACCACTTAAAACATGTAAAACATAAAACATAAACTCAACAACAACTGATACCAGTAGCCGAGACCAGTAGGTATGGTCAGGCCAGGGCTTATGCAATACACTCCAGGGACGTGGCTGGTGATTAAGTGCAAAGGCTAGACATTAAGTAGGGCTAGAAAAGCCAAGTTAAAATGTTAAACCAATTAGTGAAAGGCACATTGAAACAACCACGTTTTCAGATCTTTCCGGATGGTGGCCAGGGTGGGTGCTAATCTACTCTCTCTAGGGAGGGAGTTCCAGAGCTAGGGGGTTGCCAAGCAAATATATTAGAAAATGCTATGTCTTCTCACCTTGCGTGTTAATCTTCTCTTTATTTCCCGTTTTTCTTCCTGCTCCTCTTGCTCATTCCGGGCTAGAAAAGAGTGACAGAATTCTAGACTGGTTGGACAAATAGAATACACATCTTTCAGCAAGTGTTTGAATTTGGGCTTCTTGAAAGCCTTAAGTCTTCCCTCTGGGGATCCCCGAGAACGGTGAAGGCTTGTTGCCTCTTTGCCAACACATTTGTGTGTGTGTGTGTGCACACCTCACAAAATGTCCAAACCCTTTTTGCTTTGGCAAAGTGTCAGTGTGAATGTGATCATGTAACATGACTCAGTTTACACCAGCAATTAGGCAAGGAGCCAGAGCTTTTTCAGCCATTACCACGATGCTTCAGGGTCTATCAGCTTCAGGAAAGGGAAGGACTGATACCATCGCTAGCCTTAACTGAGAAAATATCATCTAGGCAGGCAGCTCTGGTTCAGCCTGGTACAAAATTCTATTTTTATGGAACTGTTTCTGTAATGGCTCCTGGGGACACTTTATCCAGAATACTTTCTGTGGCAATAGACCACACATGTATACTTATACATTAGATACATTAGATCCCATTAAATGCATTTGATTTTAGCTTTCTAGAATATGATTCTCAATTCACATCATCTATAGCAGGACTTTTAAAACTTTTCCACTTGGGAACACTTTGTCCCAAGAAATGTTTGGGTATATAGGTATAGAAAATAGGTATAAAAATCAAACATTTTCTGATAACAAATCAGTTTTTGCAAGTCTTGCTGAACAGGGTGATTTTCCTTTCTATGAGGTTTAGCTGGAGCAGAGTTCACTGTAAACACTGCACAACAGATTCATATAAATGTCTAAAACAGTCACCAGTTGATGTTCAGAAAACTTTGACTGTTGCCAAATTGCCAACATTGAGCTAAAGGGACCTCATTTGGGGTCAGGACCCACAGTTTAAGAAGCAGTGATCTATAGTACCTACATCATGTAATTATAAACATCACTCATGGAGTCATCCCAGAGTTACAAACTGTTCCAGACATACTGAGCAACGAAAACATATGAAGGGATGGCTTTTACTTGCAAAAACTATCACAGCTGTAAAGATGGGTAATAATTAGGTCCAATTGCACCCACCTGCAGCTAGTTGAGAAATATATTCACATTATACATATCTTTACAAACATGTATCTCTTGGGCTTTAAAAGCCTTGCAAATTCATCAGATTAAATGCACATCATTATCATTGCCCATATTTTACAATGATGATAATGTTACTTTTTCAGACAAGAAATGTCTGTGGGAAGAAAGTTTTGTGATAGTTGAATTTCAGCCAGTTTCTACTTTTTCCACTCTTACACTCAGTTACTTCCAAACTTTGAAGATGTTTTTGAAAAGGCGTTTGTATCCATTTTTGTGCATCCCCATCAATACAAGCATTTTCATAAGCTGTTATCCTAATATAGTAATTCCTAATATACTTAATTCCTGGATGCACTTCCTGCTAATATATGCACATTGCTTGAAGGACTTCATTACAAAATGCAAATTTAGAAGCATTTTAGTTATAATATATTGCTCTGCAAACCAAACTAGGACTCAGTTCCACAGTATTAAAATCATACATGTCTGAATACATTCTTTCTTTAAAAAAACTAGTGAAAAGAACTCTGATATTAGATCCATTCAATCTGACATAAGACCTGCTTATTTCATTGGAATTTATTTTCTGTTATACAGTAGAGTCTCGCTTATCCAACCTTTGCTTATCCAACATTCTGTATTATCCAACCCAGTCTGCCTTTTAGTAGTAAATTTTTTGTAGGCAATATTTTCAATACATTGCAATGTTTTGGTGCTAAATTCGTAAACAGAGTAACTACATAACGTTACTGTGTATTGAACTGCTTTTTCTCTCAATTTTTTGTAAAACATGTTTTGGTGCTCAATTTGTAAAATCATAACATAATTTGTTGTTTAACAGGCTTTTCCTTAATCCCTCTGTATTATCCAACATTTCACTTATCCAATGTTCTGCCGGCCCATTTATGTTGGATAAGCGAGATTCTACTGTATATGCATATGAACAATGTCCTATAGCAATACAGTTTTATTTAAACTTTATTTCCCCATTTAATTATTCACAGCTAAAAAATATAAAGCATTTTCAGATATATAAATATATGTGTAGATTCCCCCCCCCCCTCATTCTGATAGGATGTAATACAGCATAATTCAGGTTGTGGTGCAAATGCCCTACTGTGCTATAAATCATTTGTCTTTTCCCATAAGTTTCTTTTTTAAATATTATCCTTCAGGAACACAGAATTGCTAGAAGGAACTAGTTCCTTTGGAAGCTACTGGATAATAATTATTCCTTTGATAATGATATTATAATGTAATACAACATAATAATAATAATAATAATAATAATAATAATAATAATAATGCACTATTATAATTGTATATTATATATTACATGTAATATTACTAATAATATAGCAGTATAGTGGTATAGTACAATATAGTAATATATAATGCTTATATTGTGCTATGCTGATAATATAATTTATTGTATGTACATATAATTTGTAAGCTGCCCTGACTCCCCTCCAGGGTGAGAAGGGCGGGATATAAATGTTGCAAATAATAAATAAATAAATCTGCAACTTAAATGTCTTGCCAAAGTTGCAAAATCCTGTGCGTGCGTATTTCCCTAGAAGTCAGTCATGTATTTTATGGAACTTGCTTCTGGGCAGACAAACATGGTTTGTGCTGAACAAATGCAACCTAAACTCAAATATATTCTCACCTTAACACCAAATTAAAAATGCCAATAATTGTTTTGCAACTATAAAATGAATTTTCAGGAAAACTGCTTTGGACAATAACTACATTGGAAAGAGGTAAAACGTGGAAGAGCTCTGGAGGCAAAGAAGGGCCCTGGTCCAAACAAGGATTCATGGATAACTTTTTGACAGGAGTTTTCTTCCCGTCTCTCTTGCCCCCTCTCCCAAAATCTTCGAATTCAAGCATATAAGCTACTCACGTTTAAGAATGTTCCTCTGCTCCAATTCTTCAGCCGTTGGCCTCTGGCTCAGTCGTCTGCGGAAAAAGCCCAGGATCAATTTCTGGACCATATCATTTCCTCCAACACTCAGTGTATACAAAAGTTACTCTTTGCCCTCACCAACTGCAAAAACCAAAGAGGGTGCATTGTTCTCATGCACATATTGATGGGTATTGGCATTATCAAGCATAATATGCCCTGGTAAATTTCTTCTCTTGCCCGTAGTGCAGAGACCCAACATCTTGTAGCATAGTAGGCATATGACTTCTCTCTCTACCTCAGTGGATAGTTAGAAGATGCAGAGTCCTTCACTTAATTTCCTTCCTTCCTTGCTAACTTCCTAACTCTTGTATGATGAGTATAGCTTTGTGTTCTTCCTATCCGACACTTTTGTCAGTCTCCTAACTATACCCTACTTGTCCAAAGAAGCCGTAGAAACAAAGGCAGCCAATAGTCCAGAAAAACAACTAGACATGGTTAGCTTACCCAGAACAATAGTGCTGCTTCTTTGCCCCCTCAGTCCTCCCTTTCCCGCAAAGAATTTTTATTTGGTTTCATAATGATACAATTAACAGTCAACAAACCCGTCTGTTGGCCAACCCATCACCTAAGCTACAACCAATAGCATGCAAGGTGTAAAAGATGACTAGAAAGTAACTGCACTCCAGAGCGGAGCAGGGAAAAATAGCATTGGGAAAAGAAAGATGGCTATGTCAGTTCTAGCCTGTTTGTCCCTCATTTCACTGTTCTTAATTCCTCCACTGGGGCTTGTGATCGCAATTTAATTCCTCATAGGTAAATGATGCTGTATGTATCATTGTCACCAAGACATAAGGCGGGCAGAGTCCACTGGGGAATGCTGGTCTCGGTCACAGTCCCAGTGTGGAAAGATACTCTTCTCTCATTTGCATGCTGAGAGTGTCAGCTGGTGTGACGGCCAATGAGTTTTCTGGCTCTGAAAACTATCATCCTGAGGAAGTGTTTATTAAATGTCCACACACTGTGTAGCACAATGTTGGGACATCTGATCATATGTGGTGGTCTTGCAGAAACACCCAGAAATATTGGACTCAGATGCATAAGACGCTGGAAGAAATAGTTAAATGTCAAAATCAGAGTTTGATTTGGTGGGAATACTGGATGACCAACTAGAAAGGAAATTTGGAAGATTACTACAGTATGATGTTAATGTATATATTTGCTGACCTGTATTCTATATGTTGACTTGCCAGTTTGACTGACCTCTTTGGTGTCGGAGGGGTTGCAGACATGTGGCTGTACTGAGCATGTTCAGACTCAGGAATCCATTTTGTATTCAGTGTTTGCATCAGATCTCAGTGGAGGTAGATGCATGTATGTGTTTGGTCTTCAATGAAAGCAAGTGTATCTATCTGGACTTCAATATAAAAGTATGCTTTTAGACTTCAGTGAGTACAATTATACTTAAAGACTATGGACTATTGATTAAGAGTGATATCCTGTGTACTCAACAAACAGAGAACTACATCCTATCTATAACTGAACTTCAATAAGAAATATGCCTGTAAGATGTTTATGACTAAACAAGATATGTTATTTTTCAAAGAAGACTTTTTTTTTTAAATCTCTGGATGCATATTTTAAACTAAGAGGTTTCAAGGGAGTGTATATCTTTTGGGCAACTGCATCTGCAAAGAAACATCTTTAAAACTCTGATAACCAAATATATTTTTGTAGTGGCATGTCTTTATCCTTGGCAGTTTAAAGACATGGTTCTTCAGTTTAATTAATTAATTAAATAAATTACAGTATTTATATTCCGCCCTTCTCACCTCGAAGGGGACTCAGAGTGGATCACAATGTACATATACATGGCAAACATTCAATACCATTAGACATAAGACACACACAGACAGAGACTATTTAACATTCTCCAGCTTCTGGCTTCATGAGGGTATGCTCGATTCCGGCCACAGGGGGAGCTGCTGTTTCATCATCCACTGTGACACCAAGTCCTTGATGGAATACTTCCTCATCTTCCAGCACGCAGGCTGCTGGACATTTTTATGGTGATGTAAATCAGTTAAATTAGCCTCCCCGCATAAGCGGTCCCTAAATTTTCTACTTGACAGATGCAACTGTCTTTAGGGTTATTTAGCTAAATAACAAGTTGGGGTTATTTAATGGTCGGGCACTCAATCCAACCCAGGCTTTGAACTCATGACCTCTCAAGTCAGTAGTGATTTAATGCAGCTGGCTACTACCAGCTGCACCACAGTCCGTGAATTACCTGTGTACCATTATGTGAATGCTTGTGAATATTACCTGTTCAAAGAGTTGACTTCTAACAAGGTCATGCTTTACTTGACTAGTGGTTTTCAATAGGTGGTCTCCACATATTCATGGAGATTCACATTTGCCAAAAGGATATGTGCCCAGAGACAGGGTGCAGTTATTTTCCAATAATCACTTTTTTACAACAACAGTGGTGGGAAATGCCAACTGTAGGATTTAAGAATTAGATGAGTGCTACCAAAAGTAGAAGTGCAGTTATATACAGTATTATCTAAAGGGTGTAGAATAATAAGGAAGAAAAATAAACAGATAGTAAGCTTCGTAGAACTGACTTTGTGTTTGTGGGTTATTATAGTTTGAGTATCAATATCAATGTAGGTAAGCATGTTATCAGTGTGTTTGTCCTTGTTTTGTTTCCATAATAGATTGTAGTAGCTAGTTAGATAACTTTATTGTTTTAGCAATATATATTATAAAACTCTGCTTTTTGTATTTTAATTTTACTGTTTTTTATTCTGAACAAAAATAGTTTAAAAAATCACAACACACTATGATGCTGATCAAGCCCCCCAATAGCTGCCATAAAGCATTATCCCACAGTGAGCATATGGGGCACGACCTGCCTAAACTCCAGCACTCCTACCTTGCAATCTATTTAGACTGTGCAAGGGGGAACGTCCACTTGGCCTTGCCCCTTGTGATTCTGTCCTCAAATCCAACAACCGTGCTGGACATCAATACAAATGTGTGCACTGCATCTAAACCCAGCATGAAATAAATAGAGAACCAGTACTTCATCTAATTTTGAAAATGAAAGTGCTAAAAGAGTGAGGAACACAACACATGAAATCCAAGTGACCCGATACTCAGTGCATGCTTTGCAAGAAAAGAGCTCTATTTGGGTAATCACGGTAATTACTCTTACAGTACAGCCACTGTTACAAAATAGGATGTTTAGAGAGTTCACCTTAGGACTGTAAAGCAATTAGGATGTGTGGTTTTATCTGGCCATGGTCGGGAATAAAAGTATAAAGCTACACAGTTCAGTACTGTAATGTGTAGCTCCATTGTAGCCTTGCAATGTGTGGCAATGTGTTACACAACGGCTTTTTCAGGAGCCTCATTAGGATTGTTTGTAAGAAGGAGGAATGCAGATTGCACATCCTGGCTATGAAGTAGCTATTTTCAAATCAAAGCAAGGTTAAGGGGAGGAAGAGGGAGAGAGACTGAACCCCATTCGAAAGCAAAGTAAACAAATTCTTGCATGGATCAAATGAAAAATACAATTGAGTTCATTTTTCATGTCGATCATGAAGGTAAATATTCTGATGTTACACATGCTCTAGCTTTTAATGTAATAGAAAAGGCAAAAATTTCCAAAGTCAAGAGTGACAATAAAGTTGACAGGGCATTGAGTAAATCTAAGAATGTAGGAAGTCATTCTGGTGTTAAATTTCCCTCCATTGTTGTAACATGTTTCTTGGACTCAGCAGGTGACAGTCCTCAAACAACTGCTGGAAGGCTGATGTCTGATCATACTTTGCCTTCTACTCAGGGACAGCTGAACCCATACGCCAACTATGCGTTTGCGGGTGGTGCAAAATCAGCGAGGGCACACAAATGACCAAGCGCCTTCAGCTTCATTAAATCTAATTTACTTGCCATTGGAAACACTGAGGTGGTTTCGCAAAGCGTCCCCGTCTTCACGCACTGAATAAGTTTGGGTCGGAAGGGAAACAAACTGGTGGGACCACCTCTGCTTCTACTCCCAGCACTATGATGAATAGTATGGTGATGTATCTGAGAAAGAGGCCATTTTCATATCCCATTAAACTTTGAAGCATTGTTACAACAAGGGCATTGTGGTAAAATTAGTTGATGGGGGATATGGATGCAATGGCATGGCAGTTACTGCAGTTGCCTATTCCTCCTCTTCCTCCAGTTTCCCAACATTATAAAGGGCTTCCCTGAACCCATGGGGACAGCACTGAGATCATATGATGTAACCATGAAGATTCCTTTTTGCTGCCATTGCAATGCATCTAAAAGTGAGCATATATACTGAAGAAGTAACAGGAGTTGGACTGGAGCCCCCAGATGGCGTAGTGGACTAAGTGACTTGAAGGTTGGGTTGCTGACCTGAAGGCTGCCAGGTTCGAATCCCACCTGGGGAGAGTGCGGATGAGCTCCCTCTATCAGCTCCAGCTCCATGCGGGGACATGAGAGAAGCCTCCCACAAGGATGGTAAAAACATCAAAAAACATCCGGGCGTCCCCTGGGCAACGTCCTTGCAGACGGCCAATTCTCTCACTCCAGAAGCGACTCAAGTTGCTCCTGACACGAGAAGAAAAAAAAAAGGAGTTGGACTTTTCATTTGTATGTGGGCATTTAGGGTTGAGCCTGTAAGCTGAGGAAGGGAAAAGTGAGTAGAAATTCCAAAACATAGGCTTGCATCTCTGTTTACACCTGTATTGACCTCTTTTTGGTTCATCAGAAGCAACTGGAATGGGTTGTTTTGAATTATATTTCTGCCAGGACAATTTTTCTTTCATGCTCCACCACACAACAGGCCACTTTCTCATGTGTCACTCAATCAGTGGCTGTTGCTGCTTATTGCCATCAAGTTGGCTTCAACTTATGATGACCCTATGAATGAGGGACTTTCAAGACACCCCGTTATTGACAAACTCAACATCAAATGAGGTGTGATACCTCACAACCTCTGAGGATGCCTGCCATAGATGTGGGCGAAATATCAGGAGAGAATACTTCTAGAACATGGCCATACAGCTCGGAAAGCATACAACAACCCTAATGTATTTCTGTTCCAACGATGGGAAGATACAGTATTTCAGAAACTGAAGCTCTTCCTTAGAAGGAAGAGATCTAATTCCCTTTTGTTCACATGGAAAAGCAACAAGACTTCCGTATTACGCCTTTTCTACTCTTGTACAATAAACTGAAGGCTCAGAACAGCTGTCTGGAGAGCTTACATGGCAATGACAGCCTTCCTTCAAAAATCTGAATAGGCATAATGAGCACAAATTGGTCCTCAAGGGATCAGCCAGTGTAAAGCTTGTCTCTCATGCTTCAGAAAAACAATAAAAGCAGCACAAACTAAGTTTGGAAGTAGAGAGCTTATAAAACAATGGATAATACTGGTTATGTAGCAGCCATGCACAAGCAATGGATGGATCCAAATCCTAACATCTGGGGTGCTTAATTCTTTCTGTGGGTTCTCAGAGCTGAACCTAGACTGAGCAGCAGCCATCAATTTCACTTCTGCACAAAGATGAGAAGAATAACCAAAGGCTTTGATGCATCTGTATAATCCATCTTGGGAGTCAAAACAGAGTCAAAGAAAACACAGGGATGCCAATTCTTGTATAATGTTTGTTTGAAGAAACTACTACGAGGGTTGAATGAAAAGTAATGCCTCCACCTTCATTACTTCGGTTTGGATGGGAATATTTTAATAAATCAAATGCAGAAATAATCCTTAGAATGTGCTCTTTAACCACCACTATTCACTTTTCCACATAATCGCCAGACAATTGGGTACATTTCTGCCAATGATGAACAAGTTTTCTGAAGCCGGCACGGAAGAAGTCGACACTCTGTTTCCGCAACCAGCGTTTCACAGTACTCATCGTGCACAGATCTTCCGACAGCCAAGCAAAGCAATAATGTGACCCACACGTTCTTGTGAAATGCTGATATTGCTTGAAATTTCTGAGTGATACAACAATCATGCTGAATTAATCTGTCAACCCTTGGCTTGTGAAACTCGGTGGTTGGTGTCACAGGACACCCAACTCTTTGTTTGTCACGCAAGTCAGATGTTCCCACCTCAACATCTTTAAATTTACTCGCCCAACGATGCACAGTACTCACATCAACACAATCACCTAAACAGCTTGCATTCTCGGATGAATCTCCTTTGGGGTGTCACCTTCTGCTGTCAAGAATTCAATGACTGCACGTTGCTTAAGTCGCATTGACCCACTGTCTGTGCAGGGTTCCATACTTTGCACTTTAACAACACAATAGTTCAATGCTAAGGCTTCCCGCCAAATGGAACTGTAGAGGAGAATCTACTGAATAAGTCAGTACCTGCCGCATATCAGTACTGCCATCTGTTGAGGAGTTACGAAGGTGGAGGCATTACTTTTCATTCAATCCATATATATATATATATATATATATATATATATATATATATAGAGAGAGAGAGAGAGAGAGAGAGAGAGAGAGAGAGAGAGAGAGAGAGAAGAGAGTAAAAGAAACAGACGGGAGTTCCTCTGCTTCTCTCAAAATGCATGTTGAACTAGGAATCAGAAAGCTGCAGAAAATTCTTACCACTGCCTGAATGAGAGACTACCACATACTTGGGATGCACCTCAGCTTAACCCATGATGGAAAAAAGCAGGACATAAATATATAAAAACTAAGCTGATCTACCAGTATATGGTATTCAAGTCGAACATAATCAGGATCTCTTTGGAAACTAAGCAAAATTCTCTACTGCAATCTGAAACACCGTGTTATAGCCTTTTATGAACTTATACTAACCCCCACATAAATTTTAAATCAGATTTTTGAAAAACAAAAACAAACAGATCAGATACAAAACATGACCCAAGCCAGAATTAACTTCAGACAAACACATTAAGATTCTAATGAAATTTGAATTGCCTTTCCCCTGAAAACAGGAGCTCTGATTATTCACCAACCATGAAACTAAGGCAGTTACTAAAGACAAGAAATCTAAAACAGTTTCCCAAAAGAAGAAATAAAGGCTTCAGCTCAGAAATATCACTAGATACTATGGGCACTTAGCTCCATATAATGAGGTGTGGGTGGAAGGACGAAACATTAGCATTTGGATCTAGAAACAGCTCTCTCTCCTCCTCTATGCAACAGTGCATTTGGCATTTACATTTGGCTCATTTTTCCAAAGCATTGTAATTCTAATACATGTTAAAATTAGCTGTTCCCTAGTTCCTGCTGGAACCCTGTTGTAAATTAAGTTTCCAGCTAACAAATGTCAAAGGAGAATAGTACTAAAGATTACAAGCGACTGTTTGTTTGCTCTTTAGAAATGTGTCATTTCCACTACACATCTTTTGAGACGTGTGCTTCGGTAAGAATCATATTAAGCTGAGGTGCAGAGGCTGGCACTGAACTGAATGATTATTAAATAAGTGTTGTAAGCAAAAGCCATAAAGTGTGCATGCATGCAGGAATGTACGTGGGACAGTATTTGTACTGAAAGGTGGCATTAATCACACATTTTGCAAATATCTGATTCTTCTCTAGGTGACAAGCAGCTCACATTCTGCTACAGAAAAACGACTTTGTGTTACCTCTCTTACTATTATGGACTAAAAAGAATCTCTTGAGATTAGAACTGAAATGATCCATTTCACACTTTCCAAGACTTAATTCAAGACACAGTGCACCTGTTTCAAAGGTTCACACATCTGTAAGACTTGCAGCTTGCTTCGTATACACATTACACAATATTACACGTATCATTCAAAAATGGGAATGGCTGGGACTGTGGGAAATTTAAGATTTAATGGGAAAAATAACTTATAAAAAACTCAAACTAGTTTTGTTTCCACTTTCAGAAAATATAAAATACCGCTGTTACTCAAAAGCACCTGTCCTGAGAAAAATTTACACCTTTTTAGACCATAGATGAAGGCGAAACATCAGGAGAGAATGCTTCTGGAACATGGCCATACAGCCTGGAAAACTCACAGCAACCCAGTTCCACTTTTCTTTGCAGGTGGGAAACAGGACTGGAGAAGAGCCAGACACTTTTTAATGTATAAACTGGAAACTAAAATAGATATAAGAAATAAGGTTGTTCACCAAATTTGAGGGGTCGAATTTTGGACATATTAATCCATTCAGAGCTTGGAAAAGTTATGTTTGGATTTCATCTTCTAGAATTGCCCAGCCAGCCTGGAAAAGAGCGGGAGGGAGAACTAAACTTTTTTTTGTGTTGCATTATTTCAGATTCATGTCTCAATCATTTTAATAATTATGATGGTTGAATGAAAAGTATTGCCTCCACCTTCGTTGCTTGGGTTTGGATGGGAATATTTTAATAAATCAAACGCAGAAATAATCCTTAGAATGTGCTCTTTAACTACCACTAGTTGCATTGACCCACCTTCTGCGCAGGGTTCCATACTTTGCACTTTAACAACACAACCGTTCAATGCTAAGGCTTCCCGCCAAATGGAACTGTAGAGGAGAGTCTACTGAATAAGTCAGTACCTGCCGCATACCAGGACTGCCATCTGTTGAGGAGTTACGAAGGCGGAGGCATTACTTTTCATTCAATCCTCATACATCACACTGTTCCCTGGGTCTTGTAATAAGTCAGAGAGGGAGATTTCATGATATTAGCCAAAGAGCTTTGTTTTGTTTTGGTCATGACAATCACTCTTTTTCACAGGTTCCAATTCTGATTTACCAATTCCTTCACCTCCAGAACTTGCTCCCAGACTAAAACAGAATAAAACAATATAAAACATTTAAATATCTAAATTACCCTTTTTGCGAAGGTGCACTGTTCTAGTTCGCTGCTGATAACCGTGATTACTTCCAGGGGAGTCTTGTATTAAAGATGGAGGGGATTATTCTCCATTTTATATTGCTTCTGCAAGAAATGCTGTACATTTCTCAGATGACTGTTCCAAGGCTTTATGGACTTCCTGCTTACCAAGATATTAAAACTGTCACAATTGTATTTTGCACTTCAATGTTTCCCAAAGGACTAGAAGGATTTTAGCTTCATAATTTAGCTTGAGATCTGTGCCGTCATTACATGATACTTCCATAATGATCAAGAAATGCAAATATAATAATGGAGTATGGGAAATACAATTAGAATCTACTTATTCTAATGGTCTGTACTGATAATGGATTGTACCAATAAATGAATGCTTCGTACTAACTGGGAAAGTGGCACATCATCATATAATACAGAAGCGGGAAACATGGCCCTAGGGCAGTGGCAGTGGCCTTGGTGGGTCTGAGCTTAGTGCAAGGTGAGATCTGTAGCTCTCTATTAAGCCCAAACCTACTGAGTTTGCTGCCATAAGATTAACTTTTTTATCGTGTCAGAAGCAACTTGAGAACATACTGCAAGTGACATCTAGTGTGAAAGAATTGGCCGTTTACAGAGACGTTGCCCAGGGGATTCCCAGATGTGTTAGCTAGGAGGCTTCTCCCATGTCTCCGCAAGCTAGAGCTGACAGACGGGAGCTCACCCCATCTCGGGAATTCGAACCGTCAACCTTCAGGTCAGCAACCCAACCTTCAGGTCAACAGTTCAGCCGGCAAAAAGGTTTAATCCATTGCGCCACCACGGCTCCTTATAAGAGCAACTGCCACAGCCCTATCCCATTGCCACCACCATAAGAGCAGTCTGGCAAATCTTGGTTTATAAAGAGCAACTTATTGGAAGCAGGGATTACATGGAAATTTTGATGACAGAAGTATGAGTCATATGCTTATATAAGTGCTGAAAAAGATCAGAAGTCATTTTTATTTTATTTTTCTTCCCTCTTCTTCTACCTTTAGAAGTGCTCTGCACTCATAAACTTTTTAACTGCATTTATTATTATTTGTCCCAGATATTGTGGGCTTTCCTGCCTTGATATTCTGAGTTATATGGCTGTGTGGAAGGGCCCTTGTGATACCTTTACAAACTACTGGATGTATTCCTACAAATCAATCATTCCCCTGCTTTCAATCTAATGGAAGAAGTCATGGGAATATCGTGGCAACATTTTCTAAAGTAGTGCTACTCAAATGGGTGATCTGAAGAACAGTGCTGCTCCATTCGAATATTACAAGAGAATTCTACCAGCTGTTTCTCAGAATCCCTAATACATATGCAAATGATTTCTAGCTCATGCCTAGAACTGAGAATTTCATGCTATTTTTTTTCCCTGTAGACATATATATTTCCAAAGAACTGAAGAGGTAAATGAGTCATTCATTCACTTCAAGACTCCACAATATTAAAGTCATCATTTCCTACCCAAACAACATAGTTTTCTCTTAGAACAAAGATGAGGAATGTATTACCATCCAGATGTTGTTGGACTATAACTCCCATTATCCCTAGATAGTATGGTACAACTTACTTATCCACCGACTTGATAATCCATAGTTTCACTTACGCATGCTTCAAAAAATGCCCCCACCGGGGAAGTGTTTGTGGGCCTCTCTAGATTTGCCAGTGCTATTGTATGCAACTTCAAGTCCACATATAGTTGAAATATAGGATTTGTTTCAGGTATCCAAGGAGTGTATGGGTCTTGCAAGATATCCCTGCAGATACAAGGGTCATACTCTAAAGACAATGGTGAGGCTCAGTGGGGATTGCAGTCCAACAATACCCAGAGGATCCCTGATTCCCTACATACATTGGAAAGAAAAGGCCTTCTGTAAGTCGACAGAAAATCTGCACACTTCATTGCAGTTGTTTTTATTGTCCCTTTGTGTTGATGCCGGTTTATGGTGAGGCTAGTATAAAGTTTTCCTGGAAAAATTAATTCAAAGGAGATTTGTCACTGACTTCCTCTGAGACTGATTTTGATTTGCCCACGATCATGCAGTGGTTTGAATTTTAAACTCATGTCTTGTATTCAGTATATCTTAATCTTTGTTCTGCATATTTTAACATATATATTTTGTATAAATATTTTTAATATGTGTATTTTTTACAATATTTATTATTATGTGTTTTTGCTATGTAGTAACGCACCTTGAGCCATGAGGAGAGGCGGGTAAGATGATGATGATGATTATTATTATTGGGTTGTTGTATGTCTTTCGGGCTGTGTGGCCATGTTCCAGAAGTATTCTCTCTGACGTTTCGCCAACATCTATGGCAGCCATCATCTATGGATGCTTGCCATAGATGTGGGTGAAATGTCAGGAGAAAATACTTCTGGAACATGGCCACACAGCCCGAAAGACATACAATAACCCTGTGATTCCGGCCATGAAAGCCTTCGACAACACAATGATGATGATGATGATGATTATCATTATTTTCCATTGCTGAGTGCAATAGTACAGTTTTTAATTATTACTTATTGTTTATGTATTTGCTTAATTTATTTTGTTTTTCTATGTTTTATCTTAATTATTATATGTTTGTTAATTCTTACTTTGTGCGGGGTCTATTTTTATTGATTTAATGTTTTGATGTATGTTGCTTTTGTTGCATTGTGGTTGTCTTGTAAGACGCCACGAGTCCCTCCAGGGAGATGGGGCAGGATACAAATGAAGTTGTTGCTATTATTATTTTATTATGACACAGCAAACAAGATAGATATGCTGGATTTCATATCACAAAATCACAAGTCGAACACTCCCAAGTGTCTAGGACTGCGTGATGTATTTTCGGATGATGCGTGCAGACCCCAGCAGGGTGGCCTTTTGCAGCTGGCAGATCGTAATTTTGTCAATGTCTATTGTTTCCAAATGCCGGCTGAGATCTTTTGGCATGGCACCCAATGTGCCCATCACCACCGGGACCACCTGCACTGGTTTCTGCCAGAGTCTTTGAAGTTCAATCTTGAGGTCCTGAGTTTTTCCTGTTGTTTTTCGTCAATGCGACTGTCACCTGGGATGGCGACATCAATGATCCAAACCTTGTTCTTTTCCACAACTGTGATGTCTGGTGTGTTGTGTTCCAGAACTTTGTCAGTCTGGATTCGAAAGTCCCACAGTATCTTTGCGTGTTCATTTTCCATTATCTTTGCAGGTTTTTGATCACACCAGTTTTTTTTACAGCTGGGAGGTGGTACTTGAGGAATAAGTTCCAATGAATCACTTGGGCCACATAGTTGTGCCTCTGTTTCTAGTCTGTCTGTGCAATTTTCTTACAGCAGCTGAGGATATGATCAATGGTTTCGTCGGTTTCCTTGCACAGTCTGCATTTTGGGTCATCAGCTGATTTTTCGATCTTGGCCTTAATTGCCTTTGTTCTGATGGCTTGCTCCTGGGCTGCAAGGATCAGGCCTTCTGTCTCCTTCTTCAGTGTCCCATTTGTGAGCCAGAGCCAGGTCTTCTCCTTATCAGCTTTTCCTTCAATTTTGTCAAGGAACTTTCCATGCAATGTTTTGTTGTGCCAGCTGTCAGCTCTAGTTTGTAGTGTGGTTTTCTTGTACTGGTTTTTTGTCTGCTGTGCTTTGAGGAGTTTCTGATTTTTGACTTCAATCAAAGCAGGTTCTTCACTTTGCTTTACATATTCTGCCAGGGCATGTTCTTCTTCTTCGACTGCTTGTTTTACTTGTAAGAGTCCTCTGCCCCCTGATCTTCTAGGCAGATACAGCCGGTCAACATCACTGCGAGGGTGCAGTGAATGATGAATGGTCATGAGTTTTCTTGTTTTTCTGTCCAAATTGTCCAGTTCCATCTGTGTCCAGTTTATGATGCCAGCAGTATATCTTATGACAGGTATGGCCCAGGTGTTTATGGCCTTGATGGTGTTGCCTCCATTGAGCTTGCTTTTGAGAATTTTTCTGACCCTTTGTGTGTATTCTTTGCTGACCACAGTTTTCATATGTTCATGCTTGATGTTGTCCAGTTGTAGTATGCCCAGATATTTATAGGCCTCTGGCTGGTCACACTTTATTGTTTGGCCATTAGGCATATTCATGCCCTCACTTTCAATGATTTTCCCTTCTTCAATGCCACTGTCGAACATTTGTCCAAGCCAAACTCCATGTTGATATCAGTGCTAAAAATTCGGACAGTGTTAGTCAGAGACTGGATTTCAGTTTCCGTTTTTCCATATAGCTTCAGGTCATCCATGTACATCAGATGCGAAATTTTGTGAGAATTCTTAGATGTTTGATAGCCAAGATTTGTTTTTTGTAAGATTGTTGACAGAGGGATCATGGCAATAATGAAAAGCAGAGGGGACAATGAATCTCCCTGGAATATTCCTCTCCTGATGTTGACAAGTCCATAGCTTTCATTTCCAACAAACAGTTCAGTTTTCCAGTGCTCCATCATGTTTTCAATGAAGGTGCCAACGTTTTTACTAATCCCGATGGCGTCCAGGCACTTGATGATCCAGCTGTGTGGGAGTGAGTTCAAAGGCCTTTTTGTAGTCAATCCACGTCATGTAAAGATTAGCTTTTCGGCTTTTACAGTTATCCAGAATCATTTTGTCAATCAATAACTGGTCTTTTGTGCCCCTGCTTTTCCATTTGTTGCCTTTCTGTTCATCTGGCAAGATGTTTTTTTCTTCAAGATGATGATGATGATGATGATGATGATTATTATTATTATTATTAGAAACTTGAACTCTGATCTCTCTGAGTCTTATCCCCAAACTCTAGCCACTATACCAAGCTGTGTTTCACATGCTTCATTATACAGCTGTAAAATGCTATTTTCCTTTTTCTAGTAGTGTCACCAATGACAGTTATTAAAGGAGAAAACATCTGGAGTAAAATATTTCTTAATTCCTAAAGTCGTATGTACTAGGTGGCTATATCATGCAAGGCAGTGGTTCTCACAGAATTCCTGACAGTTGGCCAAGTTGGCTTGGCATTTGCAAGGTGAAGTCCTAAACAACTGGAGAACCACAGATTGGGAATTAGTGATATGAAAATAAGCCAGTATTTAACTTGATGATGCTAGTTTATAGAAGTTAAGAACTACACATGTTGGCTGTGTTAAGGGGACAGTCAAGGAGCTTACAGTTCACTAGAGGTTGTTGGACTATCACTTACTCGCCACTCTTGGCCATTGCCCATGCTGGCTGAGGTGGGCAAAAGTCAGAGGGAAATAACAATTTTGGACAGCTGAAGTTCACAGGGATGCAAAGGTTGTCAGATGTATAACAGAAGCTGACCTCAATTGTTTTATTAAACTATTTCTCCTCTTGCAAAAGATAAAGCAGCCTGAAAGAGTAATGTGACAAGTGAGAGATGAAGAAGTGAGACTGGGAACAGAACGTAAAGACGGGAGCACTGCTTCCTATTTTTAAGCTTTGAAATTTCCTGCTCAAGTTGGATGACTAAGCTCATTACAATACCCAAGGGTCACAGTCCAGCTAAAATTCAGCCTCTTTCAATTTTGTTGATTACAAGGAAGAAGAGGTAAGGTTATTATGTCAGGGCTTTGGGGAGTGGTTAGAACCATACACTTTAAAAAAATATCTTGGAGGAAAGACAAGAAATATAGTCATCAACCACCCGACTGAATTATTGAAGACAACTGGAGAAATGTAAGTGGCACAGACTTAAAAGGTGACTTGCTCTCTGCAGGTCAGCACACGGTCCTCACCTTGTCAGCTTGGTCCCTATTTGCTGCCTCAGCTCCAGCCTCTCCTCATCTGTCTGCATGGGGAGGATGTTCTTCTCCTCCAGCTCTCGTTTGGATGGCCGGTTGCTAAGTTTGATGGCTAAAGAATCTTTCCTGCAGACTTTCATGGCAAGAGAACCTAAGGTAAAAAGAGGGGAAAAATTAGAAAGCCACTTCTCCTAAATTATATCCAGGAGGACATACCAAAACACATTTATGGTGGGGGGTTTTGGTTGGGAATGGGTTTGTTTTTAAAGTAAAAATTTATCTTCCTTATTTCTTTGAATATGCTGTGAATGTTGCTGCCATTCACAGCAATACAAGAGTCCTGGAGCCCTAATAGGGCAGAGCTTGGAAAAGACAATTTGGAGATGTTTTGGACCACTGCTTCCAGAATATCTCATACTGTTGGGGAATTCTGCAACTTGTCATCCAAAAGCAATTTTTCCAAATCTTCCACTGCATCAAAGCTACAGCATTGAACTGAATGACTGTAATGCCTTGCACTTATTCACTTGCCTTCAGTTTGGGTTGATGACCTGAAGGTTGCCAGTTTGAATCCGTGAGACGGAGTGAGCTCCCGTTTGTCATCTCTAGCTTGTAGGGACATGAGAGAAGCCTCCCAGTGGTTCCCAAACTTATTTGGCCTACCGCCCTCTTTCCAGAAAAAAATTACTCAGTGCCCCATGGAAAGGGGGGCATGGCTTAGAGGGGTGGGCATGGCTCCTGCTCAAGAGGGCGGGGCTGAGCCTCTCCCTCCCCTAGTCCAAGATGCAGGGCTGGGAGGGGTAGGGGGAGGTGGACGGGACTACAAATGGGCGGCCAGGACTGGGATTGGCGGAGTTACGAGCTCTGAGGCAGGGCTGAGCTTCTATCTCTGTCCTGTGGTGCCTGCCAGGACGCAGGGGGTGGGGCTAGAGGAGGAGGCAGGGCCTCTTCCAAGTGCCTGATGGAGCTGAACCTCTATACACCGTCCCTGTATTTGAACAAGATCCTCAGGGGAGGTATACAGAGGCTCAGCCCTGTCTTGCGCTCTTGGGAAGAGGCCCCACCCCCCGCCTCAGCCCCACCCTTTAGCTCTAACAGGTCTCTCAGGAGAGGTATAGAGGCTCAGCCCTGTCTTGGGCTCTTTGAACGAGGCCCTGCCCCCTTCCCTAGCTCTGCCCTGTGTGTCCCAACTAGCGCCTCAGGAGAGGTATACATTTTCAGCCCTGTCTCGGGCTCTTGGGAAGAAGCCATGCCCCTCCCCTGGCCCCACCCTGTGTCCTAATAGGTGCCATCACTGCCCCCCTGGATTGCTGCAATGCCCACCAGGGGGCGGTAGCGCCCACTTTGGGAATCACTGCAGTAACACATCTGGACAACATCTCTGTAGACGGCCAATTCTCTCACACCAGAAGTGACTTGCAGTATGTACTCAAGTTGCTTCTGACACAATAAAAAAATCACTTGCCACAGAGCCTTTAATTCAAGCTATAAATTCAAGGGAGAAGGAGTCATATTGTTCCTCTTTAGCTAATAACTTCCTTTAGTCCCATTAAATGTGACTGGAACTCTAAGAGCAAGTGTGGGAGCGGAGGCTTCCATGTTTCATACTGTGGTGGCTTACAAATATTTATTTGTGAACAACTATGAAGGGCACTTTATCAACACTTGTTATCTTGCTACTCTAACACTCCTGAAGGATCCACCACAAATTCCTGCCCTGGGGCCCCTATATATGCTCCTAAATTTCACAGATGAAAACGGGGAATCATGTGGCCAAGCAATAGCAGTGCATGGTCAAGATGGCAGAAGTTATCAATAAGGAAAAACATTTAAGCTAGGAGAGGCTGCAGCAGTTTGCTTTTCCCCAAGTCTGCAGGGAAGAGAAAAATGGAATTCCAATACAGTGATGTTGCTCTGCTTCTGTGTAGCACAGTGGTTCTCAACCTGTGGGTCCACAGATGTTTTGGCCTTCAACTCCCAGAAATCCTAACAGCTGGTAAACTGGCTGGGATTTCTGGGAGTTGTAGGCCAAAACATCTAGGGACCCACAGGTTGAGAACCACTGGTGTAGCATGTCTTTTGCATCTATATATATAAAAAAATTAAATGCAGATGAGGAGCAGAAGATCCCTTACTTGTAAATAACGAGCTATCATCATCTTCATCTTCGTCTTCATCATCTTCTTCTCTCGTGTAGAGGCATGAAGAATCTTCATAGTCAGATTCATGAGGCACATTTTCTTTATTGTCATCGCATTCGATCACAACGGTTGGCACTTGTCTCATGTCTGAAAGGCCCCCAGGTCCACTTTTTGTGACATTGTCACCCCCATGTAAACCAGAGCTTTGGGAAAAACAAGACAAAAAAAGAAAGTATTTGCATTACTTGCTGCCTAGGAATAATAATACTAGTAATAGTAATAATAATTATAATATTAGTAATAGTAATAATAATAATAATAGTAATAATTCATTTATATACTGCCCTATCTCTTCAAGGGACTCAGGGCAGTTTCCAACATAGCAAAGGAAACCACACAACAACTTAAAACCATACAACAACTAAACATAATACAATAATGAACATAAGTACACAAAACATACAAATCAATCAACCGCAGAATTAAAAACTACTAACAAAATACTCCATCAACGGGCCAAGATACTGTGACCAGGGGTTCAACGTTGGGGTGGCTAACTATAAGGTGCTAGGCAGGTCAAGTGCAACAGTATAAAGTTATGTCAGTTTTCTTTCAGAATAAAAATGCTTGTAATGATTTGGGAGCATTGGGATAATTCAAAGTAGCAATGCGGCATTTTGAAACTGTTCAAAAAACTTGGGTGGGGGCTGGGGGAAAAGTTGCATCTTTGAACGACATACTGCTCATCCCTGTCTTAAGCAATTCAAAAATAATATACTGGTTGTTTTACCCCACTCCCTGTAGTTAGCTAATAGCATCTCCACAGCCCTTACTAATAATTTCTAAAGGATTTATACAGGGAAACTTCCCAGAGGACTCGGTCCATTGGGTAAAAAGTGATATCTATTTGTTACATTGTTATCATGATTACATTACACTTCAAAGAGATTTGGTATCAACATTTTTATGAGTGTATAGTAATAGGGCAGAGTAATGGGATTTTATCATTTCTGAGCATATTGAACAGAGGGAATGGGTACCAGGAGACATTCAAATTTTACACCACTGGGTATGAAAGACTGATAATGGGTAATTTAGCTGGAAATGTCTGTATTTAATTCTATTTATGAAACCTATGTTTTCCCCTAATGTAATTTTGGAACATGACAACCAAAATCTTAATGACACATAATGTGTCATGCTTCCTTAATTTCTTAAATTTCATCTATGATATGCTTCACTACTTTAATTAAATCTACTTTCTTCCATTATCTGTTTTAACAAAGTCTGCCTTCCTGTGTATTTGTTTTGCTACTCAATGGATAATAAAGAAAATCAAACATAGTATCTAAAAAATAATAGCACACACAATTAAAAAAAACTTCAATAAATGTAATGAATGCAATGAGCATAACAGTTCTGTGCACAGTGTTTCAATGTGTGGTCCTCCTTATTAGATTCCAACTCTATCACACCCTACTACTGATTTTGATCAGAATTGAAATCCAACAATATTTGGAGCATCATAAGTTGCTCATACCCATGGACAAATATTCACTTAAAATCTATGTAGAATCAAGACCAGAAAGGATTCAAACCATATTGCCTACTTTCTTCAATGACGGGTACATTTTGGGTTGTCTATGGGACCATGCCTTCATTCAACTAGGGGCTATTTTAGAAACATGGCTATGAAACCCACATATCTCTATTTGGTCATACAACTGGTTCTGTTCACCTGCAGAGCTTGGAAATGTTATATTTTGGACTACAACTGCTTCATTCAGGATGATGGCCTGTTGGAAATAGCAACCTTCTTCGGGTCTCCACTAGTAATTTGTTTTGTATATGTTTCTGTTTGCTTACCATATTATATATGTGTGCTATGACATGCAGCTTTCCTATGTTTCTTAAGGTTGTGGGAGGGGCTGCAGACCACATGATCAGATCTGTGAGTACTCTGAGCTCAGACTCTATTTTAAACTTCAGATTCCATTAGAGCAAAGACTTCATGAGACGCCATGAGACTTTGGACTGTTAAGAGCAAACTCATGTTGCTGTTGATTGTAAGAAAGATGCCCTGTGTTATCTGCACACAGAAACTATTTCAAAACCTATCTGTAACTGGATTGAGAAGTTATGTACCTGTATGCTGAATACATGAAGGTTGTGAGTAAAGCAGATACATTACTTTTAACAAAGTCTACTTTTTTGTCACTTGAGAGCATGATATAGAAACATGATGTTTTATGGGAGAATAGATGTTTTTGGGCACTGAAAAGGACACTTATAAAGAACTGCTATACAATATTTGTGCATTAGCATAATCTCTGTTCCTAACAGATCAGAGACAACCAGGTTATCAGTCTAAAAGCTGAAAGCCAAATTGTCTTGTATAAGTATATGTGGATATATACCACTGAAGAGAAGATTTTATTCAGACAAGTTTCTGGATCTTCTCTGGAAGATCATACTTTTACAAAAGGTTATGATTTTCAAATGGCTGTGAATGCCATTTTTTCTCCAAAAGGTTATGGAGATTCTCGTTTTCCAAAAGGTTATGATTTCTAAAAAGTCATGCCTTTCCAAAATAGCCATGCTGATTCTGGAAGCTATAGTCTGCAAAGTACGGTAACCTTTCCAAACTCTGGGTTGGTTCTAAGTATTCTAAGAAAGTAATCGTTATTTAAAGTAGTCATGGGTAATGGCTGGATTTTGAGCTTGTGTTGCTGAAAGAAAATAAAAATAATCTGGGATCTGATAATTAGAAGAAGCAGTCACGAATTGCTTCTGGAAAACCATTCAAGGATAGATTAGAAGAAAAATCCCAATTTCCTTTGCAAAAGCCCCTAGAGCTGGTTTCCACAAGTGCAGTAGGAGTTTTTGCAGCCATTATGAAGAAGACATAAAGCCTCAGAATAGATATCCAAATATACAGAATACCTAGGCCAATCTGACTATCTTTCCGACTATCACCCACTCCTGATTAAAGTTACTTGTTGGTTTGAGTGTTTGGCTTGAGATCACAATTTAATTTCCCAATTGACTGCGGAAACCCACTGTTGACCTTGTGTAAGTTACACACTCCCTGTCCTAGAAAAACCAGTGATAGGTTAGCATTAGTGTGACCAGAAATGACAACAGTAAAAACTAACAGTGATGATGAATTTCCAACAATTATGATGTTATATCCCAAATTACATATGTGAAAGAAAACATCCCATTCCCAAACTTTTCTAGTAAATCACAGCCTTTGATATTATGCTTTCTATATGCAGGCATCCATCCACACTTGCTGGTTTGACTTTTGTGAATTTGATTATTCACAGATTCTGCAAAACGTTGACCATAGAGTCACGCTGGAAGATCTAGATATTCCTAGAAGGAGCAGAGTGATTCTATAGTCAACTTCAGGTGATTACAGAATCATGGTGGAGAACTTAAGAGAGTATTTTTTTCAGTTTGTGGCTTTCTCGTTTTCATGGGGGTCTTGTGCCCTCAACTCCAGTGAATGTGTTGGGTAGAATATCTGAACTACATTATGACATCAGCAATTAGGGCCAAGTGCACATCCACATCATAAAAAAATCACAGTTTGCAAGCATTCATTTCTGGTTGGATAGTACTGACAATAACATTTTCTCCAAACCGTGGCACAAAAGACAATTTCCCCCAATTTCTATTCCCTCACATATTTCAGTTTCCTTATTATAAAAATGCCTGCCACTATTTTAAGTTTCATACCTTTACTTTCAAGCGAGAGACAACTAAACATCCAAATTATGTTCTTAACTATTCGGATCTTCTTAAAAGGCTTAAGTACTTCCATTATTATATTATGCACATATGGTGCACATGTTTACCAAGTAATGCTTACCATCTTTAATCAGGCTTACTCTCTAGTTGTATATTGAGAATTCTAATGTATATTTTTCTGGTTGACATGTCATATAGACATATGCAGTTTCCAAGCAGTTAAAGCCTGATGCAACACTGTAATAGGCTTGTTTGATGCTTTCTTTGAGACACGGAGAGAAATAAATGGCAATGCTGTCAATGATATCTATATGAGACACTGCTTTCTGCTTTGCACAACCGTGTCTTAAAAATGTAGCACATTTCATCTGAAACATCTACACTAATCCCCTTAAAGATATTAGCACATTTGCTAATACAGAATCATCTAAGCAAAAAAACAAAACAAAACAACCAATCCCAACAAAAAAAACCCTGAAATGCATTGAGAGGCATCGGCTTCACAGATGCTTTGTTAACTTGCATTTTGAAAAGTAATCAGTATATATCCACATGGTTACTGAAGTTAATAGGCATCTTCTTAATAGTAAACACAAAAATCGTTGTGATATTTTTGTGGAACAAAAAGGCCCTCCTTATGAAGAACAGTCTGCAGCTCTGTAACTTTTCCAGTAATTCTTTTCCCCTTCACCAACAAATTCAGAATGTTCCAACATTTTGTGAATTCATGTAATTTGGCGTGCAATATTTTTGGAAAACCTTGTTGTTATTCTTTGACATAAACAGTTCAGAGATGAGAATGAAAAAAACATGACAGAGTGGCAATAGCTTTAGATGACTGGAAGACTCAGCCAAATTATTATTATTATTATTATTATTATTATTATTATTATTATTATTATTATTATTATTATTATATCCCACTTTTTCTCAGAGACTCAAAGCAGCTTACAATTACCTTACAATACCACTTAAAATATACAATAAATATACAATAAAACGTCATTAATATTAATATTAAAATTGATTCATGTTAAATCCATAAAAGCATATAAAATCACAGCAGCTCCTGACATGATCTTAAAAATCTCCTTCTGTTTGTATAAAAAGATTTTAGCCTGCAGCAGGGAGGGGGCCATTCTGGGAGTTCCAGAGTCAAGAGGCAGCCACCAAAAGAGAAGGCCTACTCTCATTCCCACCAATTGTGCTTGAGATGGAAGTGGGACTGAGAGAAGGGCCTCTCCTGAAGATCTCAGGGCCTGGGCAGGTTTGTACAAGGGGATGTGGTTATCCAAATAGCCTGGACCTGAACCATCTAGAGCTTTAAAGGTCATAACCAGCACTTTGAATTTTGCTTGGGAACAGACTGGCAGCCAGTAGAACTGCTTCAGTAGGAAGTTGTCTGCTCTCTGCAGCCAGCCCCACTTAACAACCTGGCTGCAGCTCTTTGGACCAGTTTCTGAGCACTCTTCAGAGGCAGCTCCATGTAGAGCTGGATGAAACTAAGACATGTACTGCTGTGGTCAGATCTGGCTTCCTGAGGAACGGGTGCAGTTGGCACACAAGTTTTAATTATGCAACAGCCTTCCTGGCCACCCCAGATATCTGGGTCTCCAAGTTCAATGCCGAGTCCAGGGGGATCTCCAAACTGTGGATCTGTGTCAGGGCCGGCCGGAGATATTTTTTGATGTGAAGCGGGGGTGCTGAAAAGCGCCCCCGCCACCGGCGCCCTGGCCCCGCCCAGCGTGCCCTGGCCCCGCCTCCCACGCTGTGTGGGAGGCGGGGCCAGGGCGAATAGTGAGGGGGGCGGGGCCAGAGTTGGCCCCGCCCCCCGCCCAGCGTGCCCTGGCCCCGCCTCCCACGCAGCGTGGGAGGCGGGGCCAGGGCACGCTAGGCGGGGGGGCGGCGCCAGAGTTGGCCCCGCCTCCCACGCTACTCCCGCTTGCCCGTCTGGCCTTTTCTAACAGGCCAGACTGCAGCGGAGGTCCCTCCAGGCCGCAATCGCGGCCTGGAGGGACCTCCGCTGAACTCTGGCCTGCTAGAAATGGCCAGACGGGCGAGCGGGGGTAGCGTGGGAGGCGGGGCCAGCTCTGACGCCGCTCCCCCCCCCGCCCAGCGTGCCTTGGCCCTGCCTCCCACGCAACGTGGGAGGCGGGGCCAGGGCACGCTGGGCGGGGGGGGAGCGGCGTCAGAGCTGGCCCCGCCTCCCACGCTACTCCCGCTCGCCCGTCTGGCCTTTTCTAGCAGGCCAGACTGCAGCGGAGGTCCCTGCAGGCCGCGATTGCGGCCTGCAGGGACCTCCGCTGCAGTCTGGCCAGCTAGAAAAGGCCAGACGGGCCAGGGCGCACTGGGCGGGAGGCGGGGCACCGTCAGGGCGGTGCCCCGCCTCCCGCCCAGCCTGACGGCGCCCCCCCGGGCCTGCGCCCGAGGCGGCGGCGTCAGGTGCCTCAATAGTGGGGCCGGCCCTGATCTGTGTCTTTAGGGGGAGTGTGACTCCATTTAGTACTGGCTGGATCCCTATTCCCTGGTCTGTCTTTCGACCAGGAGTACCTCTGTCTTGTCTGGATTAAGTTTCAATTTGTTTGCCCTCATCCAGTCCATTACTGATGACAGACACTAGTTTAGGGTCAGGATGACTTCCTTGGCTTTAGGTGGAAAGGAGTAGTAGAGATGAGCAGGGCCGGCCGGAGATATTTTTTGATGTGAAGCGGGGGGGCTGAAAAGCGCCCCCGCCACCGGCGCCCTGGCCCCGCCCAGCGTGCCCTGGCCCCGCCTCCCACGCTGCGTGGGAGGCGGGGCCAGGGCGAATAGTGAGGGGGGCGGGGCCAGAGTTGGTCCCGCCCCCCCGCCAGCGTGCCCTGGCCCCGCCTCCCACGCAGCGTGGGAGGCGGGGCCAGGGCACGCTGGGCGGGGGGCGGCGCCAGAGTTGGCCCCGCCTCCCACGCTACTCCCGCTTGCCCGTCTGGCCTTTTCTAACAGGCCAGACTGCAGCGGAGGTTCCTCCAGGCCGCAATCGCGGCCTGGAGGGACCTCCGCTGAACTCTGGCCTGCTAGAAATGGCCAGACGGGCGAGCGGGGGTAGCGTGGGAGGCGGGGCCAGCTCTGACGCCGCTCCCCCCCCGCCCAGCGTGCCTTGGCCCCGCCTCCCACGCTGCGTGGGAGGCAGGGCCAAGGCACGCTGGGCGGGGGGGGGGAGCGGCGTCAGAGCTGGCCCCGCCTCCCACGCTACTCCCGCTCGCCCGTCTGGCCTTTTCTAGCAGGCCAGACTGCAGCGGAGGTCCCTGCAGGCCGTGATTGCGGCCTGCAGGGACCTCCGCTGCAGTCTGGCCAGCTAGAAAAGGCCAGACGGGCCAGGGCGCACTGGGCGGGAGGCGGGGCACCGTCAGGGCGGTGCCCCGCCTCCCGCCCAGCCTGACGGCGCCCCCCCGGGCCTGCGCCCGAGGCGGCGGCGTCAGGTGCCTCAATAGTGGGGCCGGCCCTGGAGATGAGTATCATCTGCATATAGGTGGCACCAAACTCCAAAACTCCGAATGATCTCTTCCAGTGGTTTCATGCATATGTTAAACAGGCAATGGCCAGGGGTTCGAAAAGGAGTCCCCCAGCACCACTTTCTGGGTATGGCCCTCCAGGAAGGACAGGAGCCACTGTAAGACACTGTCTCCCAGTCCCATCCCACTTAGTTGACCCAGAAGGATACCATGGTCAATGATATCAAAGACCGCTGAAAGGTCTAGGAGAATAAACAGGGACACACTCCCCCTGTCTAGCTCTCTTCGTAGGTCATCCACCAAGGTCACCCAAGCTGTTTCTGTTCCATAGCTAAGCCTGAAATAAGATTGAAATGGATCTAGATAGTCTGTTTCATTCAGAAGTACCTGGAGTTGGGAAGCCACCACATGCTCCAAGATTTTGCTCAGAAAGGGAAGGTTGGACACTGGCCAATGCTTGTTCATTATAGAGGAATTCAAGGATGGCTTTTTAAATATAGGTCTCACAACTGCCTCATTTAGGCAAGTTGGAACTTTGCCTTGCTCCAAAGAGGCACTGACCACCACCTTCACCTACTCTGCCAGTCCCCCTCTGGCCTGTTAGATCAGCCAGGAAGGGCAAGGATCTAGAATAGATGTGGTAGCTCTTCCCCTCTCCAAAGATCCTGTCCACATCCTCAGGCTGCACAAATTGAAAGGTATCAACCAACACTGGACAACCAGAAGCCAAATTTATATCCACTGGAAGTGTATCAATAACAGCATCCATGTCGGAATGGATCTGAGTGACTTTATTTTCAAAGTGCCGCACAAATTCATCACAGTAAGCATACTAGTCCTTGAGGACTAGTATGTAATAGCCCTTTGATCACTCAAAACAGCTCTGCTGGACGGTTCTTTACAAGTGTAATGTTGGCAGCAATGAACGATTTTTCTACTGACTCCATTGCCATCAAGTAGGCTTTCAAATATGCTCTAGTCCGTGCTCAGACGGATTCGCTTCAAGTTCTCCACCAACATTGCTCTAGTCTCCATCTCACTTGCTTCATTGCTGCCAACTCCTTGGAAAACCAAGGGGCTGGTTTAGCTCTGCTCCATGAGAGGGGACATTCAGGAGCAATTGTGTCCACTGCCCTGGCCATTTCCCCATTCCAGAGGTCACCCAAAGCTTTGATAGAATCACTTGGCAAGATGACAGGAAAATCCCCAAGAGCCATCAAGAATCCATCCAGATCCATAAGCCTCCTGGGGTGGACCATCTTAATCAGTCCTCTACCCCTGTGGAGGTTTGGAGTCCCAGAAAATTTAAACCTGACCAGGTTGTGATCAGTCCATGACAAGAGGACTGTGACAAGTTCCTCCACACCACCACCACCCCATTCTGCACAGGAAACGAACACAGCATATTAGTAATAAAAATGGTAAAGGTCATGGAAAGGCTTATAGCCCTGTCTGCAATTCCAAGGAGGGAACGGTTGTGTGCCAACATTCATGTGGGAACGGTACAATGGGAGCCTTGCAACTCAATAAGTACTTGTGGTGGGATTGGGGAAATATGAGCTTTAAATGCTATTTTAGTGTATCTGCTGTATTTTAATTTTGTTTTTACCTCACTGCTACTGTTAAATTGCTATAATAATAATAATAATAATAATAATAATAATAATAATAATAATACCTGGCTATGGCTCACAAATGGGACCTTTAAGGAGGAGACAGAAGGCCTGATCCTTGCAGCCCAGGAGCAAGCCATCAGAACAAATGCAGTTAAGGCCAAGATAAAAAAATCAGCTAATAACCCAAAATGCAGACTCTGCAAGGAAACCATCGATCATATTCTCAGCTGCTGTAAGAAAATTTCACAGACAGACTACAAACAGAGGCACAACTATGTGGCCCAAATGATTCATTGGAACTTATGCCTGAAGTACCACCTCCCAGCAGCAAAGAACTGGTGGGATCACAAACCTGCAAAAGTATTGGAAAATGAGCACGCAAAGATACTGTGGGACTTCCGAATCCAGACTGACAAAGTTCTGGAACACAACACACCAGACATCACAGTTGTGGAAAAGAAAAAGGTTTGGATCATTGATGTCGCCATCCCAGGTGACAGTCGCATTGACGAAAAACAACAGGAAAAACTCAGCCGCTATCAGGACCTCAAGATTGAACTTCAAAGACTCTGGCAGAAACCAGTGCAGGTGGTCCCGGTGGTGATCGGCACATTGGGTGCCGTGCCAAAAGATCTCAGCTGGTATTTGGAAACAATAGACATAGACAAAATTACAATCTGTCAACTGCAAAAGGCCACCCTACTGGGATCGGTACGCATCATCCGAAAATACATCACACAGTCCTAGACACTTGGGAAGTGTTCGACTTGTGATTTTGTGATACGAAATCCAGCATATCTATCTTGTTTGCTGTGTCATACAATAAAATAATAATAATAATAATAATAATAATAATAATAATAATAATAATAATTATTTTATTTTTATACCCCGACCCATCTCCCCGAGGGGACTCTGGGCGGCTTACATGGGGCCAAGCCCAGGCAACAAGCAATATAAAATTCAACAATAAAAACAAATCATAAACAAATAAAATCACATATACCAATAAACAAGAAGCACACTTTGGTAAAATCCTGGGTTGGCTCCTAAAAGGGGTAGTGGGCCAGAAAAGTGCAAATAGTTTTTAATTGCTTTTTTAACTTTCGTATTGCACCTTGCCTAGTGTGGAGTGTTAGCCACTTTGAGTCCCCATGGGGAGAAAGGAGGGGTATAAATAAAGATAATAAATAAATAAAATTGATTGGATTTTGAATGTTTTCTCACTTTGCTGAAATCTTTCTTCCTAATGTATAGAGCTAGAATAAATGCCCCTTTGTTTTAAATAAATGAAAAAAATTAAGCAATTAGGATGCTGAACAGAAGATTCACAGAAGCATGTGACAAATGTTTCTGGTTTATGCCACCAGGTTGGACAGCTGTCTATAGTGAATCATGTGGCTTAGTTCAGGCCACATGAGGAGAAATACTGTGTTACAGCACTGTTCCCCCCCTCGCTCTCTCTCTGGCAGAAATTCTATTGCTATTTCCAGGTATAGTACACCCACAGAATCAATGATATATACATGAGTCCAGATTTATTATTTAGCAATTGATTATTCAATGGATCAGGTCTGAGTAGCAATTAAAGTCAATCTCTCTCAGTGTCTGTGGGTGTGAGAGAAGGAATGAGAGAGAGAGAATTCTAATTTTGCTCAAATATAATTCTGCACACTCCAAAGGATACCAGACTGCAATCTTGCTGGGTGTTCTCATGCCAATCTGGAATAGATGCCTCTCTTCTATTTGATTCAAATGGACCATTTTCCGGTCTAACATAATATCCCCATTAATTTGCCTCTTGCAATGGGAGACCCAGCTCTTTGGTAGCTGATGTTCAAACACAACTTGAAGACAAAAGCAAATTAAATAGCTTGCTTCCTGCTTATTAACCATAATGTATGTGTCCTAGTAACTGCACGATTAGATAGGAATTTTGAAAACTGGAGCATCTATTGCTGTGAGGGAACAGATGCCCCATAAGTCCTGTGGCAAGAGAGCTCATAGCAGGTAGACTACCTTATGCACATTTTGAAGAGATAAGGGACCATGCTGTTCAATTAATGCAAATTCTGTGTGCATGGAAGTAATTGCCCCAGGTGAACCACATGGGATATGAAGGATAGCTGCAGCCTGTATTGACTTAGTGGAACATTTAGATAAGAGTAGAAATTAATCATTCTTAAAAATATAAAACATAGGCAGAGAGCATAATCTAGAATATATGCCTACCACAATTTGAGGCATGTGACCACTACTACTTCTGCTACTACTAATTCTAATAGAAATATATTCGCTTCTAGGAAACAGAGTTTAGAAAGGATGTTTTTTTGGACTGTTTCCAATGGTCATGCTGTGCAGGAGGATTCTGGGAGTCACACTCCAAAGAAGTAAAATTTCCCAGGTTTTCTGGCCACTAGATATTGGACTAGATTGGGTACAAACTGTGTAACTTTCATATGTTGTTGAATTGTATCTCATTACATCCATAGGCAACAAAGTCAATGGTGAAGAATTTGGGGAACTGCAATGGAAGAACGTTTGGAAGGCTGTATAATTCTGTTCCTTGTACAAGATCAGTGACTCCCAATCTGTGGTCTGTGGACCACCAGTGGTCCCCATTAACTAAAATATCATCTGTGGCTACACCTTTACTACACCATTGCAACGAGAGCGTCCGACCGGTCTTGCAAAACCCTCTTATAGTGCCAAGGCAACGGGGATGTCAGGAGGGGAGAGGTTGACTACTCACGAAAAGTGGAACAACAAGCCTCCTGACTGCTGCTTCTCCTCTTCCTCCCTCCCTCTGAGCAAAGCCGTTCCATGTGGTGCCTGGAAGCAGGGGCGCCTTGCTGTCTATGTTTTTTGTCCCATTCCTGGTGTTATTTGGGGTTCTGATTCAAAAAATTACATTGGATAGACCACATCAGCTCTAGATTATTAAATATGGTTTTCTGTGGGTGAGCAGATGGCGGCTACTGGATGGCATATATTCTGTATCAGAAACTAGATCTGATGTAGTCTATCCAAGGCAATTTCTGAATCAGCACCCCAAATAACCAAACTGAATCTAAAGTTGACCAAATCCTGATACGTAACCCCTTTGGTATTAATGTTGGAGAGTGGTCCCTGGTCAAGTGGACTCTGGTCAAAAAAAGGTTGGGAACCACTGTACTAGGATGGACTAGATCCAGCCGGGCTTTTTTCATGTTATTAAACTTTTGTGGATTAAATCTCTTTTTTCAAGACTGGCCAGACAAATATAGAGACTTACAAATATTTTTATTCAGCAGCCCATTATACGGAGGCTGAGTAGAGTCTGGGTAAAGCTATATATGTACATATCTATCAATAGACCCTAGTACTAGATTATAGATAACAATATGTGGCTGCTCTTCAGTTAATCTTCTTTCCAAAGATGTTTCTGGGCTTAATAACACTATGTAACAAAATTTGAAAAACATTTCTGTTCATGGTTTGAAAGTGTTATTTCTTCGTTTTCGTGGCTGCCACAAACTGTGCAGAATTGGTTAAGACTCCATGAGATATTCATTAAAAAACTATAGCAAGCTGTGCTGGGGGATGTCCCACAGTTTAATAGTCTAACAGACCTCTTCCATGTTTTTATGATAGAACTAATTAGGAAATGACATTTATAACCCAGGAATAAAAATTGTGTTACATAGCGTAATAAACTCGGCAACCATTACAAGTGGTCAAGTGTGTAAAAGGGCTCTTTGACATAAATCTACATCTCGCTCAATCTTTTTCTTACTTGCATTGTTTAATTTTTAAAAATTGTAATTATCACAGAAGAAAACTATCTTGAGCACAACCCAAATTAATTTAAAATTTGAGGTTGAGTATCATACCCACCAATGACTACCACCACGGTCAACTAATATAACAAAGTGAAATGAATACAATTGTCAAAGAAGTAACCATGTTGGTCTCTTATAGCATAAAGATTGGAGAGGGGAAGGGAATATAGGAGAACCCTGAAGATTATCTGTTATTTTTGCATGAGCTTTCGTGGATCTAAATCTATTTTTTTAGATACTTCTTCTCTTGGTTTTGCATCTGAAGAAATTGGTTTATATTCAGGTAAACTCATGCAAAAATAAAAAAAACTGTTGCAATAGTCTTAAAAGTGCTGCTTCATTCTTTTTTCCCATCCTCCCTCCTTTCTTGCTTTTTAAAATGTAGACAGTAACAGCAAGTGCAATGAACATTAATACTAACAGCAACATTACGCCTAGTCCATTAGATTCGATAAGCAGACTATTTTAAAAATACGTGTGACTGGAAAATGGAAGTAATACAAAGTATTTCATGCTCCAATGGTTCCAGTTTGTAGCAATACAGATTTACATCAAATACTTTTCAGAGCTGTGTCAGGGAAATGCCTCTCCAATTATTGCAGCCCATCATCTATAAAAAGCAATTATCTGAAAGACAATGGAAATTATCTAATTTGTACACACTGAGTTTTAGTGTGTTCATAACTTGGCTCTTTATTTCTTAACAAAAATAATTATGACAGAATATCTATCCAGGAAAAAAGAGATGATAATACACCGTATTAGCAGCAGCATCACCATTATGAGCCACGTTCTAGAATAAAATAGATTGATGCAAACAAAACTTTTGAGAGCTCAGATACATTTTTTTGCACTGAAATAAGGAGCATGCTTCACTTCCCCAAACTTTATGTTTAAAAGTATGTTGATAACTATTACCTCCAGAGAGGCCCAACCACAATTTCACTCTATACATTGCTTTTCTATGTGTGTCACTTCTGAGGGCAGGTGATAGGAAGCTGAAATCTGTCACTGCTGACAATTACCATTGAGTCAAACTACTGGAAATGAACCTGAGATCTTTATCATGCAGTGTTGTCTCACTTCTGTACAGTATGACCCCAGTATCTGTGGAAATACGTTCCTAGACTTCGTGTGGATGGATACAAAAAATCATGGATAACACCAAACTCTACTGAAATATGGGACTTCTTACCCAAAAGAGTCATGTTGGAGCATCTAGAACACTGATTCTCAACTGGGGGTCCCCAAATGGCCTACAGCTCCCAGAAATCCCAGCCAGTTTACCAACTGTTAGGATTTCTGGAAGTTGAAGGTCAAAAACATCTGGGGATCCCAGGCTGAAAACCACTGACCTAGAAAATGCTTAGAAAGAATATATTTTGTTCGATGTCGATAAATTAAACTACCAATCCTGGTCCTGCAAAAACAGCAGCTGTACTATAGTTTGAATGATCCAAATGCAGAGGAATGGAAGAAAATCTAGTCCTAGTAGAGACTGAGTAGAAGTGGCAAGGCCAGAGTTGTGACTATTGCAAGCACACACAGTTGGAGCAAAGAACCCCTACAACTCATAAGAACAGAACGAGAACACTACTGGATTAGATCAAAGATTCATGCAATCCAACACTTCGTTTCCACAATGGCCATTCAGTTCACCAATTGCTCGTTCACTAAAGAAATGCATGGAGGCAATAGCCATGCTCACAAAAGACTTCTAACTTTTTAAAACTTATTCATTTTTCATACACCGTTTTCTTTGTGCAGTACTGGGTAGGAGAGAATGACAATGGCCCATTACCTTTCTAGCCTCTGCATGGTCATGGCTAGTGTCTTATTCAACTCCTCGATCATGCGGCAACCTGAAGAGTGAATGGGTAACGTGCTGGATCCAGAAGGCATGTGAGGGTTGTGGCTGCCATACTGATGCTGGTGCGCTAACTGTGACGGTAAAACCGTGTGGTGATGAGAACCCATTGATTGCTGGGAGCTCTTCTGTATGGAATAAGATGCGAGGGAGAGCTCTGGTCCCCCTAAAGGCATGCAGATCATGACTTTCTTTGGAGGTAGCGGAGGCGACAGTTTGACTGGCATACAAGGCAGTTTCATGGGACCACCAGGATCTGAAATAGAAAAGTATGGAGAAATTCAGGCATAAGCACAGGTGGGAAAGGATGACACCCAGGCCTCTATCACACCCTCCCACTTAAACCATAATGACCACCTGCCTCTGTGTTGTGCTCTCTCACGCAGCATGTGTAAGAGGATACTGCAATCAAGACAAAGGGTCATCTCATATCAACACATCAGTCAGAATCATCATGTCGGCTGTGCTATTCCCACACATTCTGCAATGTGATAGTCCTTTCATATTTCATTCTCCCATTTCATTAAAAAAATCAACATACTGAGTTATCATCATACTAACTTTTATCTGTTGAAATGAATGGAAAAGTGAAAGTATCCTACTCTTAAGCAATATGTGTTTCATTCTCATCCCAAAACATCTCAGAACCAGGTAAGGACACTACGATAGCATTTGGCCTCTATCATAAATTGACATTTTCCGATTATATCATTTCATGAGCACCAGACCAGTGTTAGTCAGAGTAGTGGTCCCTGGATGGGTGCCATTCTTTGAACTATTGGTTGCTGGTCCATGGCAAATTTTCAGGAAATAAAGAAACAATTTTATCTAATGCAGTGGTTCCCAACCTGTGGTCCATGAATAGCAGTGGTTCCCCAATTCACCATTACTACACCGTTGAAATAAGAGTGACTGGTCTTGCGAAACCCTCTTACAGTAGCAAGACAATGGGGTTGTCAGGAGGGGAGAGGCTGACTACCCACGAAAGGCATAACAACAAGCCTTCTGACTGCTGCTTCTCCTCTTCCCACCCCCTCAGCGGAGTCGTTCCATGTGGCGCCTGGAAATGGGGGTGCCTTGTTGTCTTCATTTTTAGGCCTGTTCCTGGGGTTGTTTGGGGTGCTGATTCAGAAAATTGCATTAGATAGATCACATCAGCTCTAGATGATTAAGTATGATTTTCTGTGGGCGAGCAGATAGCGACTACTGGATGGCATATGTTCTGAATCAGAAACTAGAGCTGATGTGGTCTATCCAGTGCAATTTTCTGAATCAACACCCCAAATAACCAAACCGAATCTAAAGTTGACAAAAAATTGATTCATAACCCTTTTGGTACTAATGTTGGAGAGTGGTCCCTGATCAAGTGGTCCCTGGACAAAAAAGGTTGTGAACCGCTGAGCTGATGTGATCTATCCAATGCAATTTTCTGAATCAACACCCCAAACAACCTCAGGAACAGGCCTAAAAAGGGAGACAATAAGGGTACACATTTAGTGCTAGTCCCTGGTACATGGGGGGGAAAATGCTGGTTCCCCTTATAAGCTTGAGAAGCACTGTTCTTTATCATAGTTGCTCAGGTTAGTTTCTTGCAGTTTCTGAGCTTGCAGTTTCTGAGCTTTTTCCTGACATGAATTTTTTAATGTGTTTGTGTGATTTAAAGTTAATTTTTATTTGCAGCTCTGGGTGCCATTTTTGATAAAAAGTGTGACCTAAATTTGACCAAAAAGAAGTCCTGAATTGTAGTGCCTGATGAAGTGGAATCCACACTCTTCAAAATAGCCCAGGTTCAAATAAGTCACTCCAGGGGAGGAGAAAATCAGAAGCCAAGTCCATTTTTGCACTTCTACCCATTAAACACACACATACGCTTAAACAAAAGACATGATGAAATCTCAAAAGATTTTCTGTCATCCATTTTTCAGTGAAACTCTTTTTGCCATCATGGGTCAACTGTGATAGCTTCTGCAAAGTGCTAGCAAAAATCATTACATTTGCAATCACTCTGTTATTTATGACCAGTGTGCCTTTAATTTTCTTCCCACAAAATCCTTAACAGAACAAAACTCTCCCTCCCTCCCACAAAAGCCCAGATGCTGATGCTAGGTCTTCATTTTGACTGTGAGAATTCTCATTATATGAATTCCTTCAAACAGGACCCAAGTACGCCTCTGGAGAAATTAGTAATGGAATAGGGTTAATTTACTTTCATCTTGGAAGGGATGATTCATTAGGACTGATTGCTCCTTTCTGGAGACTATGCAAATCAGAAAAAATCCCCAAAGGAAAGCATAAAGGATCTGAGAAATGTATATCTTTTGACCCCTTGCACTCTGCTTCTAAGCATGTTTACTTAGAAATGAGTCTTTCTCACTTCACTGAGATGATACATCTCAACCTCATGTTATGTCAGCCAGATGATTCTGTACTTTATTGCAAAACCGAAGAGCTGATCCCAAGTGAATAGTTCATTGTTTTATATAAATCCCAGAATCTCTAGCCTCCTTGGATTTCAAATCACAATTTCCATACTTCACAGCGAAGCTATAATGGAAGCTAATATGCTATGGATTTATCTCATTTATATACTCTCTCTTGCACTCCCAATGCATTGCTTTCACCTCTTTTTAAGAACTTCCAACCTGAGAAGGAAGCCATCACAGAAAACTCCGTAATGGCTGAGGCCCCAGCTATACTGCCATATAATCCAGTTTTTGAATCCAGATTATCTGCTTTGAATTGGATTATATGGCAGTGTAGACTCATATAATCCAGTTCTAATCAGATAATCTGGATTCAGAAACTGGATTATATGGCAGTGTAAATCCAGTCTCAGAGCATGGAGGAAAATCTAAGACAGCATCTTAAAAACAAGGTCCGCCCTTGTTTTTATTGTTTTCTTGATTTGCATTGTAATGGATATTATTATTTATTGTATTGTTCACTGTGTTATGATATGTTGTTCTTTTATATGTTGTTTATATTGTATTGTTCTGGGCATGGCCCCATGTAAGCCGCCCTGAGTCCCCGTTGGGGAGATGGTGGTGGGGTATAAATAAATAATAATAATAATAATAATAATAATAATAATAGTAATAATAATAATAATAATAATAATAATTATTATTATTATCTTTCTCTCTGTCATATATCATGTTCCACAGTTGATGGTGGTTAGGAATGTCAGGCCTAGCAGTTGGTGATGGAAGGGGCTAATGTAATTTTTAGTTCTACAGGGCTGAGTAATCTGTAAGTAGGAGTTACAGGTGAAAGCAAGTAAGGGTGGAAGCAGGCAAGAGATAGCTTGCAGCTGGGTTGTTCTGAATGTAAGGAGCTAGCCTGGAGCATGATCTTTGGGAGACAAGTATTTGTCCTACTCTGGCTGTCCCCCCCCCCCCCCGTCCCCCCCAGGTTTGTGGGTTTTTGGCATCCTGATCTGTCTCCCAAATTCTGGAACTTCTGGACTGGCCATTGACTATGGTATAGACTCTTGATCCTTGGACTTTACTCATTGAACTCTTGGTGTTTGACTATTGGACTGGACTTTTTTTTAAAAAAAAACTACGGTGTCTTCTTGTACCTTCATTGGCATTTGCTATCAGTTTTGTTTTGATTCTGTGGCTGAGTGCTATCTTTATGTTTTACATTGGGATTCTGAAAACAGCCAGACAGTAAGTTCTGCTTTAATTAAACAGTTTGACACAAGCTGGGTGTTTGTTTTGGTTCACCTCTGGCAGGGCCGGTTGTTTCTACGAGGCCGCTGACGCCATTATAATGGCCAGATAGGCCATTTTTGCCCTTAGTTTGTTGACTAAGGGCAAAATGGCCTAGCTGTGCTGTGCGCATGCGCCCTGCCAGATAGGCCATTTTTGCCCTTAGTTTGTAGACTAAGGGCAAAATGGCCTCTCTGGCTGGGCGCATGCGCACAGCGCATTTCACCCGTGGAAGCTTCTAGGCACTAACAACCTACCCTCTACGCATGCGCAATACCATAGCCCGCGCTGTGCATGCGTACTGAAAAAAAAACATTTCCACGAGGCGTGTGGTGTGTGGGGACTGACTAGGACAACCAGCCAAACAACAATCGTTTAACATAAAGAATCAAGGCCCAGGGATACCACAGGTCTCCAGCAGCCTTCTGAGCAAGGTAATCAAGGCTGTCTGAATTAGTGACAACAAGTTGCAAATAAACTTACAAGTCAATCTTACATTATTTTTCAAAATGGATGGGCATTGCTCTTGTGCTTTCATGTTTCCTAGCTTCTTACTACTATAATCAGTTTTATTTTATTTTTTCTTTGTTGTCAGGAGTGACTTGAGAAACTGCAAGTCGCTTCTGGTGTGAGATAATTGGCCATTTGCAAGGACCTTGCCCAGGGGAACACCTGGATGTTTAATTATGTTACCATCCTGTGGGAGGCATCTCTCATGACACAGTTGACTGTGTGTATCATTTGTACAAAAAGTAAACAGTATAAAATATATAGAAGCATAGATTAAAATAAGGAAGTGGATGGGCCAATTTCTAATGTGTGTGCATTCTAATGTGTTAATTCTTCCATCTATGGAATCATTTCTGTAGTAATGTGAGAAATAATTTCAGATATGTGATACAAATACATATTTAAATATTAATATGTACATGCTTTCTATAAAAGTACATGTTTACTGTTTAATCCCTTGTTTTGGGAGTTGTAGTTGGTGATTTTATGTTATGTTAAAAAATTAATTGAGTAGGGAGTTGTAGTTGCTGGGATTTATAGTTTTAATAATTACATATATTATATAATAATAAAGTAGCTGTGCCCAACCACGCTTTGCTGTGGCGAAGTATGGTGTTCTGGGAAATAAAGAACAGTAGAGTCTCACTTATCTAACATAAACGGGCCGACAGAATGTTGGATAAGCGAATATGTTGGATAATAAGGAGGGATTAAGGAGAAGCCTATTAAACATCAAATTAGGTTATGATTTTACAAATTAAGCACCAAAACATCATGTTAGACAACAAATTTGATAGAAAAAAATAGTTCAATACGCAGTAATGCTATGTAGTAAGTACTGTATTTATGAATTTAGCACCAAAATATCACAATGTTTTGAAAACATTGACTAAAAAAATGTGTTGGATAATCCAGAACGTTGAATAAGTGAGTATTGGATAAGTGAGACTACTGTATTGAGGAATTGGTGGTAGTTAAGGTAAAGGGTAAACTTGTTGTCGAAGGCTTTCATGGCCGGGATCACAGGGTTGTTGTATGTCTTTCGGGCTGTGTGGCCATGTTCCAGAAGTATTTTCTCCTGACGTTTCACCCACATCTATGGCAGGCATCCTCAAAGATTGTGAGGTATCCATACCTCATTAAGTCCAGTCATGTCTGATTCTGGGGGTTGGTGCTCATCTCCATTTCTAAGCCAAAGAGCCAGCGTTGTCCGTAGACTCCTCCAAGGTCATGTGGGATGACTGCATGGAGCGGTGTTACCTTCCCTCCAGAGCAGTACCTATTGATTTACTCACATTTGCATGTGTTTGAACTTCTGGGTTGGCAGAAGCTGGGGCTAAAAGTGAGGGCTCACTCTGTTCCCCCAATTCAAACCTTTCGGTCCAGAAGTTCAGCAGCTCAGCGCTTTAACACGCTGTGCCATCAGGGGATATTATTTCCTAAAGGTTGTGAATATACAATATTTCTAATTGGTTTTTTTTTTTGGCTTTTAGATGCAAGCATGAATGCTGCAATTAGGGAAAATGATTAGGATGTAAGCCTTGCAGCTTTAAAGCCTGACTGTTTCCTCCCTGAGTGAATTTTTTGTTGGGCGGTGTTAGCTGGCGCTGAATGTTTCCTGTGTTGAATTCCCCTGTTTTCAGAGTTGTGTTCTTTGCGATATGTTATGTGCTTGTACTGTCTGTGGCTGTGAGAAAACAGTGGATTTATCAGACTTTGATGATGGGAATACTTTGTTGGGAGGTGTTAGCTAGCCCTGATTGTTTCCTTTGTGGAATGCTTTCAGACTGTTGGTCTTTATTTATTGTCCTGGTTTTAGAGATTATATTGTTCTGCATTATTCTATCCCAGTAATTATTTCATATTAAAGTAGAATCTCACTTATCCAACATTCGTTTATACAGTGTTCTGGATTATCCAACACAGTCTGCCTTTTCGTAATCAATGTTTTTGTAGTCAGTGTCTTAAATTCATTGTGATATTTTAGTGGTAAATTTGTAAATACAGTACAGTAGAGTATCACTTATCCAAAATAAACGGGCCGGCAGAATGTTGGATAAGCGAATATGTTGGATAATAAGGAGGCATTAAGGAGAAGCCTATTAAACATCAAATTAGGTTATGATTTTACAAATGAAACACCAAAACATCATTTTAGACAACAAATTTGGCAGAAAAAGTAGTTCAATACACAGTAATGCTATGTAGTGATTACTGTATTTATGAATTTAGCACCAAAATATCACAATGTATTGAAAACATTGACTACAAAAATGGCTTGGATTATCCAGAACGTTGGATAAGCGAGGCTTGGATAAGTGAGACTCTACTGTAATTACTACATAGCATTACTACACATGTAACTACTTTTTCTGCCAAACCACAAAGAACAAGAAATAAAAAAAATCACAATCTGTGGAAGGGCCAAAAACAAACCTGGTTGTTGAGAAGTTCAGGCAAAGAGGTTACTGTGATGGCTGAAGCAAGGCAGAAAGGAGCCTAATGCTCATTTAATTGGGCAATAGTGCTATTGTACCCCAATGGCCCAGAAAGTTCTGAAGCCTATAGACTTTTTTTAGCAGCGATTGAGCAGAAAATCAGTTACAGTGGCCTTTTGGTACCTGCTCAGGGTTGGATCTTGGACCTCTGCCCCCTCTGTGGATACCAAAAGTCACAGATGCCAAACTACTTTTATATGCAATTATGTACTAAAATTGTGTCCCTTACATAAAATGGCAAAATCAAGATATATATTTTTTGTTTTTAATTTTTTTTTCAAACTGTGGATGGTTGAATTCATGAATACAGAATCTGTGGATATGGGCTGGCTGTAACAAGAGCAGTAGTTCTCAGCCTGTGGGTCCCCATATATTTTGGCCTTCAACTCCCAGAAATCCTAACAGCTGGTAAAATGGCTGGGATTTCTGGGAGTTGTAGGCCAAAACACTTGGAAACCCACAAGTTGAGAGCCACTGAACTAGAGAGTAACACCACAATCCTAACATCAAAGTGCACTGGAAATAGCATCAAACCCCTGCCCTAGCTTCATCTGACTTGGCATTGACTTAGCTGACTTTTGGCCCCATTCTCCAGTTTGGATAGCAATCTAAGTGAACACACAAGCCAAGGCACAATAACTGTGAAACAGGCAAATAGCATAGCAAACTCTGCAAGAAGCACATAAGTATGGAAGAAATTACTGTAATAGCATGATTTGTAAAAGATGACTTCTGGAGAGACCAAAGAAAAGGGGTAAAGTTAGTAGGGAAAAGATCTCCTAGCTACTAATTCACTGTGCTACACATATAACACAAACTAATCCCAAACAGAATACTACTGACATCTTCTAACTGTCTCGATTTGACAAAGAAAGTCCCAATTAACCCCACCATCCCACTTTTCAGATGTTTCTAAAATGTCCCTCCTCCCAATTTCCTCCTTCCAATATATCACAGATGAAAACCAAAACATAGGTTGCCATATGTTTTTCATGTGTGAAATATTGGAAGGCATGTACTGATAACAATTTTCTAATATTAATTGACTATTTCTGCAAAGTTCAATGAGAATAAATATTTATGTGACTGAACCACTTGGGCTTAAATGTGGCAAGCGACATTACACAACACATTAAAAGCATCTGAATAGACATTTTCTTTCCTAGGGCAATTTTGGGAGCTGCAGCTACATAGGTAGGTGGCTTGCAATTAATTAGCCCACCCTCTCGCAGAACTCAGATCTATTCGGAGGAAGCTATGAACGCTTAAACTGGCATAAAAACTGAAACATGCCTGAAGTGTTGCTAGAATCAACATGATGCAATGGTCTAAGTGTAAGGGACACTGGGGCAATCCCACTTGGCCATTGAAGCCCATTGGGTGACCTTCTGCGCATCATACTTTCTTAGGCTCAGAGGAAGGCAAGGGCAAACCACTTCTGAACAAATTTTTGCTAATAAGCCCTCATCATATCTTTTGCCTTAGGGCAGTGGTTCTCAATCTGTGGCTCCCCAGGTGTTTTAGCCTACAACTCCCAGAAATCCCAGCCAGTTTACCAGCTGTTAGGATTTCTGGAAGTTGAAGGCCAAAACATCTGGGGACTCACAGGTTGAGAACCACTGCCTTAGGGTTACCATAAGAAATAATATGAAAGCACATAGCAATATTCTTAGATGCAAGTTGCCCGTAGAATGACCGCTGATTTATGCCACCATTTTCTGCCTATATTCTTTTACAATGAAGAAACTTTTAGATCAGTAATTACAAGTTGGTGACAACAGTTCAAATATATAGAACTGCACTGATCTTGATATGTCACTGACATGTATTATGGCCATGGTGTTCCATGCTCTTGTTACATCCCGAATAGACTACTGCAACGTGCTCTACATGGGGTTGCCTTTGAAGACTGTTCGGAAGCTCAGAATAGTCCAACGGGCAGCAGCCAGACTGCTCATTGGAGCAGTATACAGGGAGCATATCATCTCCCTGCTACATCAGCTCCACTGGCTGCCAGTTTGCTACTGAGCACAATTCAAAGTGATGGCTTTAGCCTATAAAGCTCTAAACTGTCCTGGCCCAGCTTATTTGTCTGAATGTATCTCCCTCTATGATCCGTCTCTGAGGTTAAGATCATCGGGGAGGCCTTGCTCTCGATCGGGGATGAGAGACAGGACCTTCTTGGTGGTGGCTCCTCATCTGTGGAACTCCCTCCCTAATGAAATCAGGTCGCCCCCCTCACTCCTGTCCTTTTGGAAAAAAATTAAACATGGTTGTGGGACCAGGCATTTGAGCAGCAAATGCAACGATAATAAGAACGATTAATGTGACCGATAATGGACAGACCCTGAACTATGACTTGAACTTATGTAATTTTAAATGATATTTTTATAATATATGTTTTCATTCTTTGTTTTTAATTGTAATTGTTTTATAACTGTTGCGCTTTTGGCATCTAATGACTGCCGGTTGTGAAGCCACCCTGAGTCCCCGTCCCCCAGGGTGTGATAAGGACGGGATACAAATGTATGAAATAAATAAATAAATAAATAAATAATAGTATTCATAACCACATTCCTTGAGTAGTTTAGTGAGATACAAAATACAGTACAGTCTCACTTATCCAAGCTTCTGGATTATCCAACGCAGCGGGCCAACACACCCAACAACACACAAGTGCAGCCACGTTCTCAAATAAGTGGCAGACTTGTTGTAAAACACGATGTTTTGGTGCTTAATTTGTAAAGTCATAACGTAATTTGATGTTTAATAGGCTTTTCCTTAATCCCTGTCTATTATCCAACGTTTTCGATTATCCAATGTTCTGCCGGCCCATTTATGTTGGATAAGCGGGACTCTATTGTAACTCCAAAAGGCTAGATATGGCAGCTTTATAGAGAAAACATGTTTTGTTTTGAGAGGAGGGAGCAGTTAAAGAGGAGAGGATTGCACAAACTGTTCCCAAGCACACTTATTTACTTACCTGCTAAGTGGTTGGCAATCCTGGCAATAGGTTTAGGAGGCAGGGCAGGGGGCTGTTTGATGAGGGAGAGCTGTTTCACTGGGGTGTCCTCATGGTCTCCAGAGAAAGCAGCAATTTTTTTAGGGGGGAGTAGCAAGACTGGTTTAGATGAAGGATCTTGAGATAGGTGGACTCCAGATTCACTGGGCGTGAGACTCTCTTCGGACACTGGAGGACACAACCACAGCACAGACGCAACAACGTTATGAGCAAAGCGACGGCAGAGAAAGACAGAAAAGCAGCAGAGCAATGCGGATTTCTTGTTTTTTTAAACGTAACTAACACAGTAGCGTTTGCTCAGACATTTAAATATATGAAGAACAGGAGTGCAAAAGAAGGAAACGAAACTCTTCACAAAGAAAGTGAAAACAAAGCCTGGCACTTTCACAACAGAGAGCAGGACTTTCACTGGCAACAAAGATATGCGGATAGCTCAATTTGAAAGTGGAGTTAAGACTCTCTAGGGACAAGTCCATAGCTGACTCTTGCTATTCCAGTTTGACTACAGCAGCACAAATGAATAATCTGCACAGTTCACAACACAACTCTTCACAGACTGTTTTGTGCTTCAAATGGTCCAGTTGTTCTGGAACTTACCGGTAAGTATCACCAGTGGTTTGAAGTGAATGGGAACACTTTAGATTCTCTTTTGGGAGAGCACTTCTCAAATTTACTGATCTGCTAAAGCAGTGGTTCTCAACCTGTGCATCCCCAGATGTTTTGGCCTGCTACTCCCAGAAATCCTAACAGCTGGTAAACTGGCTGGGATTCTGGGAGCTGTAAGTCAAACCACCTGGGGATCCACAGGTTGAGAACTACTGTGCTAGACATATGGCAGAATATTCTAAGATTTGTGTTGTTGAAGGCTTTCATGGTCGGAATCACTGGGTTGCTGTGAGTTTTCCGGGCTGTATGGCTATGCTCCAGAAGCATTCTCTCCTGATATTTCACCCACATCTATGGAAGGCATCCTCAGAGGTTGTAAAGACTTCACAACTTCTGAGGATGTCTGCCATAGATGTGTGTGCAATGTCAGGAGAGAATGCTTCTGGAACATAGCCATACAGCCCGGCAAACTCACATCAACACATTCTAAGATTTGTTGTCCCAAGAGGAGACCTTTTGAGCACTATACAACAATAATTTAATAAACACAACAAATGGAAGATTATGTGGGCCACACAAAAAGTCTACCTAACGCAGATGAGCCTGGGAAGCTCATAAGTGAATTTGTAAGGCAGGAGCACTCTTCACTATTATTCCTCAGCATCAGACATACAATAGCACAACTATGTCTACAAAGGGAGGCTTGATTGAACCATGCCTGAATTTAATAAAACCTTTGATCATGTTCAGACTCTCTAATAATACATATGAGGACCTTTAGATTCTTTATTTGCACTTTACAATTCTGAGATCGAATACTGCTGTTTTATCTACCACAATTGCTGTATTTTATTGTTTTTACCAGGGGATACTGTGAATTTATGATGTTGTGTTTGACTGTTTATTGTCTATGTTCTGTTTTGCACTTGTATTTTGTGTCACACCTTGAGTGTTCTGTGAGTCCCTCTGGGAGATGGTGGTGGGATATAAATAATAATAATAATAATAATAATAATAATAATAATAATAATTATTATTTGTGATTCAAAATCCAGCATATCTATCTTGTTTGCTGTGTCATACAATAAAATTAATAATATAATTATTATTATATTATTAATAATAATAATAATTATATTATTATTATTATTATTATTATTATTATTATTATTATTATACTCACTGACAGACCTCCTCTCCAGGAATTATTTACTTGCAGTTAATTCCAAAAATCATGTACCTCTTATGACTTTATCCTGAATCTATTGTCTTTCAATTTTATTGTATTTCACAGAAATAGTGGTCTGTGACTACCCTTTGAGTCATGAAACCTATTGAGTGATGTTGGTTAAGTCGAACTATTCCAATCTAACCCATCTCACAGTTGCTGTAAGGATAACATCATCAACGTATTGGAGGAAAAACAGGAAACGCGTGAACAAATAAATGCTTAAAATTCCCTCTAGCTAACTAAAGAACAATTAGATATATAACTGTAAAAGTGTTTATCATACCTTCATCTTAGATTATTTTTCCTAAACGATAAAGTTCCAAGTCTCTTATTTTAACTTACTACATAGAGTATAATCAAGTCTTATCAAGCCTTGTTGTTTGGTTTGGTATTGTGATATGGCCTAAGGACTAATCAATAAAATTAATTATTATTATTATTATTATTATTATTATTATTATTATTATTATTATTATTATTATTCCAACTATTTTTGTCTTTCCATGTTGCAAAGGTACATCAAACTCCAGATCATTTTGGTGGTTCTCTTCTACACTTTTTTTTAGTTCTACAACATCCATTTTAAGACAGAATGGGCAGAACTGTACTCAGTATTCCAAACATGGCAGCAGTCTCAGATCGGTGTAAGGGCATCATAATATTGTCAGTTTTAGTTTTAGTTCCTTTCTTAATGTTCTCTAGCACAGAATGTGCCTTTTTCACAGCTGCTGCTCAGTAAGCTGACATTTCCGTTGAACTCTCCCGGAACTTCCAGATTTATTGGCAAGAACTTCGACGAGCAACATGCAAGCAATTAGTCTCAGTTTAGTAAAAAGTGTAAAATTATACAAACATTAGAAATCAAAATTATGTATACTGTTTTGAGCAAGCCAGTTTAACAGAATATAGAAATATGTGAAACACTGTACATACTAAATCGTAACACTCCCCAAAATAGCCAACTTTAGCTCTCCATGTGTTTGACCTTTGCTGGATAATGCATTCATTTGCCTAAGCAATTAATTAGTATAGGCCTGTTTCCTAGGTTTCAAGGCAGTTGAATCCCATATCTAGTTCTGAATGCTCTCCTGCTCCAAAAGAGAGAAAATCACTCTGGATATGTTAGTAGTAGAAGTCAAAAACAAATGAATCGCTAGCTGGTTATGTTCTGTGCATCTTAGTATGGAACTCAAAGGCTACCTGTTCCATCCATAATCTCTGGATTTGGGAGTACTTCATATGTACAAGAATCTCCAGGAGCTGAACACTGGTCCAATTCAGTTAGGGCTGGGAGTGAAATCTGGCTGGAACTCAAAGCCTGGCCATTCTCCAAAGACCCTTCTTCATGTTGTATAGGAAGCTCCCCATCTGGAAAGAAGCACAAATTAATAGTATACAATAAAAGGGATGATCACAGCATTTTCAAAATGAAAAAAAACTTTAATAAGGGTGCAAATTGAATGATGTGATTCTCCCAATCTCTCCAATGGCAAACCTTCTTTAATTGCAAATTACATACCCTAGAGCAGTGATTCCCAAAGTGGGCTCTACTGCCCCCTGGTGGGTGCTGCAGCGATCTGGGGGTGGTGGTGATGGCACCTATTAGGACATGGGGCGGGGCCAGGGGAGGGGCGGGGCCTCTTCCCAAGTCCCGGAGACAGGGCTGAGCACCTGAGGCACCTGTTAGGACACAGGGGGAGGTGCTAGAGAAGTTGGCGTGGCTTCCCAAGAGCCTGAGACAGGGCTGAGCCTCTATATACCTCCCTTGAGGCACTTGTTAGAACACGAGGGTGGGGTATAGAGGTTCAGCCCCCCAGGCACTTGGGAAGAGGCCTTCTCCCTCCGCTAGCCCTGCCACCTATGTCCTGGCAGGCGCTGCAGGAAAGGGATAGAAGCTCAGCCCTGCCTCAGAGCTCGTAACTCCGCCCATCCCAGTCCTGGCCGCCCATTTGTAGCCCCGCCCACCTCCCCTTGCAGCCCTGCATCTTGGACTAGGGGAGAGGCTCAGCCCCACCCTCTTGAGCAGGAACCACACCCACCCCCTCTAAGCCACGCCCCCCTTTCCAGGGGGCACTGAGTTATATTTTTTCTGGAAAGGGGCAGTAGGCCAAATAAGTTTGGGAACCACTGCCCTAGAGACACAGCCTTAATGCATAACATGCAGTCCTACACTGATGTACTATCAAGGAAGTTCCACTGAATTGAGATAGGTTTAGGTAAAGGTTAGGTAAAGGTTTTCCCCTGACGTTAAGTCCAGTCGTGACCGACTCTGGGGGTTGGTGCTCATCTCCATTTCTAAGCCGAAGAGTCGGCGTTGTCCGTAGACACCTCCCAAGTCATGTGGCTGGCATGACTGCATGGAGCACCGTTACCTTCCCACCAGAGCGGTACCTATTGATCTACTCACATTTGCATGTTTTCGAACTGCTAGGTTGGCAGGAGCTGGGGCTAACAGCGGGACCTCATTCCGCTCCCGGGATTTGAACCTGGGACCTTCCTGTCTGCAAGTTCAGCAGCTCAGCGGTTTAACACACTGTGCCACCACCCAGTGTTATGATTGAGCCTCATGGCTCTGTTACTGACAGACGTGGGCGTAAGACTCCTCGAGAGTCAGATACTCTTGAGGAGCGAGAAAGAAAAAGACTGCGAGACATTTTTGCAGCACCATCTGACGAAGAGTCTTTTGAGGGGTTTACTGAGAGAATGGAGGAGGGGCTGGTTAGCTCGGAGGAGGATGAGATGGATTGGACTCGGGTGAGGGAGGAATTGGGTGCCACTGGCAATGATGGGATAGAAGATGAATGGGGACCTTCAGGATTAGACCCATGGTCAAGCTGGAGGGATGGGACGGGATCCACAGCTGGAGATGCTGTGGGGCGTAGTCAGAGGTGTTCCAGCTCTGATGAGGAAAGTGATGAGGAAACGCCCGGGTTAAGGAGGACAGCTGACAGTGATGAGGATTTGTAACTGGCATAAAATGGGGCTTGGGAGCAATTGCAAATTGCGTTGGGCAAGGTAATCTGGACGAACGCTTGGGATCTGTGTGGGACGCTTTCCTGAAGACTGGTGTGTTTTCGTGTGCTGATACGTAAGTTGTTTTGGAATTCAGGGTCAGACGGCGGGAGGAATTGTGTGGGCATTTGTTTGTGCAAACCTGTGCTTACTCTTATTAGCTTGACCTTCCGTCGTCTTCTTGACGGACGCCATCTCCTGCTTTGAAACTCGGACTGAACTGACCACGGCTTGACTTCCCCCTTCTTGGACTTGGAAACTACAAACGTCTGCTTCTGGCTTTGATCTACGGAAAGGAATTGGGTCTACTCTACTGCTGCAATCCTTGGCTGATCTGTTCGTGTTGGAAATCCTGTCTGCTGTGTGTGTGGGAGCGACGCAAGTTACTCAAGGCACAGTGCTGGCAGCAGAGAGGAATCTGCTGCCAATTAGTTGCATTCTTTTGTATCTTTTGTTCCTCGGCTTTTGTTTTGTTTATCCCCAGGCTGAAGCAAGCAGTTTGTTTTTACCCGGATTAAACTCCGGTTTAATCCGGTTTATCTTTTGAACGTTTTTCTTGTCCCTTTTTGCTCCTAAAGGCTAATACTGCCTGGCCCTTGTATTTTACGGGCATTTTTGAGTTCTGTAATCCAATAAACTCTGTTAACTTTGATCTTGTGGCGTTCTGTCCTTGACACCCAGGGCCCCTGCTTACCATTTATTTATTTATTTAATATGTTCTCCCCCAGGGGGATCCAGAGCGATCCATATATATATATATATATATATATATATATATATATACACACACATACTAGCTGTGCCCGGCCACGCGTTGCTGTGGCGAAGTCTGGTGGTATGGGAAATAAAGTATTGAGGAATTGGTGGTAGTTAAGGTCAAGGGTCAAGGTTTTCCCCAGACATTAAGTCCAGTCGTGTCTGACTCTGGGGGTTGGTGCTCATCTCCATTTCTAAGCCGAAGAGCTGGCGTTGTCCGTAGACTCCTCCAAGGTCATGTGGGATGACTACATGGAGCGGCGTTACCTTCCCGCCAGAGCAGTACCTATTGATGCACTCACATTTGCATGTTTTTGAACTTCTGGGTTGGCAGAAGCTGGGGCTAACAGTAAAGGCTCACTCTGGTTCCCCAATTCAAACCTTTCAGTCCAGAAGTTCAGCAGCTCAGCGCTTTAACACGCTGCGCCATCAGGGGATATTATTTCCTAAAGGTTGTGAATATATAATATTTCTGATTGGTTTTTTTGTTTGTTGGAGGCAAGTATGAATGCTGCAATTAGGAAAAATGATTAGGATGTAATGGCCTTGCAGCTTTAAAGCCTGGCTGTTTCCTCCCTGAGTGAATTTTTTGTGGGGAGGTGTTAGCTGGCCCTGATTGTTTCCTGTCTGGAATTCCCTTGTTTTCAGAGTGGTGTTGTTTGCGATATTTTATGTGCTTCTACTGTCTGCGGCCCTGAGAAAACAGAGGATTTTCCAGACTTTGATGATGGGAATACTTTGTTGGGAGGTTTTAGCTGGCCCTGATTGTTTCCTGTCTGGAATTCCCCTGTTTATTTACTGTCCTGGTTTTAGAGATTATATTGTTCTGCATTATTCTATCCCAGTAATTATTTCATATTAAAGAAGAATTTCACTTATCCAACATTCGCTTATACAATGTTCTGGATTATCCAACGCAGTCTGCCTTTTCATAATCAATGTTTTTGTAGTCAGTGTTTTAAATTCATTGTGATATTTTAGTGGTAAATTTGTAAATACAGTACAGTAGAGTCTCACTTATCCAACATAAACGGGCCGGCAGAATGTTGGATAAGCGAATATGTTGGATAATAAGGAGGGATTAAGGATAAGCCTATTAAACATCAAATGAAGTTATGATTTCACAAATTAAGGACCAAAACATCATGTTAGACAACAAATTTGGAAGAAAAAGTAGTTCAATACACAGTAATTCTATGTAGAAATTACTGGATTTATGAATTTAGCACCAAAATATCACGATATATTGAAAGCATTGACTACAAAAATGTGTTGGATAATCCAGAACGTTGGATAAGCGAGTGTTGGATAAGTGAGACTCTACTGTAAATACTACATAGCATTACTGCGCATGGAACTACTTTTTCTGTCAAATTTGTTGTATAATATGATGTTTTGGTGCTTAATTTGTATAACGATTACCTAATTTGTTGTTTAATTGGCTTTTCCTGAATCCCTTCTTATTATCCAACATATTCACTTATCCTGCCGGCCTGTTTACGTTGGATAAGTGAGACTCTACTGTATATTTCTAATCTTATATTATCTGCTCAGAACTGGATTATATGAGGCCCCTTCTTCACAGCTGTATAAAATGCACACGGAAGTGGATTATATGGTAGTGCGGAGTCAAGATAATCCAGTGCAAAGCAGATAATATAAGATTATAAATGGGTTATATAGCTGTGTGGAAGGGCCTTGAGTCTACACTGCCATATAATCCAGTGCAAATTAGATAATCTGTGGAAGAAGACTCAGTGAGGCCTAAATCTGCCTGTCCCCTAACTGAAACCTGGCTGTCCCTTGGCTGGTTGCTAGGTAACCAAGTGGGCAGAGATTAGCCCTCTAAACTGGCAGCAATTGGATAAAAAAATTATTGCTCTCCCTCTAATTAGGACTTTATTTTTCTTTTCTTTTTGTTGTATCAACCTTGAGGCGTGGATGATGGGTTGTGTTGTCAAATTTTGAGGTTGGGGGGCCTGTACTTTTGTTGTTTTGTGAATTGCCGTGATGCCGTCACTCTTTTATATATATATATATATATATATATATAGTGTAAGCTGAGTTTTCAGCCCCTTTTAGGGCTGAAAACCCCCCCTTTATAATTAATTAAATAAATAACTTTATTCTTGTACCCCGCCTCCATCTCCCCGAAGGGACTTGGGGCGGCTTACATAAGAAAAACAGTCCATAAATTTAAAAAAACAATATATTGTAATAACATAGTTATAAAACGACATAATGTGGCAATTATTAAAGCTAAGACATCAATTGCTATGTACAGAGAGTGATTAGTTGAAACTCTGAGTAAAGTCCATGAATAAAATAGAGACGGCTGGGGGAGGACAAAGAACCGATCGCGTTAAAAAACCTATAAAATTGGGGGCAATATTAAAGTGAAGCACAGTTTGAAAACAAGATACATGGCTGGTGGCCTTGGTTTATACTCGAGTGAGGGTCCTGTCCGGCTTATATTTGGGTCAGCTTATACTCGAGTATATACGTAATCAGAATTGGACAGTCTTATCTTAAATTACAATTTTATGTAAATATTAAAAACATTTAACCTACTGATGCCTCAATTAATGTAATTTTATCTATTTTATTTTTATTTTTGGAATTTACCAGTAGCGGCTCCATTTCCCACCTTTGTCTTATACTCGAGTCAATATGTTTTCCCAGTTCTTTGTGCTAAAATTAGGTGCAGTGGCTTATATTTGGGTTGGCTTATACTTGAGTATATATGGTACGTACTTCTAAGTGGACATGCTTTGGATTGTACAACTAAGCCTCAGTTAGACTCACACTTACCAGGGATCAAGGCTGGTGGGCAACAGAGCCCTCCATATGTTTATTTATCTATTGTCCTAGCCAGCATAGTCAATGGAGAGGAGAAGGGATTTGGGGGATTGCAGTCAAAAGTATCTGAGAGGCCAGACTTGCCTACTCTTGACTCTGTAAAAATGTAAGCGATTTCAGGGCAACTCTTCATATATCTAGTTATCATTATAAAGATAACCACATTTCTGAAAAGTTACACATGTAGGTAGTTAAGTGTTAAATGTCATAACGGCATATTGGTAAGGAAAGTTGGCTCTACCTCAATAATATGAAACACAAAGATAGATGAATTCAACCATATAGAAGTAGAAATTTTGCACTGCAAAGAATTCTTCATTACAGATTCATATCTTTTACAACACTGAAAGGAAGTACTTAAGGCCAGATTGTCACTCAGCTGTGCTGAGCTAGAGAGTTATATGAACTAGAAAGCATGCATAGGATTATCACTATAGTGATGTGAATTGCCTTTTAAAAATTCAAGTAGTAATACTAAAATTATATAGCGTAAGCTATACTAAAGTCTTAGCTTTTTTTAAAAGGACAAATTCAAATTATAACTATTAGTTGCCAGTGTGGTTTTGGCTTAACTCAGAAGGCTAGTTTAAAGCTAGTCTAAAGGTGGGATTTATGCAACTCTTTGGATGTTGTTGGGCTGTAATTTCCAACAGCCTTAGCCAGCATATTCTCCATTATAGTCCTTGACTCGCCCACCACTCATACCAAATAAAGAAAAAGAATTGGCTTAAATCCTGTTGTTAGTCCTGGCAAGCAGATCCACTGAAATGATGGGATTTATCCCTCTGTTGACTCACCATGCAACGATTTATTTATTCGATTTGGGACTAACCAACATGATATCAGCAGTATTTTCTTTAAAATAGTTCTACACTGCAGTAAAATTGAAAGCCATCACAAGCACAGGAATTCTCATTATTTTGGCTTTGGAAAAGGACTGTCTTTTGCTTACACTCCTGTGCAGAATGGTGGAATATACAGTAAATATCCCTGTCCTCATCATTTCGGTGCAAAAAGCTGATTCCAAGTAGGTTCCTGAATGTAAAAATAGCCAAACAAATTGACACGCATTGGGCCCAAACTGGCTACAGGTAGGAAAAACTGTCTATAAAGCCAACTGCTTTTATCAAGCTGTCCATCATGCAAATTGCATTCTCTTTCAGTAATATGATTTATCCCATTTAAAGGTGGTGTGACACAGTAACTAAAGTATTGGTTTGGAGCAAGGGTTCTCAAACTTTTTCAGCTGTGGAACCCATTTTGAAGCAAAAGTTTCTCTTGGAGCCCCAATAAATGTTTTTATATATACATGCACACAAACACACACACTCTGGACCATTTGAAATCCATGTTCTTATCTTGCATGACTAATAAAACTGATTGGGAAACATTGGATTAGTGGGAAAAAGAAGATCTCTATATGCTGTCTTGAACCCACTGGAGAAATGAAGGAACACCCACAATCAATAAAAACGAACAACATGGGAAAATGAGTAAACATATGTGCACAATTCATATTTGTAAGCATGTATCTATACCAGGGGTCTCTAAACTAAGCCCCATGGGCCAGATGTGGCCCTCCAAGGTCATTTACCCAGCCCCTGACCTAAACTTTAGATTTAGGATTGCCCTAAATTTGAAACGACTTGAAGGCACATAGAAAAAACTAAACTACGTAATTAATTTTTGTAGTTCAGCCCCTGATTGTGCCTGCTCCTAATGTCAATGAGGAAGTGGATCATGGGATTTTTGAGCCTGCAGGCCAGCATGAGATTTTAAGTCCTGAAACCGAGCAGTCTGTATTTCCAACAGCTAGTGAAGGCCACATTCCAGAGAGGGGCCCAGATGCTGCTGAGAAGTCTTTCTTTAGAGAAGCAACGTCAGATGTTGCAATGAGTTTAGAGGATGAAATCCCAGTTGGAGAGGATAATGAACTCATAGATAGGAGACTTGTTTTTTGTGAACTTTGAGCTTCTCGACATAATCGCTTAGACATTCTCGTTACAGTGCTTAGAATCATAGAGTTGGAAGAGACCTCACAGGCCATCCAGTCCAACCCCCTGCCAAGTAGCAGGAAACTTTAGAGAATAAGCTGTTATCAGGTAGTCAGGGAAGACAGCATGATTTCATGTGTATATTAGGGAGGCCAGGGAGATTCTCCAGCAGTCTGGTCAACGTTGGTGATTAAGGCAACATCTCTTGCCAAGTTCTAGTAAAGCCTGCTAAGGGAATTCTAGTTCCATGTTTTCGTTCGTTCATCATTCATGCTTCCAAGTTTGAGGAATAGTTCCTGGATTTTTGTATTGGATTTTATGCTGCCTTCTGTATCCTGATTCTTTTGTATTCCTGCGCTGGATGCCTTGTTGTTTTGGGTTTTTGAAACTATTCTTGTACCTTGAATCTTGTGGACTATTTCATACATTTAGACTTTGACTTTTTTACTATTTTTGCTGAAATGCTTTTTATATAATCTATATATATAAAAGAGTGGTGGAATCCTGGCGACTGGCAAAACAACAAAACTAAAAGGCCCTCCAACCTCGAAATTTGACCACACAACCCATCATCCATGCCTCCAAGTTGATACAACAAAAAGAAAAGAAAAATAAAGTCCTAATTAGAGGGAGAGGAATAATTGTTTTTATCCCATTGCTGCCAGTTAGAAGGCTAAGCTCCGTCCACTTAGGCTCCTAGCAACCCACTCAGCCCAGGGGACAGGCAGAGTTAGGCCTCACTTAGGCCTCTTCCACACTGCCTATAAAATACAGATTATCAGATTTGAACTGGATTATATGGCAGTATAGACTCAAGGCCCTTCCACACAGCTATATAACCCATTTATAATCTTATATTATCTCCTTTGAACTGGATTATCTTGACTCCACACTGCCATATAATCCACTTCAGTGTGCATTTTATCCAGCTGTGTAGAAGGGGCCTCATATAATCCAGTTCTAAGCAGATAATATATTAAATAATTAGCTACATGCTAATCATTTCCCCTAATTGCAACATTCATACTTGCCTCCAATAGACAAAAAAACCCAATCAGAAATATTGTATATTCACAACCTTTAGGAAATAATATCCCCTGATGGCGCAGCGTGTTAAAGCGCTGAGCTCCTGAACTTCTGGACCGAAACATCGCAGGTTTGAATTGGGGGAGCGGAGAGAGCCCCCACTGTTAGCCCCAGCTTCTGCCAACCCTAAAGTTCAAAAACATGCAAATGAGAGTAGATGAATAGGTACTGCTCTGGCGGGAAGGTAACGGTGCTTCATGCAGTCATGCCACATGACCTTGGAGGAGTCTATGGACAACGCCAGCTCTTCGGCTTGGAAATAGAGATGAGCACCAACCCCCAGAATCAGACACGACTGGACTTAATGTCAGGGGAAAACCTTTACCCTTTACCTTAACTACCACCAATTCCTCAATACTTTATTTCCCATACCACCATACTTCGCCACAGCAACGCGTGGCCGGGCACAGCTAGTCTTCAATAAACTGCTTTGTTGATTTAACTTATGCTGGAGTGTGGTGGTTAAGTACAAAGGTGATTCCTACCCTGGAGTACAACATTAACTTTACTATCCCATCAGCCAAAAACAGGTCTACACTTCACATTAAAATATTGGTAAGTTTATGATCGTTAAAATTGTTCTTCATTCTAAATATTGTATTGTTCCTTCATGGTTCTCTTGCATTACAAATAAGATATGTGCAGTGTGCTCAGGAATTTGTTCATATTTTGTTCAAACTATAGTCTGGTCTCTGTGACACTGTGAGCGATTGTGAACCAGCCCTTGGCTTAAAAAGTTTGAGGACCCCTGATCTATATGGTATTTTGATCAATTCCTACCCCGTGGGGTATACAATCAAAGCAAGAGCATCATTTATCATTTTCCACCATGGAATATATAAAATATAGGAAGTACTAATGCAATTAATCGAGGCAAGCTCATATATTTGACAGGAGAAATGTAAAACTAGAACTTTATGATATCCAGGTAAGAGACTGAGACATACAGAGGTTGCATGGGGAAAAGGCTGTAGAAAAGTGATGTGAAAGAACCTATTAAATGTCTAAGTCCAAGAAAAAATTAAATTGGACCATGGGTGCCAGTGTATCGTTTTTACTGCGAGGTAAGCATTGGTGATTATGCTGTGGCATTTCAAAGAAAGTAGAACCAAGGATAAACTTATTTATTCCAGTAGTCAATTTCTGAGTTGCAGAACGAAAGTATTATGTGGCTTAATGGAGCACCTCAAATATCACAAGAATCATCTCGTGCCTGCAGTTGCAAGTGAAGAGTGTGAAATCAATGCCAGGTTGAAGACAACTGGAATTGCAAATGTAATCTAATTTTACACCTCTGCCCTGGAAGCTGATGTACTGAAGGACGCATTGGAGGAGGATTAAAAATGTAATCTTCTGCATGTCAGAGGGATGTTACAATTTTGTACACATTAACTGAGGTGTAATAGTTGTCATTAACTACCATCATGTCAACTTCAACTTGTGTTAACTCTATGAATGAAAGACTTTAAAATCACCCTATTATCAACAGCTCTACTCGGGTTTTGCCAATTTAGGATTGTGTCTTCCTTGAGTCTATCCATTTATGGTCTTCCCCTTTGCCTACTGTCTTCTATCCTAGGCCCCATCTACACTGCCCTACAATGAGGTTGGAATTGTTTTATATTATGAATGTGGACACATATCATGCAGATTGAACTGCACTGAACTAGATTATCTGCCATATAATCCAGTAGATGGGATCCTACCACGTTGTTTTTTCTAGTGAGTCGTGTCTTTGCAAAATATGGCCAAAGTCATATAACCCAGAATATCAAGGCAGAAAATCCCACAATATCTGCTTTGAACTGGGTTATCTGAGTCCACACTGCCATATATTCTAGTTCAAAGCAGATAATGTGGAATTTTATTGAGCTGTGCGGAAGGGACCTAAGAAGACTTCAGGCCTGATTTACTCTTTGATGTTTTTATTTATCTTTTTGGCACTTTAGAACTCCTGTCTAGCACCCACATTTCAAACAATTTGATTTTCTTTCATTAGCTTTCTTCCCTGTCCAGCTTTCACAATCATTCACAGAAATAGAAAAAATGATATAGACAGTAATAACTTCAGTATTCAATAATATATCTTTACACTTCAGGATGATATCTAATTCCTAGTGCTGGAACACTCCTTAGAACTGTAAGATACCATGACTTGTAAAATCTCATTTGTGTGTTTATGTGTTTGAGAACTGAGTTAAAACTTAACTTGCATTAATATTGATATCAACAGAAGTTGAAACATGGATCAAGAGACTCAGAAAGCTGGAAGGGTTCAGAAGATCATTAAGCCAAACTTCTGCAGAAAGGTTCTTAGGCATCTCAACCCAGAGTAATTTAATGCCATCGAATGTAATGTACACTTCGATTTTAGCAATGCAATTTAACCAAAAAAAGGTGTTAGGACTCGAATAAATATGGTAAACTCTGCTCCCTGCCAATTTTGGAGTTACTGCTTTATTTGACATGTAGAATGGGGGTTCTGAACTTTGCAGATTAATACAAAAGCTGTAAACAGAGTTTTGTAGTTTGCTATACACGTAATTAATCTGCTTACATCATGCCATTTTCCCCTGTGCTACACATTTCAGAACTGGGAACAGATGTTTCTTACCTTTATCAAAAATTTCCTTCAACACTCCTCGCTTGATAAGCTCCTCCCTGCTTTGCCTCATTGATATTTTTCTTTCAAGTGCTAGAAAAAAGAGGAAACAGAGGCATTATTATATTAACAGTAATTTTTTAAAGTAAGAAAACACAACAACAGTTAAAAGAGAAGTCTTGTTATTAAACTATTCCTAATAGATGAAAAGCTAGCAATTCATTCCTACTATCTATTTGAAGGAGTCATGGCGGTGCAATGGGTTAAACCCTTGTGCCGGATGAACTGCTAAACTGAAGGTTGGGTTGCTGATCTGAAGATTGCCAGTTTGAATCCGTGAGATGGGGTGAGCTCCCGTCTGTCAGCTCTAGCTTGCGGGGACATGAGAGAAGCCATCCATCTAACACATCTGGGCACCCCTGGGCAATGTCTCTGTAGACGGCCAATTCTCTCACACCAGAAGCTACTTGCAGTATGTTCTCAAGTTGCTTCTGACACAATAAAAAAATAAAAAATCTATTTGCAGATAATTTCAAGATGAAATACTGTAGTAACATACGGAATCCAGTTTTGTCATATTATTTCTTTGCTTTTAAATGTGATTTTAATTTTTTTCAGAAATAGAGATTATTCAACAAACCTCTCAGACCTATACACATTTGCCAAGTCTTAAATGTCAAACAGAAGTTCATCATAACATTATGCTGGTAGACCTAGAGATTTCTAGACACGTGTTTTCTCCATTTTTTAAAAATAGTGTTTCTTTTACTTTCATGGGATATTGTGCCTCAAACTCCACTGTACTTTCATCAAATAACTAAGAGTCCCAAATATAGACAGATTTCATATGATTCTGAGTAACAATATTTTAGACCAATTGTTGTCCCCCACCCAAAGAGGAGTATACGTTGCAGAAGGAACATGTAGATTCAAGACTAAAAGACATCGTAATGGTCACTGACTTAGACAGCTTTAAAAATACACACATGCACACACAAAAACAATAATCCTTTTCACGCAGCCTTACATATGAACCAAGGTTTGTCATAGCAAGAAGAGGAGGACTGGTGAGTCACAGAACATCTTATTGCCTTGTTATTTGGGGTGGGGGGAAGGACCCTTTGGGTGGCAATTTTAATTGTATTTTTAATATTTTAAACCATTAAAAGGCATTTTAAATGTTTTCCCTTTGCAAAAGTTTTTAAAAAGTAGTAAGGAAGGTTTTTCCAGGGTCTGTTTTTACATTTATATTTCAAGCCTCAAGTTTGCTTATGTTGGGACTGCTTCGTGATCCTTTATGTGCCTGCTTTCTGCTTTATAATGATTTCCTAATACTGGATTATTTCTAGAGATGGAAAAATATCTTCTCAGCAGTTGGGTTTTTTTTTAATTTGCTGGCTGTTTTCCAGAGTGGTCTTAAAAATGCATGTCAAGTTCTTGGTTCAGTTGCCATTGTAATGCATGGCAAGAGAATGCCTGACTTCCTTCAGTGGTACAAGATCTGATCGATGAATTATTTATTTCTACATAGGTGACCTTTCAGCAACTTTGCAAACCTCTTATTTCCTGCTCTTTGCAAGAGATAATTGCATATGCTGTGCCAAAACTCTTCCCTAGGAAGTTAGGTTTTGCTGAATTTATCACAAGGTCCTGGTTCCCACTGAGAAGCAGGTGCAGGTTTCTGTGATTTTGTCAGATATGTGTAAATATATTTTAATGTTCACTTTCTATTTTAGGAAACTCTGTCTTAAAATATTTTGTTACTGTTAACTGTTGTCAAATCAACTTTGACTTACGGTGACCCCATTAATGAAAGACCTCCAAGTCACCTTATCCTCAGCTGCTATGCTCAGATCCTGAAGACTCGGGATTGTAACTTCCTTAATTGAATCTATCCATCTGGAACGTGGTCTTCCTTTTTCCTACTGTTTTCAACCTTACCAAGGTACAATGTCTTTCCTAGTGAGTCATGCCTTCTTCCAAAGTATGACAGTCTCACTTGAGTCAACTTGCCTTCCAGGAGTTTGGGTTGGACTTTCTCTTGAAGCTATTTATTTACTTTTTTTTTAGCAGTCAATGGTATTCATAGAATTCTTAGACAGTGGTTCTCAACCTGTGGGTCCCCAGATGTTTTGGCCTGGTAGTTGTAGGCCAAAACATCTGGGACCCATCGCTTGTGAACCACTGCCTTAGACGATATTAGTTATGTATAACTCTTATGGTTGGCGTTATATCTGCTCTGAATTCAGTGGTTCTCAACTTGTGGGTACCCAGATGCTTTGGCCTTCAACTTCCAGAAATCCTAACAGCTGGAAAACTGGCTGGGATTTCTGGTAGTTGTAGTGTTGTAGATGACGGGAGAGATAACGCAAGAGAGATCCTTTGAGAGGCCAAAAAGTCCGGTTTATTATATTCAGCTGAGTCTCTGGAAGTGGAATCTCTTCCAAAAAGCAAACCAGAGCTCCGATCAAGGTGTTGACTTGTCTTTTATACATTTTCAGACAAAGAACATGCTTCTACATACATCTCGTCATTAGTACGTCACTTCACATGCTTACATACATGGGCATAAATATGCACAATCAGCATTTTCCTATCTAGGCACTCTTAAAAGCGTGTAGCAAGTCACAGACAACACGGCTCAGCTATAGTAGATTAATCATGGCCCCTTGTCAAAAGGGAGGGGGAGAAGTCAGCTCTCCTTCCATTAAGCTGTGCTAGGAACCAATTCACACTGGAATGTATAGATAACAGGCCCCCCTTCTCCCCTCTGTCCTGTCAGCTTATGCATCCCTAAAATCTAACACAGAGAGAGTCTGATTTTTCTATATTTCACTGCTTCTAATGTGCACACAATATATGTCTAAAAATCCATATTTTTCAGTTCCTCATCAGGAGGCCAGAACACCTGGGGACTCACAGGTTGAGAACCACTGCCTTAGACAAAATTAGATATGTGCAACTCTTATGATTGGTGTTATATTTGCTCCAAACTCAGTGGTTCTCAACTTGTGGGTCCCCAGATGTTTTTGGCCTTCAACTCCCAGAAATCCTAACAGTTGGTAAATTGGTTGGGATTTCTAGGAGTTGTAGGCCAAAACACCTGGGGACCCACTGTCCTAACTGAACTTTCAGATGTACAGGTACTAAGAATTCCATCTCCTTATACTCTTTGCCACTGTAAGACAATTGTTCTGTTTCTTTACCTGTTGCTTGGCTATTTCTTAACCTTTCTGTTACCATGACCCTGCAGTTGATCCTGCTAGTTTGCAGCAAAAACTCTATGCATGAAGGCAGAGCATACCACACATGCTGCCTAAGCACTGCCTTAGTGCACAGTGGTATGAGTCCTGGATTGTGACTCTGGAGATCAGGCTTCAAATCCCCTATGAGCCATAGAAACCTACTTGTGTGCTCAGTGCCCACGCATGGAATGGCATCTATCATTCCTAAGCTCATGAGGAATAAACTAGATTCTTTGCTAGAGATCCTTGGATAGACCTGGATGGCACTGGTAGCCAAAAAATCTACACAATGTTCAGTTATGCCCTAACCATATCGTGCTGTGCTCCTTGTGTCTTCTTGGTGTAATCCTGAACATCTTTTAAAATTTATTTAAAAAGATTTCACAGAAACAAACATAACCAACCAACAGTGCTTCTCCGATCCATCACAATGAAGTGCACTAAGTTTGTGTTTCCTGACTATCAAGCTACGAAGTCTTCAGCTGATATGGTAACAATTATAACAGGGAATAAGTCCCAGTTTAAGTAAGCAGTCTAATACCATCCATCCATCCATCCATCCATCCATCCATCCATCCATCCATCCATCCATCCATCCATCCATCCATCTATCTATCTATCTATCTATCTATCTATCTATCTATCTATCTATCTATCTATCTATATCTATCTCCATCTCAATCCCAGCCTTGGGACTCAAGGCTGCTTTAAAAAAGGTACAACACATATATCACACAATGTATCTAAGGCCTTTAAATGGTCTATATTTGCTGTTATTCTATTTAATTCTCATAGGCCATATAGTACATTCTAAGGGTGCTTTCCCCAAGAGCAATCCGTCCTCAAGGGATTTCCCATGTTCACTGGGGAATTAACAGGCAGTCAACTGAGTTGCTGTGAGTCTTTCGGGCCGTATGGCTATGTTCCAGAAGCTTTATCTCCTGATGTTTTGCCTACATCTGTGACAGGCATCCTCAAAGATGTGAGGTACCTCACACCTCTGGAGATGCCTGGCACAGATGTGGCCGAAATGACAGGAAAGAAAGTCCTACTCACTTAGAGCCCTCCCCCCCACTGGTCCATTGTATGAATTGGGGCCAGTAGGGCAGAGTTGGTGGCAATCAGAGACTGGAAAGCTATTGAGTGCTGTATGTTGGACATTAGTGTTTAGACACTTTCTGCTCTATTTTAGGAAGACAAGATGCACCAAAGAGCCAACAAGACATATTCACTTCTTAAAAATCACTAAAGAGCAAGACTGCAATTTAAAAAGTGAAAACTTGGGAATTGTACACACAGGCTGTTATTTAAGGCTAAACTCTGAAGAATATAAATGGCAGAGAGGTTGATTTTGATGATTATCTGCTCACAACACACATTTCTCCTGATCTCCCAGTGGTATAGCTATATTTTTCTAGGTATTATTCAGGGGGTGTCACAAATGGTTGTCTCATTTTAATACTTTTTTGTGTGTAATTAGCATACTTTGTTTTCACTTGGAATAATTTTCTCTACCAACTCAGGTATAGTTGCTGAAAACACTCTCTTTCTCTGTGTGTACTAGTCATGAAGGATGCTGTTGAATGAACAAAATTAAAACTATAAATAATAACAGCACAACCCTGTATCTGTGGAACTGATCTGTGCAGTTTCGCCTTCCCACAGTTTCACTTAATTACACAGGGCTTTCTCTACAACCTGGAGCCCTCGGTGGTGCAGTTGGTTAAACTGCTGAGCTGCTGAACTTGCTGACTGAAAAGTTGGCGGTTCAAATCCGGGGAGTCGGGTGAGCTCCCGCTGTCAGCCCCAGCTTCTGCCAACCTAGCAGTTCGAAAACATGCAAATGTGAGTAGATCAATAGGTACCGCTTCAGCGGGAAAGTAACGGTGCTCCATGCAGTCATGCCGGCCACATCACCTTGGAGATGTCTACGGGCAACGCCGGCTCTTCGGCTTAGAAATGGAGATGAGCACCAACCCCCAGAGTTGGACATGACTGGACTTGATGTCAGGGAAAAACCTTTACCTTTACCTTACAACCTACAACCTCTTCTTGATACTGCAGTCATTTGTCCCATTGAAAATAATAAGACTTCTTATTGTCTGCCATTTCATGAATCCAAGCAAAGCCCAGGAGCATATCCCGCACAGATATGAGGGTTGTATTGTGCATGAAATCTCGATAGCAGACAGGACAAAGAATTAAAATCTCCCTACACTCTTTGCTAGGATCCTCAGGAGCAAAAAGAGAACTAACAGAAGCACATGTTCCATAATAAAGGTAGTGTGCACAATATGATCCCCTTATTCACAGATTTGATATCCATGGTTTTGCTTATCACCATTCCAAAGAATACACATACACCCCGGAAGTGTTTGAGGACCTATCTTTGTCCTCCAATGTGATGTTATGGTATTCTTATGGCTCAAGTGTAATCAAAAGATATGGTTTGATATTATAAATGGTTTCAGGTGTTCAGGGGTGGTGGTGGTGGTTTCAGAACACATCTCCTGTGGATATGGGAGTCTGCACTTTGTATTTCTGTAAGGAAAGTGCCTGTATGATCATTGCATGGTCATTGCAATGGTCCAGTGACTGAAAGATAACAGCTTAAAATGATAACACAAGCTCTGAAAAAGTTATGGATTATTTAAGGTGAGGAAAGAGTTGAAAAAGTTTATCTTTTTTGGATAAAATCTCACAGGATCTCAAAGGCAGCACAATCACTGGCTATGCTGGATGGGGGATTCTGAGAATTAAGGTCCAAAAAAGTAAACTTTCTGAGCCATGAAAACCCACTGGGTGACTCTGGGCAAGTTGCAAAGACAAACTTCTCTGAACAACTCTTGCTAAGAAAACTCTGTGATAGGTTTACCTTAGGATTGCTGTAAATGGGAAAGGCCTAGAAAACACACAACACAAATCTATACAAGTTGTCAAGAAATGTACTATTCATTCTAGAAATGCCTTCTGCTGATGAATAGAGATAACAGTTAAAACTGCTTCCCCTCAAATCCTGTAGAGTTACAGGCGAGCCTATACAGCAAATGAGTAATATGCTAGGCACAGTGCAAACACTTCATCAAATTTCTCAGCAAGAAATGGCAAATGTGTTTTCAGGTTTTGCACCGACATCTCCGTATGGCAATCACACAGAAAAGAGGTTTATGATATTTTCTGATGAAACCTGAGATGAGCTATTACATTCTCTGTTGAAGCCACAAGAAGTGAGCTTCCCGGGATACGGATAGACATGATGATAGATTTTCAACAACGGTCTCAAATCCTATTTTCTCCCCTGCTTCTCCATCATCATCATTATCATCATCTATTCAATTATATCTCGAATTGTCCTCATAATTTTGGGGCTCAAGACTGCTTACAAAAATTAAAATGAATACACTTAAAAAGCATTTACAAAGAACTAAGAAAAAGCATAAAAGGTATTGCTAAAATGCAGTAATACCACCCATAAAATTAAAACAGATTTCAATCAATCAATTAAAAGACAAAATATAAAGTCCAGCAAAATAGCACTTTATTCACAGCCCTTGCAATCAGTTCCTAAAAGCCTGTGGTAACAGAAATGTTTTCACTTGCTAACAAGGACTCAAGTAGAGCATCCAAGCCTCCGAAGGGAAGGAGTTCCAAAGCCTGGGAGAAACCATTGAGAAGGTTCTTTCCTCTTGCTCATTTCCTCAGTAAAACTAGCTGTGGTGCTGGTGGAGTTGAGAAAGGGGTTTGTAAACTGTATAGCCACCCCTAGTTAACACTCTGTCTACAGGTGAATTGAAGTTTCTGAGCATTTTTCAAAAGAAGACTCACATTAATCCAAGCAGGATGTATCTAAAGCATGTGTAATCTGGCCAGATCAGACATATTGTGGAATTTTTTTTTTTGTGTCAGCATCCCCTAGGCCACCGGAGGCTCCTATATGGTGAAATGAGCACAGCTTATACACTGGCTTTCACTGTGCCATTGCATTCCTGGATATTTTATGAGTTCTTTTATGCACCTTGTGCCATATGTAAGCTGCCCCGAGTCCCTTTGGGGAGATGGAGGTGGGGTCCAAAAATACAGTTGTTGTTGATGTTGTTATTTTATTATGACACAGCAAACAAGATAGATATGCTGGATTTCGTATCACAAAATCACAAGTAGAACACTTCCCAAGTGTCTAGGACTGTGTGATGTATTTTCGGATGATGCGCGCAGATCCCAGTAGGGTGGCCTTTTGCAGTTGGCAGATCGTAATTTTGTCAATGTCTATTGTTTCCAAATGCCGTCTGAGATCTTTTGGCACGGCACCCAGTGTGCCCATCACCACCGGGACCACCTGCACTGGTTTCTGCCAGAGTCTTTGAAGTTCAATCTTGAGGTCCTGATAGCGGCTGAGTTTTTCCTGTTGTTTTTCGTCAATGCTATTGTCACCTGGGATGGCAACATCAATGATCCAAACCTTTTTCTTTTCCACAACTGTGATGTCTGGTGTGTTGTGTTCCAGAACTTTGTCAGTCTGGATTTGGAAGTCTCACAGTATCTTTACGTGCTCATTTTCCAATACTTTTGCAGGTTTGTGATCCCACCAGTTCTTTACTGCTGGGAGGTGGTACTTGAGGCATAAGTTCCAATGAATCATTTGGGCCACATAGTTGTGCCTCTGTTTGTAGTCTGTCTGTGTGATTTTCTTACAGCAGCTGAGGATATGATCAATGGTTTCATCAGCTTTGCACAGTCTGCATTTTGGGTCATCAGCTGATTTTTCGATCTTGGCCTTAATTGCATTTGTTCTGATGGCTTGCTCCTGGGCTGCAAGGATCAGGTCTTCTGTCTCCTTCTTCAGTGTCCTATTCGTGAGCCCAAGCCAGGTCTTCTCCTTATCAGCCTTTCCTTCAATTCTGTCAAGGAACTTTCCATGCAATGTTTTGTTGTGCCAGCTGTCAGCTCTAGTTTGTAGTGCAATTTTCTTGTACTGATTTTTTGTCTGCTGTGCTTTGAGGATGATGATGATGATGATGATGATTATTATTATTATTATTATCCAGGAACCTTTGGAGCTGAGAGGCAACCACATGCTCCAGTATCTTCCACAAGAACAAAATACAGTGGACTCTTCAGCAAGATTCGATGTGCTAGTATTCATGGGAATACTACCTGAAATGCCTGAAAGAGCTTTCCAACATGCTCTTTCAGGCATGTTGAAATGCAGCATTATTGGAAAGCAGCATTAACCATTGCCCTCAACCAGTTATCCTATGGCCTGTTTAGTGAAGCAGGAAGCCCAAGGGTCTAGAATATACATAGTTGTTCCCACTGCATCCTCAGGCATCCAGGAGCGATTATGTCCACCACACTGATAATTTCCCCAATCCAAATGTCTACCAGCATTTTGACAGGATCACCTACTAGAAAAATCTTTTAAAACCCATCTGGATCCATCACCTTCCTGGGGTGGGCCATCTTAATAGGTTTCCACCAGAGGTTTTGAGTCCCAGTGCGACTAAATCCCACAAGGTAGTGATCTTTCCAGAAGTATGCCAGGTTTCACGAAAAAAATAATTACCATAATTCTAACCAGCATAGAAAACGTGGTTTAGCATCTGTCCAGCAGCAGCAGTAGGGCAATATGTCCTTTGAGATAGATCCATGGTTGTCATGGCAATAATAGGGACATGCCATTATAGAAGGATGTGACACAATTTCACCATACCATGCATATCATGGCAAATGCAGCATCTGTGCTGTTCAGTTCTCACACAAGCCAAAGTTGTGGCATACATACACAGTAGCTGTTTCAAATTGATTAACTTCTTCGTGTCAATCAATGTGTAATGAACTGCATCTAGATTCTAAATGCATCTACCAGTTGTCTGTGCAAGACTTTTTGTTGTTGCAGACAATTGCCTTTCAGCAAAATCGGAGTACATGGTAATTCAGTTTCCTCAGCTATACAAATGTTAATGGGGGAAAGGCAGAGAGAACAGTTGAGGAAATTCTAACTATATAACCAGTCAAAGATGCTATTATGAAACAAAACAAGAAAAGGGGAACATAGGCAACAACAGCTGCAATACAACAGATTACTTACAAACAAATATAAGGTACTTTCATAACCTTCACCATATAGCTCACTCTAATGCTCAATTGTTTTGTTTCATCTGGTTTAATAGATATTATAAATAGCAGGCCAAAATTTGGTTTTCAATTTCCTTAGCTGAGATATATGCCCTGGGTGCAAGGAATCTAATTTCAATCTCCAGTTTTATTCCTTTAGATCAGTGGTTCTCAACCTTCCTCATGCCACGACCCCTTAATACAGTTCCTCATGTTGTGGTGACCCTCAATCATAAAATTATTTTCGTTACTGCTTCATAAATGTTATGAATTGTAATGTAAATATCTGATATGCAGGATGTATTTTCATTCACTGGACCAAATTTGACACAAATACCCAGGCCCGGCCCAACACGGGACGCTAGCCACGCCCCCGCGTTGGGCGCCATGTTCCCAGGGGCGCTATCGAGCCCCTGGGAGGCGTGGCCACACTTGGCCCTGCCTCCGGCGTCCAGGCCCTGCCTCCCGTGCTGTGGGAGGCATGGCCGCGCGACGCGGGAGGCGTGGTCAAGTCTGGCCCCGCCTCCTGCGGCGCCTGCCGTAGGGACAGGGTGCCCGCCGCGGGAAGCGGGGCTGGCCACGCCTCCCGCAGCGCACGCCCGCTGCAGCTTGGCTGGGACAGGGTGCCCGCCGCGGGAGGCGTGGCCAGCCCCGCTTCCCGCGGCGGGCACCCTGTCCCAGCCAAGCCGCAGCGCACGCCTGCTGCAGCTTGGCTGGGAGAGGGTGTGTGATGCCTCATGGGCCCTGTAGTCCTGTTCCTAGTACTATTGTGGCAGATGAAGATGAAAACATGGGGTTTTCGCCGGTGCAACAAGTCTCTTCACCTGCCGGATGTTGACGTTTGCCTTCAAGAATTCAGCAAAACAGGCCTTGGGCAGGACTCCCCTCCGTTTCCCAGGAAAGAATCTTATTCTAGAGACAAGGGAGTTAGGGAGGCCCAACGGAGGAGTTTACAGATTGCAGCCAAACAACAGACTGATTAGGCCTGCTTCCCTTGGGAAATTCTAAGGAGTCTTGCATCTGGACAGAGTTGAGTTTCGCTTCTTGTTCTCTAGGGAAAGAGATTTGTTGGCGGGAAAACGAGACCCAATATAGGTGTTTGGCGCGAGAGATTCTTTGCGGAGTCAATTGATCAGCTTCAGGAGAGAGATCGTGTGTGGACTTCGTAACCCCAGCTTCCCGGATCAAGCTTCAAGCCCTTGCCTTGCCTTGCCGTTTAACCACGGACCCTGCTCCACGCTTCATGTTTTGCCTTGTCTCCAGTCACGGACCTAGCCAAGTACCAAGTTTATTTCCAGCCTTGTTGTCAAGCTTCATTGGACTCTAAGACTCTGTCATTTCCCCACACTATTGCTTGGCAATAGTGTGTGTTTCGGTCAAGTGGATTAAAACTTTGAACTCTAATATCATTTATTGGACAATACATTTTTGGACTATATTTGACCTCATTTGGAAGGTCTGTTTCTGAACTATATTCTTCACTTGTTTTTATTGCTTTTATATATTTCTTTAATAAAGATATTAGATAGAGACTGGCCTCCGTGTAAGGTTATTGGTGCCCAGCAGCCAGGGTTCTGACAGGGTGCCCGCAGCGGGAGGCGTGGCCAGCCCCGCTTCCCGCGGCGGGTACCCTGTCCCATCCAAGCCGCAGCGCACGCCTGCTGCAGCTTGGCTGGGAGAGGGTGCCCGCCGCGGGAGGCGTGGCCAGCCCCGCTTCCCGCGGCGGGCACCCTGTCCCAGCCAAGCCGCAGCGCATGCCCGCTGCAGCTTGGCCGGGAGAGGGTGCCCGCCGCGGGAGGCGTGGCCAGCCCCGCTTCCCGCGGCGGGCACCCTGTCCCAGCCAAGCCGCAGCACATGCCCGCTGCAGCTTGGCCGGGAGAGGGTGCCCGCCGAGGGAGGCGTGGCCAGCCCCGCTTCCCGCGGCGGGCACCCTGTCCCAGCCAAGCCGCAGCGCACGCCCGCTGCAGCTTGGCTGGGAGAGGGTGCCCGCCGCGGGAGGCGTGGCCAGCCCCGCTTCCCGCCGTGGGGGCGGGGTCAGGGCACCCGCGCGTGGTGTGGGAGGCGGGGCCAGATCTGACCCTGCCTCCCACGGCGCGGTGGGGGGGGGCGCAAAATTTTTTTTGCGTACCCCTGAGGATTCCCTTGGGCCGGTCCTGCAAATACCCAATATGCCCAAATTTGAATATTGGTAGGATTGCGGGGGGGGGGGGGGATTGATTTTGTCATGTGGGAGTTGTAGTTGCTGGGATTTATATTTCACCTACAATCAAAGAGCATTCTGAACTCCATCAACAATGAAATTGAACCAAATTTGACACACTGAAATCCTATGACAAACAGAAAATACTGGAAGGGTTTGGTGGGCATTGATTTTGAGTTTGGGAGTTGTAGTTCACTTACATCCAGAGAGCACTGTGAACCCAAATGAAGATGGATCTGGACCAAATTTGGCAGAAATACCTGATACACCCAAATTTTAATACTGGTGGGGTGGGGGGGTTTGATTTTATCATTTGGAAGTTGCAGTTCAAACTGTTCAAATCCAGAATTTATGTAAGCCTGTTAAGCGCTAGCGTGCTAAACTAAAAAGAAGCTGGAAATGTTTCGTGAGATTAATACAGTTTGAAGAAACACATGTCCCTGGATACCTCTATGTACTTTGCTGAATTTATCTTCCCTTCCTTTTAGAAAAAAAGTAAAGTAGCAGATGGCTCAGCTGTGAAGATCAACACTGTCATCTGTACTAGTCAACATATTGATACACAAATTACCCCATATGCCTGTATAAATTTTTTTTTGAAAAAAGCTTCCAGGAGTTGAATAGAATCTAATGAAACTATATAAAAAGGATAGGTCACCTTAAAAAAAAAAAAGGAAAGCTGACTAGTCTTACAATCTCAAAATCTGCCTGGATCTGTCAGCAAAATAAGTACCTGAATGTATTTGAAGACAACTAAGGAAAGTCAAAAGGGTGGAAGTGAAGAGAATAATAATAAACAGCTTCTTGTAAAGTTAATGTACAACTCCATAGCGGCAGTACAACTTCATATCTCCAGGACTGATATCTATGATTTCGTTTATCCACATTTGGCAAAACAAGTCCTCTCTAGTCGTTCTCTAGCCCACAAAGAAAGGAACCAACACCCATGATTCAACTAAAGGGTAACTGCCCCATTTTTCAGAAATAGCCAGTATTGTTAATTTTTAGTTATCTTCTATACACATAAGAAAAGTGAAAATATGTGTGTTTGTGGCAGGGGTGTCCACTTTCACAGACAGAGTCCCGCATTCACAAACAGCTATAACCCACAGTGCTGAGAAGCCACCAAAAGACCCTCTCCACTGACATTGCAGATTATAGAGAGCGCCAGTGTTCCTTTCTCTCCATTGGTGTGGAATTTGCATGACCCTGCCCACTGCCTCTCCCTTAACCCTTTCCTATGGTGCACAGCAAACAGAGAGGAATTGATCAGCAACTAAACATCCTGGAGGGGTTTCGGGGGCTGACTCAATAGGAGGGAAGTTGTAGTTCACCCTGCATCAAGACACAGCATTGTGATCCCCACCAGCAATGGACTTGGACCACATTTAGCCCACAGAACCCGCATGACCAGGTTTTGAGGGACTTGACCTTGATTTATAGAAGTTGTAGTTCACCTACATCCAGAGAGCACTGAACCCAGCCAACGTCAGATCTGGACCACACTTGGCACACAGACCCAACATGGACAGCTGTGCATAAAGGCCTGGTTTGGGAAAGATTGATTTTAAGATCTATGATTCTAAGAAATTTTATCAAGCATCATCTCTAGAATGAACAGAGAAAGAAAATTTGAATGTAGAAAACTGAGCTGTAGAAAATCTAATATACAAGCTGTCACCTCCAGAATGAACAGCTTCAGAAGCTTTAAGGATGGGCAAAAATGACCATATGTTTCTTGGATCAAGAGGAAGGCTTGTTTTAGGCTCTCAGTAAAGGTAAAAAACAAGAGTACAGACATGTGGGTGCCAGCCTATCTTGTATAAAAGTGTTGCACCTCAGAGCTGGTTCACCTTGCTCTTAACACACACTCCACCACAGCAGACTTGGTTTAAACAGTTTATTAATAAAAAATAGCAAAGTCTGAATAAAAAGCAGTAAAGAAAGCAATAATCTGAATGCAAAGGCAGTCAGTAAAAAGCAATAATTCAAATACAAAGGCAGTCAGTAAAAATCAATAATCCAAATGCAAAGGCAGTTAGTAGAATATAATTCAAAGTTTCCAATATAGCAAACCAATCCTGAAACCAAGGCAGCATGAACTTCAAAACACAACCCAAAATCCAAGATCCAAGCATGAACAAAGGCAAGAATACTTTTCCATGAGCATAGACAACACAGGAACTCTGCTTCCAAAACCAACATTGCTTCGTCTGAAATCTTTCCCTGATTCTCCCTTATTTAACCATGCTTACAGGCCAAGAAAGCATTTCTTTGTCCTTGGGTTCCCACACGTTTACCAGCTATCCTAAGAGAACGTCTGAGACAATGAACTTTTAACCTTAACCTTGTACCCCTATCTAAGGAAGACTCCTCTGCCAGAGACACCTGGGACTTGTTGATGTTCTGAACTCTGTTGATGTTGTGAATCCTGTGAAAGGTCACCCTTATCACTGGCTTCTGCTTCACTGCTAGTCTGTTTATCACAGGCTTCTGCTTCACTGCTAGTCTGCGGCCTCTCTAACAATTCAGAGACTTCAACATTTCCCTCATCAACATTTCTATGGGCAGCCTGCATAAACCCAAATCCCCTTCATCATCAGACTGAACCACAACAAAAAGGGATCCTGGCTGACACTAGAACAATAGTTTTGTAGTTTGCCTTATCTTTAGCAGGTAACATCATCATCTCGTACCCTTTTTGGCCAGTGAGACATTGACATCTGTCTTTCCCTCACTTGTCTGGTCAGAACTGTATGGCTTTGCTTGATCACAGTATTTATTTTCTATAAATATGGGCATGTGGTAATTTTAGGCAAAAAAGCAGCTATCAATCATGCACTGGGCCATCCTATCATAAAGCAAGGAGGGCAGAAGCTTAAGCATTTTTAACATAACTCAGCAATTTCTGCACAATGATGGGGGGTTTTTTGGAGGGAAAACCTAAAAGTTTGATTTCTGTCTTACAAAGTCAACATGCTCAAAAAAGCTTTTATTCTTCTTTGGTGATTTATTTACAATAATTATTATTCTAATTTCAATAGAAATTGCTTCTCACTATAGTTTATAATATATACCATGTTGGCTTGTTGACCTCTGCTAACAGCTGAAGGACATCTTCAAGGCCACTACATAAACTTTCTATGTTCTTTTATTTTTAAGTTGGATAACCCTTCAAATAGAACACAGGTGAAAATCAATGTTGGATTGCAAGTCCCACTAACTCTAGCTCTAGCCAACATAGTCAATGATGAAGTATACTGGGAGCCACAATTTAAATCCAGAGTGCAGCCTTATCCCCAAACATGAAACAGACAATCCTTCAAATGGACAACCATCCTCTACAATAACCCCCCCCCCTCTGTAACCTGTGAGATGAAAGAAATGTAATGGAATATTTAGGCAATTCCTAATTGTTACTGATTGATTTATGACAGAAGTATAGCACTAAAAGTGCCAAAGTAATGAGACCTTGCAAGGTGAAATCTTGCCCAGTTTTCCAAACAGACAGAAGGAAGAAACAGCTGTTCTGTAGACTTTGACTAATGTTTCATAGTACAGGCAAACAGATGTCCAAACCATTCACTGATATAATGGTGCTATGACAAGAGAGCCTTGCCATTAGAAGAGCTTAAAGCTATCAAAACATCAAATAAGTACCAAAATACAGGTTGAGCATCCCTTATCTGAAATTTTGAAATCCAAAATACTCTACAATCCCATATTGTCCACATGGGGTGGCTGTGATAATGATGGCTTTCTGATGGCTCAGTGTATAGAACTTTTGTTTAAGGCACAAAATTATTAAACATATTGTGTATAAAATTATATTCAGCCTATGTGTATAAGTTGTATAAGAAACACAAATTAATGTTGTGTTTTAGACTTGGGTTCTCTCTCCAAGATGTTTCACTTCTTACATATCTATCAATATACAAGTTCTCAATACTATCAGACTTCTTTGGATGAAATTCTTGAATCAAAATAGGCAGTATCACAATTTCTAGCTCCCTTAGCCTTCCAGTCATGACACAAAATGCTTCTACTACTCTACATGAAAATATTACTTCATAATCATTAAAGTGAAAGAAATAACAGCTAAAGAAATTTCAGGGTTTTGAAAACTGTATGAGTACGCTTGGAATTTTTACTGTGTATTTATTTAAACGTCAATAGAGCAGGCAGATGGTTTTTTCTAGTGCAGTGGAGAAAACTAGCATTTTATATGAAGCCTTCCTCACTATGATATTTTTAGATAGCTAATTTGTATGATCTCAGAGCCATCTGCTATTCTGCATACAACATCTACAGGGATTCGTAGAATTAGAGAATATCTAAAGCTAAATTTTTTAAAAAGTGATTGTTTTATAAGTATTAAAGATTATCAATTATACTTACTAAAGATAATTAAAAATTAATAATAAAATTCTTCAATGACTATTTCCCACTTTATGAAATTAACAGTAAGGGTGTTTCTGAATTTTGTCAGTAGAAGAACTGAGTTGCAAAATATAACTGCTGTCATGGCTACTGGCATGGAGCCATAAATTAATTTCAATTAGTTTCTGCATAGTTAAACTAATTAGTTAAATAGTTAAAGTAATAATACCAACTGATGAAAATTTGCATTTGTGCATGCATTCTGAAAACACACACACATATTGCAAACACTGACATATGTGTACAATATATCTTATATGTAGGTGAAACAATATGCATAGGTAATGGTTATTTCTTGTGTGATATATGATGTTATTTTATGTGATGTGTTTAACGTTTTATTAGGGGAAGGTCAACTTTAATGTTTTATGCTGTTTTTTGTCGAGGGCACTGAATTGTTGCCAACACTGTGAACCGTCCAGGGTCCCCTTCGGGGTAGAGAAGGGCGATATATAAATACCGCAAATAATAATAATAATAATAATAATAATAATAATAATAATACTCCAAATGTGCACAACCAGTTTAAAAAATTTTCTACACAATCTCATGGATTTGACAAAAAAAGATATATTCGAAATACATATCAAATCAAGATTAATATTCTCACAAAATACTTTATATAAAAAGACAAAAAATTGAAATGTTTCACTTGCCAAATATGAGTGCTCAAGAGTGCAAATATTATATGTAATATGTTAACTTCCTCTTATACAGTGTTCCCTCACTACTTCACGGTTCACTTTTTGCGGATTCGCTGTTTTGCGGTTTTTTAATAAACTCTAAATAAATCATAAAAATCACAATTTACAGCCTAAGGAAGGGAGGAAGGAGAAGCCAAAGGGAGAGAAAAGGAGCCCAAGTGGCAACGGGAGGAGAAGGAGGCAATTTATCAACACACAATTGGTTGATAAAGACTTAAAATAGTGTATAACTACTAAAATAATGTATAAATATTAAAATAAATATAGCGTCCCTACTTTGTGGATTTTCACTTATTGCGGGTGGTCCTGGAACCTAACCCCTGCAGTAAGTGAGGGAACACTGTATATGCATTTTTCTACCTAATTTTTGCGTAGAGAACTGTATTAAAAATCACAAAACCCATAACACAAACCCCTATCATAATCTACAAATTAATCACAGAAGTGTGGACTAAGTTAGAATTGGCAAATTTTACTCACAGGAAAACTTGGAAAGTTATGGCACAACACTGACCTAATCCTGGCCTCTGTGTTTGACTATTATCATATTTGGTTAGTTTGAGAAATAGTGCCCCGATTCATGTTTGGATCAAGAGAATAAAAATATTGTCTTGCTTGGAGGCCAGAATTTTTATTACAGAGTCTGACAGTTGCTTCATACTGCAGGCTATAAAGCCTATATGTGTTTGTGATTTCTGCCTGTCTCCACTGCACTATTTATAAGAATAAAAAACACCTTATAAACATCTTAAAAAACAGCACTGCAAACAAATAAAAAGCTGCCTTTTTGTATAACGTTTTTCATTTTCTGAGACATGCACCATTGCTTTCAAAGACATATTAAGCAATACCCGTTACTCTCGTAAACATACAATAACCTATTCGGGCAAATAAAAATTGGTACGTGCTTTGATAAGCAAAAGCACACAGCCTTCAAACCTCCTGTCAGCTGTCATGTTGAAAATTGCTTTTAATGTTTCTTGGGAGAAACAGCTAGGATCAGAAGAAAACCAGTAAGAATATGCATTCTTGAACATGCTTTTTCCTCAAGAATAACAAAACACTTTGTAGGTTTCCTGAATAAATTAATCACTCAACATTTGGACAGAGTTACATTTCCAGTGGAGAAGAGGAATCGTGCTGTGTGAATGAGGTGCAATGGGTTGAGCATTGGCTCACAACTGGAGACCAGGGTTCACATCCCTGCTCAGCCATGGAAAATAACTGGATGACTTTGGGTAGATTACACCCTCTCATCCTCCTCAGAGGTAAACTCTCTCTAAACAAATCTTGTCTGGAAAATACTATTATAGGTTTGGTTTAGGATTGTCATAATCCTCTGGGACCATTTTCCATTTGTCAGATGAGGACCATCTCAAGGCTCTCATGAGAGTGACTTGTCCTCTCCTGAACTTCCCTGGTGAGCAAGAAGGCCCCAATGTAATGATTCTCAACCAGGAGTCCCCACATGTTTTTGGTCTACAACTCCCAGAAATCCTAGTCAGTTTACCAGCTCTTAGGATTTCTGGGAGTTGAAGGCCAAAAACATCTGGGGACCCCAGGTTGAGAACCACTGCCCTAATGAATATGTAGACTCATCAGGAGCCTATTCATGCCCACTGTAGGTCACCTAACACCTTGATAGTGAAGTAATAAAACCAGAAAGCAGAGCTAGGTGAATTTTACACTAGATCATACCTTTAAAAGCTCACATTATCACATAGATCCTATGCAGTGTGAATACAATCCATGTGTTCTTGACTTGGATGGTACTGCAGAGGTTCAGAAGTGTGGTTGGTTATTTTATCTATAACCCCATTTTTGTAACATCCTAGTTGGTCTTCATCTTAGATCTTGTTCCAACAGCACAGTGCAGGTTGAAGATCATAAAGCAATGCTCATTTTGGTTATGTAGCTGTAACAACTCCATTCTTTAACCATGTGTTTCAGAGAAAGCAACAGGGGTGAAAAATGAAAGCAAAGAGCTTAAGGCAGTGGTTCTCAGCCTGTTTGTCTCCAGATGTTTTGGCCTTCAGCTCCTAGAAATCTAACAGCTGGTAAACTGTCTGGGATTTTTAGGAGTTGTAGGCCAAAACACCTGGAGACCCACAGGTTGAGAACCACTAGCTTAAGGGGGTTGGGAGCACATCTATCTATTTTTCTACCTGTCACTGAAAAGAAGTCTGATAGCAGTAAGAAATCTGGTAAAATTATTTGATGGCCTTCCTTTTCTGATATATATGTTTTCTCTTTAAAATATGATAAACGGCTGTATTAGAAAACTGCTTCCCCTATCATTTTCTCTCTGCCAATATCAAACACAATTACATAACATCCTTCTGATTAAACGTTTAAAAGCCTTAATGTACTATCTCTTAGTTCTGGCAATAAAGGGCTCATTTTAATTCTAACTGTCAGCATTTTTCTTGCAACGTTATGCAATTTTAATTAAAGATAATTTTAGGCAACAGATAAAAAAATCTTTGGGGGGAAATGTGCAGTTTTATGTATGATATATGGAAACACAAAGATAAAGAGAGAACTTTCAAGCAACAGAAATGTATTTCAGTTTATAAGCTGCACTATATAGATACAAATACAAACCCCCTGTTATGCCATCTCTACTGGCTGCCAGTTTGCTACCGAGCACAATTCAAAGTGCCGGCTTTAGCTTATTAAGCCCTTGATGGTTCCGGCGCAGCTTACCTGTCCAAACATATCTCCCTCTATGACCCACCTAGGAAGTTAAGATCATTGGGGAAGCCCTACTCTTGGTCCCACCACCCTTGTGAGGTGGGGATGAGGGATGAAGGACAGGGCCTTCTCGGTGTTGGACCCGCATCTATGGAACTCCCTCCCTAATAAAATCAGGTCAGCCCCCTCCCTCCTGTCTTTCAGGAAAAAAACTTAAGACGTGGCTGTAGGACCAAGCATTCAACCAGTAAATAGTGCAATAATGTTCTTGCAGATGGCCAACCCTCTCACACCAGAAGCGACTTGCAGTTTCTCAAGTCACTACTGACAGAAAAAAGAGGACATGGAAAAAGTGAAGGTGTTGGGCAGGCATGCAAAAACTTTGTAAAAAGGAGCTTCTTTGTCAGAGGCTTTGGGCATGTCTACACTGGCACTTCAAGCCAAAAGGATGCCGAATCGGAGCTGTAGCAACTGCATGACACATGGAATTGCATGATTCAGCAGGTCAAGGTTGCTTAACATGGCCTTGAACTGTGTTAACAGAAATTGTGGGGACAGGTGATGGCACCTACCTTGCCCCCTTGACCTACCTTTTTAGGTGACCCGGGCACAAAAATAGAACTAGGCCCTGCTCAACAATGTAGGGATGATATTCTCGATAGAGAAGGATGAGGATTTAATTCATGTTTCACTAAAAGTTACCACAATTTGCAAACTTCATCATATTCTGGAGCAAAAGAACATCACATTTAATTTGATTAGAAAAATTACTGTAAGACACACAAAAAGTGACCGATTTGTTCATTTTGAAACTTTTCAAATATGGAAATATTAAAACTTATTTCTGGGGCTGAAATAGCTTGCCATTTTTTTTCTGTGAAGTTTCTGATCTTAAGACACTGACACAGCTGGCAAGAACAACAGAGCTTTCCTTCTATGCAGTATTTAATCTTACCAACGGAAAGTGGTTGATGCAAATGGGGTGGAGGTGATTTCAGTTCAGCTCCCTTTTCAGCAATTTATCAAAACTCTTGAAGAAAGGAAGCAAGAATATAATTACTATACTGACTCATACCCTATGTCAGTTTAGCGCTTGCCTACTGATATCAATGGCTCTATCAAAGATGGACCCCAGGGTCTAACATACTCCTTGATAATTGGATTGTATAATCATTTTGTTGGAGAATTTAACACAGGACTATCAGGAAGCAATACATTGTTTTCCATTTTTTTGCCTCTGATGTCTCTGATGCTGAATTAGAAAAAAGAGTGAAGACAAACGCACTGTACAAGCGTTGCCATCAAAGCATACATAATGTGGATGAGAATATTCTTTGGTAGCTTTCATAATATTAGTATTTGTCACATCCAACTTCATTGAACAGAATGTTCTATCATGGTGTCCTCTGTATAAATTCACCCAAAACTTGGAAACTTGGAAAAGTCATTATTTGGACTGCGGTTCACAAATTGCCCCCCATCTGATAGTTGTAGTCCAGTGGTTCTCAACCTGTAGGTCCCCAGATGTTTTAGCCTTCAACTCCCAGAAATCCTAACAGCTGGTAAACTGGCTGGGATTTCTGGGAGTTGTAGGCCAAAACATCTGGTGGCGAACCACTGTTGTAGTCCATCAAGTATGGAAATAATGGTTAGTCAGGAATACGATCAGTACTTAGAAAAGTTACTTGATGGACTACAACCATCAGATGGGAGAGGAGCTGTGAGCTGCAGCCAAATAACAAGTTTTCCAAGTTTTGGGTGAACTTATACAAGAGTGCTTCCCACCAATTGTATGGGATAGTCCTTGGAAAATAAGCCTTTCCTTCAAATCCACTCCCTTGTGCCAGTAATTGTTTCAGTACTGTATATCTTATTGAAGGCTGGAGATAGTGGCTGAGAGAAAGCTTTTCTACCCTGAATCCTCCTCCTTGAAGGGAAGGTAACTGCTTCTAAAAGATTCCCGTCTGTGGGAAAAATCCTACTATTTCCTTCAGAATACCTGCTATTAAATGAGACGATTTCAAAGTACACAATAATATTGTCATGGTTTCATTTTGACATAGCAAAATCCCATGTAATCCTGGGATTCACAGTTCAGGCAAGAGCATTTGGAATTCTCGGGCAGTTAGATTTAGTCTATGAGTTCCTTTGAACGTTTTTAAGTATAGTTTTCCTATCTGGTCCCTTTTTAGCTTTACCCTAAATAATCTTTCTTGATATATTTTGAAGTTTTAGTTTCAGTTTAAGGACAAGTAAAGGTTTTCCCCTGACATTAAATCTAGTCGTGTCCGACTGTGGGGGTTGGTGCTCATCTCCATTTCTAAGTTGAAGAGTCAGCATTGTCCGTAGAACCTCCTAGGTCATGTGGCCGGCATGACTGCATGGAGTGCTGTTACCTTCCTGCAGAAGCGGTACCTATTGATCTACTCATATTTGCATGTTTTCGAACTGCTAGGTTGGCAGAAGCTCGGGCTAACTGCGGGAGCTCATCCTGCTCCCCAGATTCGAACTGCCAACCTTTCGGTCAGCAAGTTCAGCAGCTCAGCAGTTTAACTCACTGCACCACCAGGGGCTCCCAGTTTCTGTTTAATTCAGTTAATAAGGTATTTCTTTGTAATTTCTTTTTTATATGGTTCATACTTGCCAAAATTCTTTTAGTTGCCCCATAAAGCTTGCTTCACTCTATAACCAATTACTCAAGCAATAAGCTAGGCATTTTACAAGCTTTTAAAATGTGGATGGCTGGCACTATAGGAAACTTGTTATATCCTATCACTTCTCATCCAGACAGCTCATTAAAACAACTTTCACTAGAAAAATTGAGAAGGGTGTCTGCAGATGAAAAGTGTACATTACCATTCTTTCATAGGTTTTTAATTTTTTTTGTAGGTAGACATGTAATTTGGGGATCTACATAGAGGATCACACACTGGAAAACATATGTTCCAAAAGGTTTCATCTCTCAAAAGTGTTTTAACACCTTCAACTTGTAAACAGAAAACTGGCCTTTCCCAGAATGATTTAATTGGCAATATAAATCTCCGTTTCAGTAGGATATTAAATTTTGACAATGTATATAAACGTACAAGTATTGGATTTCTCCTTAGGTATTTCAGAGAGAGTCAAAAGGAATCTTAAGAGCACTGTTATTTTTTCTGAGCTGGAACAAAACTGGAAGAAATGTGGACTGTTCCTGCTGAAGCAGAACAGAATCCTCGAACAAATTCAGGTTGCCCACTGAAAATACAGATCCTGATTTTTTTAAAAGGGGGATAGACAACGAGAAAAATGTCACTCACTAGATCCAGCTGGAATGAGTAATAAGAATGGAAAATTAACATCGTGCTACGGTGGAAAAAAAACAAGTCCCTGGTGGCACAGTGCGTTAAACTGCTGAGCTACTGAATTTGCTGACTGAAAGGTCGGTGGTTCGAATCCAGGGAGCGGAGTGAGCTCCCACTGTCAGCTCTAGCTTCTGCCAACCTAGCAATTCGAAAACATGCAAATGCAGGAAGGTAACGGCGTTCCATGCAGTCATGCCGGCCACATTACCTAGGAGGCATTTATGGACAACGCCGGCTCTTCAGCTTAGAAACGGAGATGAGCAACAATCCCCAGAGTTGGACGTGACTCGGCTTAATGTCAGGGGAAAACCTTTACCTACCTTTACCTGCTTGAAACCTTGGGAGAATGATAGTGTGACATAGTGGTTTGGAAGTAGGAGACTAGGGTTCAAATCTCTACTTGGCCACAGAATCCTGCTAGATGACCTTGGGCAAGACACATTCTCTCCGCCTCAAAGAAACATAATGGCAAATAAATCTTGTGAATAAATCTTGCCAAGAAAACTGTGATTGGGTCACCTTGAGGTTGCCATAAATTCTGATGGTAAAGTTTCAGTCTCCATCTTTTGATTTCCTGAGTAGAAACAGTTAGATTTTGGGGCAATAGGTCTCGCCATTTAAAATAATTTTGTATAAATGATTCTTTTTTATCAGATGAAATCCCAATTTTCTAATACAATCGCCATTTCTATTGTTTTCTTTCTTTCACGACTCCTAGCAACTTTTTGTCAGTGTGAGAAAGTATCACCCACCACATTTCTATGTCTTTTGTACACAAGAGGACAGAGACACCTTTTTGGACCCCTAGAATGTATCTTTCCCCAGCTCTGCTTTTTCAGAGCATTTAGAAAGCAGGTGTGTAGATGTGTGTATGTAACTTGTTCTGTCTATGTTGTCTTATGCATTTAAGTGTCACAAAACTACCATTCCAAGCAGCAGATGCCTCTGTTGAACTTTATTTTGAACCACTGATGGCATGTTGCAGAAGGGCAGTGTTTACCGAACATGTTTCTAGTTGAAGGAGAAAACATCCTATTGGCTTTTGAACTGATGCAGGAAAGGTTATGGCAGAAATAAATGGAAAGAGGGAGAAACAGACAGAGAGGCGGAAAGAGAGCGAGAATAGAGAAGAATCTTCTGTGACTTGTAATGGGTCCTGGATGGTGCTTCAGGCAATGAATTTCAGTATGGAAATGCACTGGTATGAATCCCATGCTTAAATATAGCTCCAGAGAATACATTTTGCTGTGTAAGAAAGAGATATTGCTACTTATATAATCGGGTGAATTCAGCAGCGAGCGTCATTGTGGTTCTGGCAGCAATGACGTTGGTCGGGATCAAACAGAGCATGCATAATCCAAGAGCCTATATTTGCAACAGACTCTGATTCCTTCACAAGGATTGTGGTGGGAAAGATTCTTTGGCAAATATATTTTGTGAGAAGAGAACAGGCATCAGATTCATTCGCCCTGACCTACCAGTGTTCTTGGAAAGAGAAACGTTTTGAGTTTGCTTTCCCATGCTGTGTTGATTGATAAAAAATGTTTGTGAAGGGTTTTGGTCATGAATAAGTCCTAAGAAATCCATCAAAATCAACATTTATATCTTATCCCATTGGGGTGCAATTTTTTTTCAAAATTATTGTAAATAGTGGCACATAAAATTATACAAACATTCAAAACATTTTCCATTGTTTACATTATTCCCCCTTGTTCTCCCTCCATTCCCTCCCCGGGAACAGTTGACAAATTTTGCTGTATTTATTACGATTGCACTTTATTGCAATGCAATTTGGTGAATTTTGGGAAACAGCAAAGTTGCCTGACTAAGATAAGCAGAACACCCCCACATGAAACAGACATAGATCAGACTGGGTTGTTGTATGTTTTTCGGGTAGTATTGGCATGTTCCAGAAGTATTCTCTCCTGACATTTCGCCCACATCTATGGGAGGCATCCTCAGAGGTTGAGGTACTTCAACCTCTGAGGATGCCTGTCATAGATGTGGGCAAAACGTCAGGAGAGAATACTTCTGGAACATGGCCATACTGCCCGAAAAACATACAACAACCCTGTGATCCCGGCCATGAAAGCCTTCGACAATAGCTCAGACTGTTTGACAATGTAACTGTGATACTGCAGTGATACATTTACAGTTTATTCTCAAACAAAAGTATAGGTAAAGGTAAAGGTTTTCCCCTGACATTAAGTCTAGTCGTGTCCAACCCTGGGGGTTAGTGCTCATCTCCATTTCTAAGCTGAAGAACCGGCGTTGACCATAGACACCTCCAAGGTCCATGACTACATGGAACACTGTTACCTTTCTGCAGGAGCGGTAACTATTAATATACTCACATTTGCATGTTTTCAAATTGCTAGGTTGGCAGAAGCTGGAGCTCACCCTGCTCTTCGGATTTGAACCGCCGACCTTTTGGTCAGCAAGTTCAGCAGCTCAGCAGTTTAATCCGCTGCGCCACTAGGGCCTCCTCAAACCAAGTATACTAATGTGAAATAGATTCCAAGTCAAACCTAGTTGATTTCCATTGATTTCTTAGGACTTATTCATGGCCAAAACCCTTCACAAACATTTTTTATCAATCAGCACAGCACGGGAAAGCCAACTCAAAGAGTTCATATTATGAACATTATTATGAGAAAAGAAGATATGGGATAGATTAATGAGTTATAGCTACTATAAAGTTTTTTGCAATGAATCAGAGCATTCACAATATACCACAGTACATGCAGGCATTCATTTCCTATAACATACCATTATTTCTTCATATTGGTCCAGAGCTTGGAAGTGAGTAGTTACAAATTTCTATCTACGAGGGTTGAATGAAAAGTAATGCCTCCACCTTCGTAACTCCTCAACAGATGGCAGTACTGGTATTCGGCAGGTACTGGCTTGTTCAGTAGACTCTCCTCTACAGTTCCATTTGGCGGGAAGCCTTAGCATTGAACGATTGTGTTCAGTATGGAACTCTGCGCAGACAGTTGGTCAATGCAACTTAAGCAACATGCAGTCACTGAATTTTTGACAGCAGAAGGTGTCACCCCAAAGGAGATTCATCAGTGAATGCAAACTGTTTATGGTGATTCTGCTGATGTGAGTACTGTGTGTCATTGGGTGAGTAAGTTTAAAGATGATGAGGTGGGAACATCTGACTTGCGTGACAAAGAGTTGTACGTCCTGTGACAGCAACCACCGAGTTTCACAAGCAAAAGGTTGACAGATCGATTCAGGACAATCGTCATATCACTCAGAGAGAAATTTCAAGCATAATCAGCATTTCACAAGAATGTGTGGGTCACATTATTACTTTGCTTAGCTATTGGAAGATCCAAAAATTTTAATGAGAAAGGGAAAGGGTTAAGGAATCCCTCCCACTGCATTCACATTCCATGGCTAGGTTTGGGCTTTAAAAAAAAAGGCCAGACCAAAATTACAAGGTAACTGTGTGCCACATGCGTTTTGGGCTTGGGATAAATACTCAGCTAAGTCCGGAGAACTTAGTCAGCAGAATATTATACATTACCTGATTTTTAAAAGAAAACACAGCAGTATTTCAATGTGCACTTTCAGAAAAAGCATTTTAGCAATATTGCAGTTCCTTTTGGCTGCTCCTGTACAGAACGAACGTGTTTGATAGGCTATTGTTGACTGAAAAGACTCTAGCTATGCTGAGTCGTAGGCAACAGAAGCACAGCTCAAATCCCTGCTGCACTGGCCAGAAATTATCATGAGGCACTGGGGTCTTAAATACTTACTTAAAAGACCAAAACAGTGTGCTCTACACAAGATGAGCATGCAAACTCAGTGCCAGAAGAGAATCTTCTGAAAGTATTGTGCACTCCAAGTTTGATTTAACTATAAGAAGGGAGAACAAGTGCCTGTAAACAGCCCATCAGAGGCAGCTGGACAATGGACTGAGAACGATCAAAGATGACCAGCCATAGTTTTGGCCACTGTGGTGAGATATACAGTATAACCCCTGAATAACCAGGAGGGGTATCTGCTGTTTCACTTATCCATGTCCAAAAAGAAATGTTGTCTCTGGGCATTTTTAGGTCCTCCAGTGCAATTCTATGTTATACTTCTGCCTAAGGTTGACCTCAAAGTTATGCTGGAGGATCAAATGCTTGAATGATGTTATCTCTAGGCATATTCTAGATCTTCCAGCATGATTATATGGCATCCTTCAATCAGAGGTCAATCCTTTCAACAGGATTTGCTATTATCCATGGTTTCACATTTCCCACAGTAAGTCCAGGAAAATATCCACCATGGATACAGGGCCTGGTCTGTATTGGATATTCATTTCAATCAAGGATGGGAATCATGAAGCCCATGGGTTGAAGTTGGGGGTGCTAGGGTGTGTTTGCAAAGCCCTGAGCTCCTCCAGACTAGTCACCACCAAAGGATATTTCATGGGAAAAAGGGAATTGCTACTCTGAAAGGTCTCCTGAATGGTGATGGCCATTTTTATCTTTAAAAGGGCTTTCCCCGCAACTAAAAATAGATGTTTAGCCATTTCTACTTTGTTTTTTGGGCATTTTAACTTTCTTGGGCTCAGTGTGGCCATCAATGGGTTCTGAGGATAAGCATCAGAGTTTCCCAACACAAGGGCCAACTGGATCACCAATGTCCCTTCCCTTTATAAACCAAATAAGCATACAGACAAGTATTTTTGTGACACTTCTGGGAGTATAGTAGAGTCTCACTTATCCAACATAAACGGACCAGCAGAATGTTGGATAAGTGAATATGTTGGATAATAAGGAGGCATTAAGGAAAAGCCTATTAAACATCAAATTAGATTATGATTTTACAAATGAAGCACCAAAACATCATGTTAGACAACAAATTTGGCAGAAAAAGTAGTTCTAAAAAATAGCAGTAATGCTATTTAGTAATTACTGTATTTATGAATTTAGCATCAAAATATCACGATATATTGAAAACATTGACTACAAAAATGCGTTGGATAATCCAGAACGTTGGATAAGCGAGTGTTGGATAAGTGAGACTCTACTGTACTTCGAATCAGTAATCTACAACAGAACCAACCAATGAGCCCAGTCAGCAAACAGCGAGAAGTGGGGCAAGTCTGATTTTTGTAAGCAAAACTACTTAGGGTAGAAAGCTGCAATTAAATTAGACTGTCACAAACACATGAAGTAGATTTTGGAGGAAATAACCTGCTCTCTATTCTGAACTGTAACAGCAAGGATTTCATGCCATCACTTCCCCAAAAATGCAGAGAGAACAAGCAAGCAGAGGAAATGGAGTTGGATAAGTCAAGGACTGCTCTGATTGGAAAGTATCCATAAGATGACAAGAATAGGCAGAATTTATAGGAAGTCTGTTGGATACATTGGAGGTGAATGCTGTTTCTTTTTCCATCTTGTGAGTAACTGCCAGATGTGTCAGTAGTCTAAAGTCAGAAAGCTCTGATCAAAGATAAAGTTCACTGGGCTACTGAATCTGATTGTGTACCTGAGAATTTCCTTTTTGAGTTGCAAAAGCAAGAAGGCCATGTTCCTGGGTGTTTACTTGGTAAAATAACCACCTCAAGGAGAATTCATACATGTAGTACAGAGGAAATTTTAAATTGTGGCTTTCAGAAGTGATGCCTCTTCTTCTAACAGTGATGTGACCTCTAATTTGTAACTAACCTGAGATGCTTTCAGGGAAAGACCAGTGACATAAGAAGTTCCTGAGGAAGAGGGAAATATTTGTAAAGAGCAGTGGTTCTCAACCTGGGATCCCCAGGTGTTTTTGGCCTACAACTCCCAGAAATTCCAGTCAGTTTACCAGCTGTTAGGATTTCTGGGAGTTGAAGGCCAAAAACATCTTGGGACCCGAGGTTGAGAACCACTGGTAAAGAGCTTTCTTATATCTGAAGGCAACCTCAACTAAAACTCAGCACCAATATTAGAGTTTTGTCTCCCATTACTGTGACACTGGCATATATTCAGTGTTAATGCTGTAATTATTTTATTTAAAATTACAGATTTTAAACTGATCAAAATAATATTTAGAAACATGACTGCTAAAATACCTCGAGTCCTCACAAGGCTTGTTTTCCAGACCTTTGATCATCTTGACTGCTCTTATCTGGACATTTTCCAGCTTGTCAATATTGTTTTTTTGTACAGTATTAAGCAAAATTCTTTCTCAATCTGACAACCAAAAAGCAACTTCCAAATTTATTTATTCCTGTCCAAATCAGTGATACATTTTCATGGGGCCCCGGTTCATCTACTACATCAGTGGCACTGAATCAGTTCTGCCCTGGCTATTATTGCCCAATTGACTTTATTGCAGAAATGGAGGCAGACTACGGCCCTACAGATGTTGCTGAACTGCAACTTCCACCAGACATTTGAAAAGGGATTTTGGAAACAGCTGGAGTGAGAAATCTGGAGAACCACAAATAGTTTATTCCTGCATTAGAGTATTCTGTCTTTACACTGCAACAATTTGTTATGAGACTATGTGTGTTTGGGTCCAAATTATCTAATAATTTTTTTTTGCAGTCCCCAAAGAGAGGATGATTGGCTGTTATTTTACCTGCCCAGAACTTGCAGAACTACTCTCAATAATCTTTGAGAATTCTTTAAAAATTATTAAATATGTGAAGACATACATAACTGAAATTATAAAGAACATCCAACAACATCACAAAGCACAGCAAGACATAAGTAAGCCAAAAGGAAGACACTGTGCTATCAGAAAGTTTCAAAACAATCACTAAATTAAAGATAGGGAAAACACCAGAACCTTGTGAGTTAACAGCAAAATACTACCAATAGTTTAGAGAATAATTACTTAAACCTTTGCTATGAACAAACGTATGTAACAAGAAAAGATGCACATATATTTGGCAACTGGCTAATACAGTAATATAGCCAGGGACATAAAGTAGCTCCCCAAAATGCAAAACAATGATAATTCGTGTTGTTAACCATTTGTATGTAAAGGTTACTGCTGCAATATCAACACATAATTAAGCCCCATATTCTATTTTATCTTGGAAAATAAGTAACAGTATTTTCCACATTGATACATACACATGTTGGATCTTTAAGAGCTAACTGTGGAGTTGTAGGGTTATAATGTTGGTTGTATCTGACCTTTCAAGGGAAAAGGAAATGTAGATGTGAGGAAACAGAAAATCAGTGCTGCCCTTTCTGGCCTGGAAAAAAGAACTGAGGAGGGGTTTGGAAGGGATTATTCCTTCTGTTCGAAAAGAAACTAAATGCAGAGATTTGGGGCAATGTCTTGAAATCCCTCTCATTCGATATACTGGAATAGATAGAAGCTCTGTTTACTCTGAACATATGCATGGCTTGGGTTAATGGGGATGACAGTGGTGGTGGTGGGGGGTGGCTGATTTGATCCAGCACAATGTGAGCCAAGTTAGATATAAGCCCCAGTATTCTGACATAATGTTTGAAATCTAGGGAAAGCTTGTACGATGTCGTCCATCCCTTGTATGAAAACAAACAGGAAAATGTCAGAAAAAAATTCCAGATTTTCTTTCTGCTGGTTTCACCTAATTACTTTCAGCCAAAACAGATGAACAGCTGTAGGAAAAATGTTTGGCAAGGAAAATTGTATCCTTTAAAAAGCCCCTCCTTTTCCAAATCTTTTAATTATTACATCAGATCCATAGAAAACCATCATAATGTTGTTCTAATGTTTGTTTATCAATGTAGGTAAAGGTAAAGGTTTCCCCTGACATTAAATCTAGTTGTATCCGACTCTGGGGATGGTGCTCATTTCCATTTGTAAGCCAAAGAGCCGGTGTTGTCCGTAGACACCTTCAAGGTCATGTGGCCAGCATGACTGCAGGGAGCGCCATTACCGTCCTGCCAGAGCAGTACCTATTGATCTACTCACCTTTGCATGTTTTCGAACTGCTAGGTTGGCAGAAGCTGGGGCTAACAGCTCCCCAGATTTGAACTGCCGACCTTTCAGTCAGCAAGTTCAGCAGCTCAGAGGTTTAACCCACTGCACCACTGGGCACTCTCTGTAAGGAAGGTATAACTACAGTATGGAATTAAGAAAAAAGATCTTCCATAGAGTTCCCATATTTGCCAAAGCACTATGGAAAGGGGGAGAAAGCAAATAATCTGTCTATACTAATGTGGTATTAGGGGATGGAATAGTTAGAATGTGGACGAATGTGAGGCTGGGCTGTGGCGCAGGCTGGTGAGCAGTCAACTGCAATAAATCACTCTTACCAAGAGGTCATGAGTTCGAGGCCAACCCGTGGCGGGGTGAGCACCCGACAATTAAAAATAAAAAATAGCCCCTGCTCATTGCTGACCTAGCAACCCGAAAGATAGTAGCATCTATCAAGTAGGAAATTAAGGTACCACTTATAAAGTGGGGAGGCTAATTTAACTAATTTAAGACTCCATAAAAATCATCCAGCCGCCGTTGGAATGAGGAAGTGCCGTTGCAGTGGATGATGAAGCAGCTGCTTCCCCTGTGGCCGGAATCGAACATCCCCTCAGGAGAAGGTTAAATTGCCTCTGCGTCTGTCTCTGTCTTTGTTCTATGTGTATATGGCATTGAATGTTTGCCTTATATGTATACAATGTGATCCGCCCCGAGTCCCCTTCGGGGTGAGAAAGGCGGAATATAAATATTGTAAATAAATAAATAAATAAATAAATAAATAAATAAAGGGTGTTTTGTAATTCTACATATATAATGTGATTGGGGATGGCATTTAATTTCATTGTATGATGCACAATGATACCTATTCTATTCTATAACAACATGTTCATTCTGTTACTGTAGGAGCCTCCGGTGGCCTGGGGGATAAAAGCCTTGTGACTTGAAGGTTGGGTTGCTGACCTGAAGGCTGCCAGGTTCGAATCCCACCTGGGGAGAGCGCGGATGAGCTCCCTCTATCAGCTTCAGCTCCATGCGGGGACATGAGAGAAGCCTCCCACAAGGAAGGTAAAACATCAAAACATCTGGGCGTCCCCTGGGCAACGTCCTTGCAGACGGCCAATTCTCTCACTCCAGAAGCAACTCCGGTTGCTCCTGACATGAAAAAAAAAAATCTGTTACTAAGCTTCTTATATCTTTGTGATAGCGTATGGCAGGGGAAAGGAATCCATTTATACAATTATAGCATACAGCAGCAGTGAAAGAACTACAACTACTATAATATTTATGGAGTAGCAACACTGTACTATGAACTGTGTATAATAGGGACGAGTACCATTGCATTACAAAAAAGGAGTTCCAGGTAAAATAGGGAGCCGGGTCAATATCAACAGGAGGAACTTACACAGTATGCTGTTCAAAGCTTGGGGATTCTGGGAGATCTAGTCCCCCCCCCCCCCCAAAAAAAAACAACAGCAACAAAAAACAATTTTCCAAGCTTCTGTCTGCTTGGCTCTGTGCCTTTGAATTAGAGTTGCACAACAGTGTTGCTCTTTCGTGCTCATGAGTTATTGATGGCTACCGGAATCACAAGAACCCTGACAATTTAAGTCAAGTCACGACAGACTCTCATTACCAAGACAACAAACAGATGAATCAAATATGGGTCAGGCAAGCAGGAGGTCAGTGGAGCAGTGTGGCTCAATCAATGTGCTACACAACTCTTGCCAGAGGGATGCCTGCCTCATTTATTCCACTGCCGACAGGGCTGATTAAAATAAGAATAAAACTCCCTTAAGGCTGAATTACAACAGAAACTGCAATATTTACATATTGCGGTTCTGGATTTCTAGAACCATTCGTTGCACTGATGACTCCGTAGCATCAAAACGCTATGTTCCCAAAGGATTACACAGGACACAACTATTTTTCTTAACAGCAATTCATTATTCATTTACCCTTTATGGTCCATAAAAGTCAAGAGGATTTATGCAGACATATTCTTCGCAGCACTCCAAACCGATGCCCCTATACGTGCATTAATAATAAAAGCACAAAAAAAAAGAATGGCAGCGTCACGCTTATGCACAAAAATATTTCTTCCTGAATAGGAAGAGCAAAGAATAAAGATAAACCAACAGCATCCTATTCTCCTGCTGCTTAGTTTCCCCCCACTTTCTACTTAAATGTTAATAGAGACAAAACCTAATCCTCAACCCACACAGATAACAATCTTTCTCATTTGCCTTTATTTAGAATTAGGTCTTATTTCTTTTCCAGAGATAGCAGATTCTGCATGCTTCTGCCAGACAATCCTAAGCCCCATCAGATATCCACTACTAAAACAATAGTAATAAAATCAAACTTTCTATTTAAAGATCTCCAATGGAAGAGAGTCCACCACTTTCCAACATAATCTATTGCACTATTTTAGAACCGTCAGAATCTCCTTTTCTTGTATTTTGAATTAATTCCTTTGGATACAATATTCTGAAGCAGGTCCTATGTTCTGTATCCAGCAACTCAGATCCTATTTTCTGAAATCACTGATTTAAGTCCTTTTTATCTGAAGCCGCCATGGTGCAATGGGTTAAATCCTTGTGCTGGCTGAACTGCCAACCTGAAGGTTGGCGGTTTAAATCCGTGAGATGAGGTGAGCTCCTGTCTGTCAGCTCCAGCTTCTCATGCGGGGTCATGAGAGAAGCCTCCCAGCAGCATGGTAACACATTTGGCTATCCCCTGGACAAAGTCCTTGCAGATGGCCGATTCTCTCACACCAGAAGCGACTTGCAGTATGTTCGCTTCTAACACAATAAAACAAAATTGAAATGTGCTTCATCTTTCATGTTACTAGGATTTCAGAAATCTAAAGACAATTATCTTCTCTGGAATAAGCATAATTAGCTCCTTCAATTGTTACTCACAACGTTTGATCTCCAGACATTTTACTATCTTTCAGACACATTCCAGTTTGATGATGTCTTAAATGTCGGTGCTCAGAAATGGACACAATATTGCAGATGAGGCCTGACTGAAGCAGAATTTATTGTTTAGATTTAAAATAACTGTTCCCTCATAGATTCTGGTTATTGGTGTATTTTAACCACAATATGCTGGGATCTAAATTTTCAGAAGGATCCTGTTCTTTTTACTTCCCAAGTAATCATCTGTCATAGTTTGGATAAAGCAAGTTTGAGGAATCTTTGGTAACAACAGACTGCTTGACGGAATAAGAAGAATTTGTCTTTACTTGTATTTAATAGTATACACATTATATGTGGGTTTAAAAATGGTTGTGAAATACACTCATGCCATAAAGCAACACGTGACCTGTAGTATTGATAATATTTACACTACACTTCCCATCATACTTGGCTGATAGGAACAAAAGCAGCCTAATATCATATAGGCAGTTCCCTAGTTACAAACACTCAACTTACAAATGACTCATAGTTTATGGATAGTGCTATCCACAATTCTGGATAGCGTGGTTAATAGTGAAGGTATTGTTTTAAATGTTTTAATGTATTTTATAACTATATTTAAAAATGTTTATTTTAATTGTACATTGTTTTAAGGCATCAAATAGTTGCCTATGTGTAAAGCCGCCTTGAGTCCCCTCCGGAGTAGAAAAAGGCGGCGTATAAATGTTGTAAATAAATAAATGGTAAAGAATGGGGCGAGACAATATGAAGTGAGAGTAATCTACTCCTAGGAAGGGAAATTCACTCCTAAAAGAGTTATCATGGGGAAAAGATGTGTCCACTAAACCTTTCTCGCCAATCTTTGTTTCCACGCCAAGCTAAATTTTTCAAAATCCAATTATCACAGGGACAGAAATAAAGGTGAAATCTTCTGAACACAGGCACAAACAGCAAAATAAACACCACAGGGGTGCTAAGCTTATATATAATATCCAGTCCTCCACATGTATAACCACCCTTTTCTTGACACCGGAGGCTTGGTAAAAGATTGTCTTTTCCTAAAGCAAGACACAACACATTTGTCTCATACCATGTCAGATAGTTAGGCCCATAAAAATAAATATATCCATTCTACAACAGGAGTGGAGTGAAACCCTTATCTGTTCATGATTATTTTCCCAAATAAGTAATCTGTCAGAGAATACACACTCATGTCAGGAAGGGCCAGAGATCATAGTAAATCCACCCACACCTACCACTCTCTTTCCATCCCTTCTCTTCCTCACTCTCCAAACCAAATAGGCTGCTGGGAACTTGCCAGAGGTGCAAAGTGATCACTTGCAGATAGTTTTAAATCAGGCAGAAGTGATATGATTTCCTGGCTCATTCACTACTTAGTTACATTAATTTTTGTAGCTCTCCAAAGCTGCAGACAAAGGTCCCATTTCTACCTAGAGACCTCAGATATTAAACCTAGGACTCTCTGGCATTGAAAGCATTTATAATTCTCACTGTGTTAGACAATAGGCCCTTCCACACAGCCACAAAATGCAACTGGAACTGACATAAAAAAAATGCTGGGTTCTAGCTATGTGGCATCCAAAACAGTTGCCCTAAGATGCCTTCATGGCAGAACAGCAGTTATATAACCCAGCTGTGCCAAAGCTGGTTTGGCAGGGCTGGGCATCAGTTGGGTCTCTCACCCTCCCTGCATGTTCATTCCTGCAAAAACTAAGTATCTCTTATCGTCCCTGTAGGGTCTGTAGTTCCTGAATCTACATCATTCTGGCAGTAACAGAGCTTGGGAGTGGGAAGTCCTCTCCCCTGCTTCAAAACTCCCTCACTTCCAAAATGATGCAGATTCAGGAAGAACAGGGACAGCAAGGGATGCTTTAATGTAGTTTTTGCAGGAATGGGGGTGCAGGGAGGGTGAGTGCCCGGAGAGTGCCTGAGCCCAGGATGCAGGATGGGTGTAGAGAAGAGATCTGCGATTATGGAGATCTGAAATGGCAGTCCCCCAAAGGTCTGGACATTCCTAAAAGACTTAGACCTTTGCCAGTGTTCTTTTAATTCGGGGTCAAACTGGATTAATTGGCTTACTGTGAATTAAATCACATTAGCCGTTGTGGGTCATTGTCGCACCTCAGGTTAGCTTCACCTTGCTAAAGACACTAGGCTGCACACAGATCGTAGTCTTTTGTAGTTTATTAGGAAATAAGGAAAAGATAGTTCATAAAAGGTAAAAGTTCAGTTCCAAAAGATAGTTACAAAAACAAGGCTGTAAGAGCAAATCCATGGAAACATTAGGCATGAAGCAAGGTCCTTAAAACAAAGCCAAAGTCCCAGAAACGAGGATTCATCCAGGTAGGAAAGCAGACTTAGTTCTTGATTCAAGCGAGAAATTGCTTTGACAAAGATTTCCCTCTCAGCAGACTGTTTTAATAGCATACCATGAAGGCATTTCTATGCCCTTTGACCTCCCTCTTATTTGCTATTCTGAGACTTCTGCGCAACCTCCAAAATTCCAAACGACTAACCCGATCTTGAGACGCAGCCTCATCATCGCTTTCAAGGCCACAGGGCTCGTTAGTGTTATCAGGCTGGGAGCTACTCTCCCTTTCTGCTTCTTGCACCTGAAAACCATCATCAGTAACAACATCATTTCTTCCCATGGGAAAGCCTCCCTGCTCCTCATCTCCCAAAGCAGGGACATTCTGCACCTGAATCCCATAATTCCCATCAGAGTCATCTTGAAACTCATCTTGAACTTGAATCCCATCATCTTGAAACTGCATCCCAGAATCCTCATCAGAGTCACACAAAGGCTGAATCACAACAGTCATGTGGATGCACACAGTCAAATGCATTTCTTTGACTGCATTAAATGGCAGGATAGATGGAGACTATAATACCCAACATCTTCACCCTCCAAGGCACCAGACTGGGAAGCAAGTGGGCTGCCATGTGCTCTTCTCAGTGACTTAACACAAGTACTGCGTATAAGTCAGTGAATGTAGTTTCATGCATGCATGCCGGTTTAGTTTCACTTAGTAGTGAAGACTGGCAACCAAATTACATAATGTATACATACAGTAGAGTCTCACTTATCCAACATCCACTTATCCAACATTCTGGATTATCCAACGCATTTTTGTAGTCAATGTTTTCAAAACATCGTGATATTTTGGTGCTAAATTCGTAAATACTCAAATTACTACATAGCTTTACTGCGTATTGAATTACTTTTTCTGTCAAATTTGTTGTCTAACATGATGTTTTGGTGTTTTTTGTAAAATTATAACCTAATTTGATGTTTAATAGGCTTTTCTTTAATCCCTCCTTATTATTCAACATATTCGCTTATCCAACATTCTGCCGGCCCATTTATGTTGGATAAGTGAGACTCTACTGTAGTTTCATGCATGCATGCCGGTTTAGTTTCACTTAGTAGTGAAGACTGGCAACCAAATTACACAATGTATACATATTTTAAAATCTAAAACACGAACCCTAAAAACAAAGGTTCTGAGCTAACATAAACAAGTGATGCAAACATGTGCACCACAATAGTGCATGGATTAGGGACTGAAAATTAGCAGAGCCTTTTTCTTAAATGCACATATTTTCATGGCAAACTTAGATTTCCGTCAGCAACAAAGGAAAATATGTGTCTTGAGGTTGGACTAAAATCCTAAGAGGTAGAGGGGGCTCCGTAAGAGTTGAAGAGACTTTCAGTCACAGAAGGCAGAAGGGGACATGTGGAAATGTTTTCATGGGATGGGCTACAAATATTGTTTCCAACATCTCTTGAAGACTTTGCGTCAGAAGAGCCCCTTTATGCTTGACAAAACAGATTTGCTACAAATGCGTATTAACATATGGTTAATTCAAATTATATGTTCTCATAAATGTTTCCCCTCCAGCTATGTAAGTGCTACATCAGCTTGCATGTGTGTATGTGCCTTCAAGTCCCCATGGGTTTCACAGGGTTTTCTAAGGCAAGAAATACTCAGAAGTGGTTTTGCAAGTTCCCTCCTCTGAAATATAGCAACGTACTTGGAAGTAAACCTCAATCAACAGTTTGAAAAAATATCTCACTACAGGATTACAAAATTGGGGACATCTTTCTAATGTCGGTTTTGTATTTTAAATAAATGCAAAGAATAGTTGATCTGCCAAGACTGCCTAACAAAAGGGCTAGATGTCTGAGACCTGACTTGATTTTATGGAATGCCACACATTTTGTCAGGATGACAGATGTTGCTGATACAGATCACCTCTCACTCATGAGAATCTTTTAAAGGAACTGTACCTGCAGATCCAGGGATTTAATTATTACTAAATATGATAGCAAATCCTCTTTCTGATACATGATGCAGTTTGCTAGTTTTAAAGGGGGGAAAAGAACTCCATGTGCCTGTCTTATACATTCTTTCCCTTGCAGATTAACTGATTTTGGTGGCTTTCTTTTTTCATTTTTGTTTCTTTTAAGAAAACACGATTGCAGAGTGACATTATAAAATTGCAGTTTAGGGCTGTTGCATATAATTTTTATAGCAGCTGGAAGTGTAATTAGCATAAAATCCAAATGGTCTCATTAAACATTCCTTTCCTGTAAGCTCGGACACATTTAAGGATCCTTTTTCATAAATGTGCCATTAAAGCAAAGGCATGAGGGTGAGTACATTCTTAAAAAGCCTTTTCAATCCAGCTAGGAGAAGTCTGCTTCTTAATAGCTGGAAATATGCTATGCAGCACATTTTCAAGAGTCCACAAAAGACTCAACCACAGAAAAGCATAAACATCCCTTTTCATCAGAAGCCTGCATTTGCCAAATAACATACGCAAATGGACAACTGATATAAGTATCAGCTGTGTAAAAATGAGTAGGTAGTAAAGGCCCGATCCCAACGCAGTGGCAAGCAGAATCCACTGAAAGTAACCAATTCATATGGTGGTTCTTCTGTTTTGAACGGAAAACAGTATGACCCCTATGCCATAGATGCAGGCAGGGCATACAGCATTGCTTTTCAGGCTATCTGATATGTGGACTGCCATTCCCGGACCGTGCTGCTGCACAGCTGGTTAGTAGCCAGCTGCAATAAATCACTACTGACTGAGAGGTCATGAGTTCAAAGCCAGCCCGGGTCGGAGTGAGCTCCTGATCATTAATAGTCTAGCTCGCTGTTGACCTATGCAGCTCGAAAGACAGCTGCATCTGTTGAGTAGAAAATTTAGGTACCGCTTTATGCGGGGAGGCTAATTTAACTAATTTACGACACCATAAAAACTTCCAGCAGTGTGCAGAAGAATGAGGAAGTACTCCATCAAGACTCGGTGTCACAAGTGGACGGTGAAGCGGCAGCTCGCTTTGTGGCCGGAATCGAGCATACCCTCATGAAGCCGGAAGCTGTGTTGCCTCTGTGTCTGTCTATATGTCATATGTTTAAAGGCATTGAATGTTTGTCATGTATATGTGCATTGTGATCTACCTTGAGTCCCCTTCAGGGTGAGAAGGGCGTAATAGAAATACTATAAATAAATAAATAAATAAATATGCCAGGGACCAGGACCATATTTATGCCTATTGATGACTGGAACTATATAATTTGGCAAAAAAAGAATATCTGGAATATACATGTCATCATGTTACCATAAATTATATACTATCTGTCCCAGGTAAGTGGAACATCCCAATGAAGCAATATAATCTAGTCATTTGATGCTTTTATAACCATGATTGCTTCTAGTGTTATCTGCCTGAACACAAGCTGACAAGACATTTCAGTGCTTCATGTTAATTAAAGTTTAATAGTTTTGGGGAAATATGAGGTTCCAGATTAGAAACCAAGATGCTACATAAGAAATGGATTAACTTTGATGTACTTCGCAATTTTTTTCTTGTGACGTACTTGACAATGATGCAAGTTAAAGTATTTTCCCCTAATTGGCACGATTACATTGATTAACCTAAAGAGCCTACAGTAACATGTGTTTGGGTCGGTTTGTGATTTGTAATTATCCATTATTCAGGGACTGTTAAGTAGCACCCCAGTCCTGCAGATTTATATGCCTGGGAGGGCATGAAGAAGCTGGAATTCAGTTAGGGACACCCACATGGCTAAGTGTCCCTTATGATGTGTTTCTTGGGGATGGGTGGGTGAGTGATATTCATCCCTACTGTAAGGGATAAGCTTCCCTACTGTAAAGGCCCAAAGCTGTTTCGTATGCCCATTTTGTGCTTCATAGGAAGGAGACAGCATTAGAGAAAGTCTGGCCAGACACACAATGTTGATCTCAGTGCTGAGATCTGTTGGGGTTTTCTGGAGGTCTCAACAGTTCTGTTATCTTTGTGCATATGATTAAAAGGAGGTAGTCAGATGCTTCTCCTCGTGCCATGAAGCATGGAATGGTCATCAAAATCAGCTTCAGAGCTTTACGGTAAATCAAGAGTGTAGTGTAGGATCAAATTGAGATATTGGTCTGAACCCAGGATTTCTTGGACTATTTGCTACTTCATTTGTCTAGGAGTGGATGAGCCCTAGGCTGTATTCAGTTGTGTGCTGCCCAAGACTGGGTGGAACTGGAAACTGAATGCACACAAGAACACAATAGAGGTGAATCATCCACAGTGAACCATCCACAATACTGGGAGCCCCCAGTGGCGATTGTGCCGGCATGAGTGCTGATTGACAGGTCGGCAGTTCAAATCTGGGGAGAGTGGGGGAGCTCCCTCTGTCAGCTCCAGCTTCCCATGCAGGGACATGAGAGAAACCTCCCACAAGGATAGTAAAGCATCAAACATCCAGGCGTCCCCTGGACAACGTCCTTGCAGATGGCCAATTCTCTCACACCAGAAGCGACTTGCAATTTCGCCCCTGACAAACAAAAAATCCACAATCTTGCTTCTGCTCTACCTAGAATCATAGAGCAGCTTTATGCTGCTCTCCTATGCCATTTCTGACAATGGCACCCAACTAGGTACTCTGAAATTTTAATGTAACTAATGTGCATACATTTTTCATGGAATTTCCCTTTGAAGGCATGCTGAACTTGTTCTGCACGCCCCTACTGTATCATCAACAAATGCTCCAAAACGGAGGCAAACGTAGAAAGAATTGTGAAGGAATTAAACGTGTTTTAAAAGAACAAGAGTCTGTTGTTTGGACAATTTCTCTCCCTCTTTCTCTCAAAGATAACTATTGATAGGAGATACAAAAACAGAATACAGTGCAGCTAATTTCGCATCAGATACCTTTCACTTGAACCCATAGGCAGTGATTATTTTTCCCCACCCTAAATTTTAATCTGCTTCAAAGTAGAAAAATGTGTATTCCCTCTGAAGATTGATGGAAATTATATTTTTCAGAAGACATTTATCGGCACACCAAAGGATTAGCCACAAACGCATGCTAGCTCTCATTACAGTGTCTCCTGGGGTTGCTTTTGATTTACTGTGGAAATTAAAGCTCTAACCATATTGAGACTCAAGGTATCATAAATTAACATAATCCTAATCTATGTTATCATACAGAGTTTGAAACGAAATTCCACCCTCTCTTCAGAATATACTAAGGGAAGCATGTAGATTATTTCTGCTGCTTTTGTTCTGTAAGTGTTTGCAAAAAAGTGCTGTAAAAACTGGCTTTCTGAAACTGATGCATGAATCTCCCTATTTATTATATTATATTATATATATATATATCCTGCCCTTCTCACCCCAAATGGTACTCTGGGCGGATTACAAATTATATGTACATACATTAAATTATATTATTAGCATAGCACAAATTAGCATTATATATTACTATATTGTACTATACCACTATAATGTAATATTAATAATATTACATGTAATATAATCTATAATTAATATTATTATATTGTATGATTATTAGTATTATATTGTATTACATTACAATATTATTATCAATATTATATGCAAATACAATATACGATATATTAGAGTTGTCTCCTGGGAGACTTATAGGAATGACTGATAGAGAAGATGACGGGAAGATAAATTGGGTTTTTTGGGGGAAGAAACTGCATCACTTTGGCGACAATAGATTCTCAACAGTAGGCCAAAAGAAGAGGCAGAGGGGAGAGAAAATCTGAAACATAAGAGGGGTATTAAGCCCCAAATGGATTTGAGAAGACTGATAAAACCGTAGTTGTTTGTACGGGACCTGTAGCTAGCTTCTGATGTGAAAACTGCTTTTTATATTTATGTAATTGCTCTCTGCCAGCACATTCAAAGTGTGTCCTAATTTAAAATAATGGCTCATAATCTAACAAGATACAGTACAAAAGAAGGAAAGGGGGTGGGTATAAGAATGAAAGGGAAAAACAAATCAAAATTGAGTACTACCTTTTATATAATGAACAAGGTAAATAGCCACTGTTCCAGAAAATGTGGTTCTGAATAATAATTTATCCTAGCCAATATGATGGAAAGGGTTTCTCTGTGTCACCTCTCCCTCTGATACAATGAGATGGATTGATTCAGAAAGCGACAGCTCTGTGCAAACATCAAACACTCTCCAGCACAGAAAGTGGATCAGCACCCATATATGCCTTGCTCTGAAAACCCTTTGCCACTTTGGACTGCAGGAACATTATGCCATGAAGATGATCTTTCCTTAATTTGACAATGGCAATGCAAGCATCTCTGCTTAGAACAGTTATTGCACATAGTATAGGTCAGGGTTTTTTTTTGTACTTTGTAATAATTTGATTATACTGCATTTGTTTTAACTATTGGTACCAGATTCCATCTGATCATGGAACCTAACAGGTTTAGCCCTGTTTCGTACTGGATAGGAGACCCCCAAAGAATACTAGGTGCTGTAAGCTATTTGAGAGGAAGGGAATGTCAAACTAGCTCTGAGAATTTATTGCCTAAGAATTTCCTATGAAAATCATAGAGGTGCCATAAATCGGCAAGTACCTTGAGGGCACATAGTTAAAGGTAAAGGTTTTTCCCTGATGTTAAGTCTAGTCATGTCCGAACCTGGGGGTTGGTGCTCTTCTCCATTTCTAAGCCAAAGAGCCGGCATTGTCTGTAGAACCTGCTAGGTCATGGGGCCAGCATGACTGCATGGAATGCCATTACCTTCCCGCCAGAGCAGTACCTATTGATCTACTCACATTTGCATATTTTAGAATTGGTAGGTTGGCAGAAGCTGTGGCTAACAGTGGGAGCTTATCCTGCTCCCTGGATTCAAACTGCTGACCTTTTGGTCAGCAAGTTCAGAAGCTCAGCTGTTTTATTTATTTATTTATTTGTTTGTTTGTTTTATTTATTACAATATTTATATCCCGGCCTTCTCACCCAACAGGGGACTCAGGGTGGCTTACAATAAAACACATATATAAAAATTGTGCAATCTATATATATAAAAGACAAATGGTGTCCTCCCCTGCCACTAAACAACAAAAGTGCAAGCCCCAGAACCTAGAAATTTGGCAGCACAATCCACCATCCTTGCCCCTATGTTCCGACAACAAAAAGAAAAGAAAAATAAAGTCCTAATTAGAGGGAGAGGAATAATTGTCTTTAGCCAATTGCTGCCAGTTAGAAGACTAAGCCCCGCCCACTTGGTCGCCTAGCAACCTACTCAGGCCTCACTCTCTTCCACGCTGCCTATAAAATACAGATGATCTAATTTGCACTGGATTATATGGCATTGTAGACTCAAGGCCCTTCCACACAGCTATATAACCAATTTATAATCTTATATTATCTGCTTTGAACTGGATTATCTTGGGTCTACACTGCCATATAATCCACTTCAGTGTGCATTTTATTCAGCTCTGTAGAAGGAGCCTCATATAATCCAGTTCTAAGCAGATAATATAAGATTATAAATATACAGTAGAGTCTCACTTATCCAACATAAACACCCTGGCAGAACATTGGATAACTGAATATGTTGGATAATAAGAACGGATTCAGGAAAAGCCTATTAAACCTCCCATTCTCTCATGACCCTATCTGCTGCCAAACTGCCATCCATGTCTATGCCAGGCATCCTCAGAGATTATAAGATCTGTTTGAAAACAGACAAGTGGGATGTTTATTTCTATCTCAGCAATGATATCCAGGATGGGACAACTCTGATCTGTCTCAGGCGACTGTGAATATTCCCCTTGGCCACCTTGATTACCATTGAATGCCCTTGCACCTTCAAGGCCTGCCTGCTTCCTGCTTCAGAGAGGAATCCTGTGTTGGGAGATGTTAGCTGGCCCTCAGTGCATCATGTCTGGAATTCCCTGATTGCTCAGTGCTGTTCTTTAGTTAACTGTCCTGATTTCACAGATTTTTTAAATACTGGGAGCCACATTTTGTTCATTCCAGGCAGGCAGGAACCATCCAGGCTTTGAAGCTACAAGGCTATTCAGTGCCAATTCCAACATTCACACTTGCCCAAGGCAGACAACAGTTCATTCTTCCACCCTGGTCATTCCACAGATATATAAACCCCACTTCCTTTCGTTACAACACATTTCACAACCTCTGAGGATTCCTGCGAAACATCGGGAGAGAATACGTTTGGAACATGACCAGGCAGACCACAGAACTCAGAGCAACCCAATACAAAGAGAAACAAAAATAATAAAATAAATACAAAAATAAAATAAAATAATACAATTAAAAAAACATAAATAAAAATAATATAATCAAATAATAAAATATAATACATACAAATAATAAAATAAAATAATAAAAACACAAATAATAATGAAAGAATAAAAAATACAAATAATACAATAATAATAAAAAACACTAAAAATAATTAAAAACACTAAAAATTAATACAATAAAATACTATAATAACACAAAATAACTAACAATAATACAAGAAAATAATAAAATATATTAAATAAAAAAGATAAGTTACAATAAAATTAATTAAAAAATACAAATAACATCAAATAAAAATTCCACAACAATTTTTAACCAATACCACCACCACTTTGCCACAGCAATGCGTGGCTGGGCACAGCTAGTGCACTATAAAACAGTTAAAAATTATTAACTTACATCAAACATTCATAAAACACATTCTAAAATATAGATGGGCATGTTTTAAAAGACTGGGTCTGTCGATTGAGTTCCAGCGTACATAATAATAATAATAATCCATTGCGACACTGGTGGCTCCCTGAGGGCACATACAAACACATACATAGCTATTTAAATAGATCATACAGATGTGCCCAACTCAAAGCCACATCTGTTTTGAGCAGACTTAGAACACAACACCATAGAACACACCCATCGGCTATTTTCAATGGTGCACATTTCTGGTGGCTCCAGTCAATGAGTCAGCAAATATGCTCTAGAATCTATTTCAGAGTTTAAAAGTGCTATCCAAGGTGCTGTAACGTTTTGAAGGATGGGTTTCAGTACCTTGGCTGGTTCCTTCTGAATTTGGTTTAAAACCTGGAGTAGATTTACCATCTCATCGCAGTGGGAATCACCAGCCTCCTCCTACTTTTCCCCAGACCCAGTTGATCAGCCATTAGCTGAGTACCAGGAAAAGATAACTGTTCCTATGCTGCTAATAGCATCAAAAAAAATTAGCTGAGATAACAGTTTTGATTGAGATTGTTCATGTCAAGGAGAAGGAAGCTGTGATTTCCCTTGTTCAGCAGTGCTAATACATTAATTCCATGCTATCTTTGTGGGTTTATGTGCTTTTAAGTCAATGCTTGAATAATGAGAGACTCCATGCATTTCATAGTTTTCTTAGGCAAGGAATACTGTACTTCAAGGTGGTTTTGCCAGTTCCTTCCTCTGAAATATAGCTACTGCACTTGATACTCATCGGTATCCCATCCAATTACTAACCAGAGCTGACCTTCCTTAGTTTCCAAGATATGATAGGATCTGGTGCTGTTAAAGAATTTACTTCTGCTGGCATCCTGATCCAGGCTGTTCATTTCGTATGTGTAGCATTTGATTATGGATAGTTACAACTACAGTAGAGTCTCGCTTATCCAACTTAAATGGGCCGGCTGAACGTTGGATAAGCGAATATGTTGGATAATAAGGAGAGATTAAGGAAAAGCCTATTAAAAATCAAATTAAGTTATGATTTTACAAATTATGTACCAAAACATCATGTTATACAACAAATTTGACAGAAAAAGTAGTTCAATACTCAGTAATGCTATGTAGTAATTACTGTATTTATGAATTTAGCACCAAAATATCACTATGTATTGAAAACATTGACTACAAAAATGCATTGGATAATCCAGAATGTTGGATAAGCGAGTGTTGGATAAGTGAGACTCTACTGTATTACCACACATAAGGAAATGTTGCACATAAAATAATAACAATATGGATCAGGATTTATGGACAGGCATGAGCCTCATCCCACTCCAACATTGCTGAGATTTGTTTTCCTGCTCATGTTAACCACTGGAAACAACAATCTAGATCAGGGTTGCTAAATAGTGATCACAACACAGAGATAACTATTTCCCTACCAGTTATCATATATCAGAGGGTTGTATACATGTTTGTGTACATGTTCTATGGGGCATGTACACCTTTGGGTTTACATGTACATATATGTGGTTCCAGCACACTTTATCCAAGGCCATAAAAACAGTTCCTCTGTTCATTTCTTCTCCATAGAGTAATCTTGTAATTGGGTATAAGCAGCTCAAATTCACATATTGCTGCCAACTATGGGCAGGGAAAAGATAAGGCACATAGTTAAATGAATCTCCTCCCAAGCTATTGCTTGACTTTCAAATTATTTGGCTTTCAAATTCCCGGAGTACTTTTCTTTGCCATCACCATCCATCAAAATATTGTAAGCATGCTGCCTATGCTTCTTTCAAAGCGTTCGCTTTGCCAAAATCAATTAAGACTTACTTTGAGGGAAAAGAGATATGAGGAAGAGTTCTTCTTATAAAATGTATCATTTCTCTTTCGGAAGTCTAACTTGTAGAATAAAGTTCCCCTTAAGGACACCCTCCCCCTTTTGTGCCATTTTCTATCTTACTCCCAATGTTCCTTTTTGATACTAGTTCTGGCACAAGCACATCCCTGCATTTTTCTATTGTGTTCACATTTTTTATTCTTGATTTTGAATCATTGTTATTCTCAAGAGGAAATGGCACATTAGCCAAGTGCATCGCATTAAGATTTCTTGTCTTAGTGGTTTCTGTAGAAAGAGAGTCTCCTGCTCTTCTGGTTTTGGGAAATGGAAATGTTGCAATGCGTTCTTCTATACCCATAAGAATCTACTTCTATTTTCAATACTTTGGGGGCATCCCTGCTGGGGAATTATCTGTGCATTCACTTGAAACGTCAGCATTGAACTGGGACTGCGGGGGGAAAAAATACAAGGTGGAACACAGAGACGGTATATCTTCACTCCTTAATATCTGCCAAATTCCAGTTTCATGTTCTAGTCTTAAAAACACAGTATGCCCATTCCGTGCACAGTAGGGTTATAATCTTACCTGCTGATGTGTGCTTGAACTTCTCGCTCTTCTTCTTTCTCCATTTCCAGGGCTTGAAAATTCGTCCTAGAGTGGCAAACTTACTTCTCCGTCTAATCGGAGGGGTGTGCGTCCCGGGAACCAGCGAGTCCGAGCGCATTGCAGCCAGTCTCTCCACTTCTTCAGCTAAGTTTTCAACAATGGAAGAAGGAGAAGAAGGGGAGGGTGAAGAAAAGGGTATGTCAGTAAGCAAACGGTCAGAGTGACAGAGCAAAAAGTTGTGTTATTAAGCCGAGCTCTCACTGTGCTGACAAAGGTTAAGTATTAATAGCAACACTTGCCCTCTGTATAATACCTTGCAAGGAACAGTTCACTGATAATCAGGGAAGGTGATCCCACACTTCCGAAAGATATTTACACCCAGGGATTATGTAAGCATGAGAAGTTCTTTGAGGCCTTCTGTTTATAAAATAATGAAAAGACATATAAGGCAAGTAAAGGAACAGTTGAAGAGGAAAGTCCAATCATAAAGAAATATACAACTGCTGAAAGAAGACAAATGATAGTTTCCGAACTCTCTTACAAGTTTTGAAAGTAACCCGGCAAAGGGAAGGGAGAGAGCATGATAGAAGTCTTTGCTCTTTATCAGGAGAGGTGGTTAGGGTGAAAGGTTTTTAGCTTGTCTAGCAAGGGGAAGCTTGCCTTCCCCTTGCTAAGGCATTGACAGGACTTTCCTCATCTCCAAATCCTGATGATCAATGACTTCCAAATCTGTGGGATGGTGAACTGATTTTAGGGTTCAGTCCAAACTTTAAATGTACTTTCCAAGTGTGTAATCCCTAAACAAGAATCAGCACCTTGGAGAGCTCCCTTAACAGTAAGATTTCTTGACACACTTCACATACAAGGCATTTGCTTCCAATGGATGCATATACACCAGACCAGGGGTCCCCAAACTAAGGCCCGGGGGCCGGATGCGGCCCATCGAAGCTATCTATCCGGCCCCCACGGAACAAGGGCAGAAGGGGGTTGGGCTAAATGACCCAAGGGGTCTCTTCTTCTCTTACAACCATTATTATTATTATTATTATTATTATTATTATTATTACTGTATTATTATTATTATTAACATTGAGGCTGGGTGGCCATCTGTCAGGGGTGCTTTGCTTGTGCTTTTGCTGCACAAAGGCAGAAAGGGGTTGGACTAAATGGCCCAAGGAGTCTCTTCCAATGCTTATTATTATTATTATTATTATTATTATTATTATTATTATTATTATTATTAACATTGAGGCTGGGTGGCCATCTGTCAACTCTTTTATTATTGTTGTTGTTATTATTATTATTGCTCAGTGGCCAACTATAGTCCGGCCCTCCAACGGTCTGAAGGATCGTGAACTGGCCCCCTGTTTAAAAAGTTTGGGGACCCCTGCACCAGACATAGGCAAACTTCTGCCCTTCAGGTGTTTAAAACTTTAACTTCCAGAAATCCCAGCCAGGTTACTGGCTGTTAGGAATTGTGGGATTTGAAGTCAAAACACCAAGAGGACTGAAGTTTGCCCATGTCTGATGTACATTGTAGAATTAATGCAATCTGACACCACTTTAACTGCTATCACTCAATGCTATATATTGAAATGGTGATGGATTTTGATATTATTCTACCTGTGTTTACAATAAAAACGTATTCGGGAAAAAAGGAATATTGGGAGCTGCAGATTGATGAGGCACCTGCGCACTTTGGAAGAAAAGACTAAAGACCTTGTTAAACAACAACTTCCATCTTTTTTGTGTCATGAGCTACTTGAGAAACTGCAAGTTGTTTCTTGTGTGAGAGAATTGGTAGTCTGCAAGGACGTTGTCCAGGGGACGCCCGGATGTTTTACCATCCTGTGGGAGGCTTCTCTCATGTCCTCGCATGGGAAGCTGGAGCTTACAGACAGGAGCTCACCCCTCTCCTTGGATTTGAATTGCAAGTAGCCGGCACAAGAGTTTAACCCATTGTGCCATCAGGGGCTCCATACAATTTCCATGATTCCAAATAACTGAGTCACAGCAATTAAAGTGGTATCAAAGTGCATTAATTCTAGTGTATAGATGTACCCTAAGTAACAACAAGCCCTCTCCCTTTTTACCAAACCCATTTGATTAAGCCTTATTAAGGTAAATTTGTAGGTCTAAGAGCACAACTTCTAGGAAGGCTTCAGTTGTTGGCATCTCTGTTTGCAACTTTACATCACTGAGGCTGGTATGATCAGATGCAAAATAGAATGAGCTCCTGCATCTTTCAGTAGATTATAAGAGAGATTTCAGCAGTGTAGCTTTCATGCCAAACAATAACTGGCTCCAATTTCCCCTTCTACACAAATATTAAAGATACAAAAACCCTGCTCACTTTTAGTTCTGTCCACCCTGCTCCTACTCTGTTTCTAACACTCGCTCTACAAAATTAGAATACCACAAATAAATACGGTAGTTGTATTTATCTGAACCATCACTAAAGCAGAAAACCTCAAGCTTGTAAATTACAGGAAAATGTGGCTCATGCCCTTAGAATAGCTTTGCAACCTCATCAAACTAACTTGCAAATGTTATAAAACGCACTAAAACCACAATCATCTCTTTTTTTCATGTTCTCTCTTGCATGACATTTATTTTCTTCCTACATAAATGTTTCTTTAGCTGGCTATGAAATCTGAAGGGCAGTAAAGGCTGAACAGGCTGCAAATGGTTGTTTAGGATGTTTAATTGCACTTAACACACAAAATCCCCAAAGGAACAAATATCTATCCAATTATTTGGAGACCTTGAAAACATTTGGGCATAGACATTTTTGAAATGTAAAAAGGTCGAGCAACAGGGTTATCTGCAGCGATGAAACTTGTCACAAAAACATAGAATATTTGGTTGACTTGCCCAGACAAAGATTTGTCCAGGAAGAGAATATTCTTGATAAACAGAAAGCTGTTGAATAAATGCCTTGAGTATATTGTGGGGAAAAGTCGCTTTATGTTCAAAGTGTTGTCAAAGGATTTCATGACCGGAATCACAGAGTTGTTGTGTGTTTTCCGGGCTGTATGGCCATGTTCCAGAAGCATTCTCTCCTGACGTTTCACCCACATCTATGGCAGGCATCCTCAGAATTTGTGAGGTATATTCTGGAACATGGCCATACAGCCCGGAAAACACATAAAAACCATCACTTTATGTTCTTTAGTATTATGCCCATTCTTTACTCCTGCCCTCAACAAAAATAAACCACAACCAGATACAGTGACAACATCTGCCCTTGTGCTTTGCCACTATGCTGCTGAGCATTCCCAGTGTGGAATACATCTCACCATGTTAAAAAGAGGAAGGGGCTCTTAATGGGCTGTGGCGCAGGCTGGTTAGCAGCCAGCTGCAATAAATCACTCTGACCAAGAGGTCATGAGTTCGAGGCCAGCCCGTGTTGGGGTGAGCACCCGACAATTAAAATAAAATATAGCCCCTGCTCACTGTTGACCTAAGCAACCCGAAAGATAGTTGAATCTGTCAAGTAGGAAATTTAGGTACCACTTATATGTGGGGAGGCTAATTTACGACACCATAAAAATCACCCAGCCGCCATTGGAATGATGAAGTTGCCGTCACAGTGGATGATGAAGCAGCTGCTCCGCCTGTGGCTGGAATCAAGCATACTCTTAGGAAGCTGGAAGCTGGAGAAAGTTTAAATTGCTTCTGTGTCTCTGTCTTTGTCTCTGTTCTATGTTTATATGGCATTGAATGTTTGCCTTATATGTGATCCACCCTGAGTCCCCTTTGGTGTGAGAAGGGCGGAATATAAATAAATAAAATAATAATATACCGCATTATCACTGGATGTCTATGCTCTACACTACTGGAGAAATTGTACTGTTTAGCCAGTATATCTGACATCCGTTGGGAAGTAGCAGCCTGTAATGAAAGGACCAAGGCATTGACATCTCCGGCCCATTCTCTGTTCAGATATCAGCCAGCATGTCAATGCCTTAAATCAAGAAATAGCTTCCTAAGATCCACATTGATAGTCGCAGGAACACCTAAGCAAGCAAGAGTCTAAAAGTGGCAGGCTAAAACCCAGAACCTCAATCCATGGCTGATACCAGATCAGAAACTCCTCCTTGGGCACATAGAAGACTGGGCAACTTGGAAGGCACTGAACAGACTGCATTCTAGCATCACGAGATGCAGAGCCAATCTTAGGAAATGGGATTACAAAGTGGAGTCCATGACATGGGAGTGTGGAAAAGAGCAAATCACAGACCACTTACTACAATGCAACCCTGCCACATGCACAATGGAGGACCTTCTTACAGCGACACCAGAGGCACTCCAATTGGCCAGCTTCTGGGCAAAGGAAATCTAGTATAATGCCAAGTTTTTAATTTGTTTGTGTTTTTAAATACATTATAACTGTATCCTCAATTTGCTTCTGACAAGATAAATAAATAAAAATAACAATTTTTTGACAAGATAAATAAATAAAAATAACAAAAATAAAAACATTTAAAACCATGTTGAGTTCTCCAGAGATGGGAGACATTTCTCTCTCTGCTTGGCTTGTACTACGCCTCCCATGAGCCACTGCAAACATGCTCAATGGCAAAGGATTATGGGAGTTGGGAATAATCTGAAAAAGCCAAGAACCCTGAATTAGACTCTACAGAAATAGAGGCTGATTCTAGATGTAGTTTAAAAAGGGTGTTGAAAGCAACAGATTTCAATAGGTCTCTTTGAAGGGTGGTCACATCTTTATCCAATTTCATGTATAGTAGAGTCTCGCTTATCCAACCTCCACCTATCCAACATTCTGTATTATCTAACGCAGTCTGCCTTTTAGTAGTCAATGTTTTTAATACATTGCAATGTTTTGATGCTAAATTTGCAAATACAGTAATTATTACATAACGTTGCCGTGAATTGAACTGTTTTATTTCTCGATTTGTTGTAAAACATGATGTTTTGGTTCTTAATTTGTAAAATCATAACATAATTTGAAGTTTAATAGGCTTTTCCTTAATCTTTCTTTATTATCCAATATTTTCGCTTATCCAGAGTTCTGCCGGCCCATTTATATTTGATAAACGAGACTCTACTGTAATTAAAAGCTAAATTTTATTTAAAGAATTACCACCTAAAGGGCATCGTGTATTAAACCATGTCCTTAACCTGATTTTTTCCCCAGTGTCCTGCCGAAGAAAGACAATTGTTGGGGAAACGTGGGCCAATGGCAAGGTTGAACTACTTTACAGGCCGGGAATAAAACAACATCTTTCTAAGCCATCTGGGAACTGTGTTCGAAGGGCTGGCATTCGGGCTGACTTCAATAATAAAACCTATAACTGACAAACATTAAAGCAGCCAGAGCATCATAGTCACATACCACCTGCTACCCTTCATTTGTGCTCAGTTCCTGAATGGGTTGCAATTACTGTTGCAAAAACATACTTTGTATCACAGTTACTAAGTGTACTTTCAGTCACTTCTTTTTTACATTAATTATTTGGTGACTGCTGAGGCAATAGTATTCTCCCCAGTGCCAGGGTTGATGTGTTTTGTAAAACTCCTTTGAATAATCCACGCCATGTAGCTTCAAAAGACAACGCTTTCAGTGTTTTCATCTAAGTAAGAATCACCTGCCTAAGCAGAAAGCTGCAAAAAAGACCCACACGTAGAAACAGTGAAGAATTTCTGGGAGCAATGTGACCTAGAATGTTCGTATTCTTGAGGTTAAAATACAAGCACATTATTATTATTATTATTATTATTATTATATTATTATTATTATTATTATTATTATTATTATTATTATTATTATTATTATATTTATTTATACCCCGCTTGATCTCGCAGGAAAGAGAGTGGCTTAACATAAAAGCATCAGCATAACAATTTAAAAAATACAAATATGTAAGGTATATAAAGTAAGCATAGTGGGGCATACCTGTGAATAACAGTAAACAGGGTTGCACTTTTATCAGGCTTCCTCTAGAGCAAAGAGTTTCATAATTGGGTTGCTGTGAGTTTTCTGGGCTGTATGGCCATGTTCCAGAAGCATTCTCTCCTGATGTATTGCACACATCTATGGCAGGCATCCTCAGAGGTTGTGAGGTCTGTTGGAAACTAGGAAAGTGGGGTTTATATATCTGTGGTATGTCCAGGATGGGAGAAGAAAATTCTTGTATGTTTGAGGCAAGTGTGAATATTGCAATTGACCACCTTGATTAGCATTGAATGGCCTTGCAGCTTCAAAGCCTGGCTGCCATAGATGTGGGCGAAACATAGGAGAGAATGCTTTTGGAACATGGCCATACAGCCCAAAAAACTCACAGCAACCCAGTGATTCCAGCCATGATAGGCTTTGACAACATAATTTCATAATTCATTATGACAACCTAGGATGACCACTTACAGATGGCCAAATAACCATTAAACCATCACTACTGTTTTCTGCCTTCCTTTTCACTGAAAATCATTCATAGTCCTTTCCTTTTGCTGAATTTTTTTTCTCTTGCACAGAACTCATGTGGTGCTAGGAAGAAGGACAGTGACACTTTCCCAAATTAAGTATGCCCAACAATATGCTAGTACAAATAACAGCATTTATAAATAATAGCATTTGTATCAATATTTGCTCAGGATATCTCTACTAAATTGCTACCCTGTCATAACTGGATAGAAAGACCTGAATATCTGAATGCAAAATAGAGTCTTCATTTTTAAAAATATGGTGTTTCACTATACCGGAGCTCCCAGTGGCGCAATGGGTTAAACCCTTGTGCCAGAAGTACTGATGACTTGAAGGTTGGGCTGATGACCTGAAGGTTGCCAGTTTGAATCCAACCCGAGGAGAGCGCAGATGAGCTCCCTCTTTCAGCTCCAGCTACATGCGGGGACATGAGAGAAGCCTCCCACAAGGATGGTAAAAACGTCAAAAAACATCCAGGTGTTCCCTGGGCAACGTCTTTGCAGATGGCCAATTCTCTCATACCAGAAGCGACTTGCAGTTTGTCAAGTCACTCCTGACATGGAAAAAAAACAACTATACTGGCATTCTGCTAGTAACCTTTGCTTCATTCCACCCTCTTCCACTTTCCATTTTTATTTATTTATTTATTTCTAACATTTATATCCTGCCCTTCTCACCCAGAGGGACTCAGGGCAGCTTACAGTAATGGCAACAATTCAGTGCCATTGCAGTTATGTAATAATAGTTTAAGGCATGGAATGCCAACTGCTAACAACAGGCTCTGTTTTGTGTTTTTTTGGTTCCAAAATATGTGAAAAGAAGGAACAGCAGGGTGAACTGTCACATCTAGAAGGGCATCTCTCTATCCTATAAGTTAGAATCTGGCCCTATAAAGCAAGGATGTGGAACCAGCAAAATTCCACATACGGCTGGACACTAAGTTCCATAAGCCACAATAAGAAGGCATAGACATCTCCAGTCCATCTTCTATTCGGATATCAGCCAGCACACCAATGCCTTAAATCAAGAAAGAGCTCTCTAAGATCAACAGAGATACTTGCAGGAACACCTGAGCAAGCGAGAGTCCAAAAGTGGCAGGCTAAAACCCGGAACCTCAATCCATGGCTGTAACCGGATGAGAGACTCCCCCCTGAGCACACAGAAAACGGGGCAACTTGGAAGGCACGGAACAGATTGCATTTTGGGACCACGAGGTGCAGAGCTAATTTTAAGAAATGGGGCTACAAAGTGGTGTCTATGACAACATGGAGAAAACATACCACAGGCCACTTCCTGCCACACAGCCTGAGCCCTGCCACATGCACAATGGAGGATCTTCTTACAGTAACACCAGAGAAGCACCAAGTAGCCAGTTTCTGGTCACAGGACATATAGTATAATGCCAAGTTTTAAACTTTGTGTTTTTAAATACATTATAACTGCAGCCTCAATTCGTTTCAGACATGATAAATAAATAGCTCCAATAAGCATATCCAGTAGTCAAAGATGATAACAGATGGAGTCTAAGAACATCTGGTTGGCTCCAGGTTTTCCATCCCTGTAGCAAAAGCTTCCAAATGGCGATAGGGTTAAAGAAAGGAACTGGAGATATAATACGAAGATAACGTATCAAATATTGAGAATCGGAGAGCCCCCCCCCCCCAAATACAGCAATGTTAACTTTCTACATTTGAAACAAATCAAATGAACCAACTAAAAAGACTTGACATCTTCTAACCAAATCACTGCTTTTTGTGAAACACTCTGGATACTAACCATTTTGGTTTTGTATCAGTGTCTTGCACACTGCTGGTGCTCAACAAGTATCTATTCAGAGTATGAATTATGGTTTGATGTCTTCTAGCCAAAAGCAGCACAGACATAAATCAAGATGGAAGGAATAAAACCCACGGTTAACAGTAAGTAATGTTTACAGAGGAAATTGTACCATATCTCATTTACAACATCTATAAAAATGATGCAATATTTTCAATCAGTCTTTGCTACGAGGCAAGATATCTGCACCAAAAGTCTGGTGTTTGGATTAACAGAGACGTCCTAATTATGAGATCAGGATAGCAATTTGAGTGAGTTAATTATGATACTTCAGAAACTATCAAGACCAAAAACACAGTCAAAAGTTAAGTACTGATTTCATTGGGAGACTTAAGACCTTTTTTGTTGAAGGCAACAGAGGGCAATTAAAATGTTCCGAACTCTGGCTGGAATCTTTAGAGCAGTGGTTCTCAACTTGTGGGTCCCCAAATGTTTTGGTCTTCAACTCCCAGAAATCCTAACAGCTGGTAAAATGGCTGGGATTTCTGGGAGTTGTAGGCCAAAATACTTGGAGACCCACAGGTTGAGAACCCTGCTTTAGAGTAATTCTCAGAGAAAGACAATCCTCAGTTTTTAGCATTTTTGGAGTAGAAATGAAATTGTTGAGACTAGTGATGCTATGTTACCAGGCAGTTCTCCATAATAAGATGGACCATGCATAAATTGGTTTCAGCTTTCTATAAGTAAGAAATAGAGTTGTCTACAGACTATATGTTGTCTACTGAGTACCCTTCGGGGTGAGAAGGACGGGATATAAATGTCACTAATAAATAATAAATAAATATATGCTGTAAAGAATTCGCTTTGGAGTCAGTAAAGAAAGAGACACACAATAAAATAAGTCTACACTCTTGACAGGGTTTCTTTTCTCTTTGATAGCGCCGACTATCTGGCTGTCTGTGAAAAATGAAGATCCATGTTGCATCACATTGACCTACTTTCTAATGTGTCAAAACATGAGACATCAGTGATGATAGCAGAGATGAATGGGATGTTTGTGTGGGCTTCAGTCTCACGGTGGCCAAGGGGATAAAAGCCTCGTAACTTGAAGGTTGGGTTGCTGACCTGAAAGCTGCCAGGTTCGAATCCCACCCGGGGAAAGTGCGGATGAGCTCCCTCTATCAGCTCCAGCTCCATGCGGGGACATGAGAGAAGCATCCCACAAGGATGGTAAAACATCAAAAAAAAAATCCGGGCGTCCCCCGGGCAACGTCCTTGCAGACGGCCAATTCTCTCACTCCAGAAGCAACTCCGGTTGCTCCTGACACGAAAAAAACAAAAAAGTCTCACTGTCCTACCATAAAAGATGCAAACTTAATTTTAGAAGACAGATCATAGAATCATAGAGTTGGAAAAGACCTCATGGGCTATCCAGTCCAACCCCCTTCCAAGAAGCAGGAAAATTGCATTCAAAACACCCCTGACAGATGGCCATCCAGCCTCTGTTTAAAAGCTTCCAAAGATCAACATCAGTGCATCAACCATTCAGTTCAGAAATGGTATACTAACACCAAGGAAGTAGTTGCGGTTGGACGGAATCCAGTCAAAAATTTACATACGCCATTTTCCATCTTCTAACAAACTTTAAAAATATATTCTTCAAACATCCAACATAACACAATTAAAAGGCAAAAGGATCAAAGACATATCCAGGATTTTTGTCCCTCTAACTTCTAGCTAATGTTATCTACATGTTTAAGATTTACAGTTCAGACATCAAAGAACAGGTCTTGCTGAGAAAGCAATCAGCATGACATTTGTTAAGAAATGACTAAACATTAAACATTATTTCAGGGTATATTAAAATGTATCTAGAAATGACAAGTAGCATGATATACGTAGTAAAGGTAAAGGGTTTCCCCGATGTTAAATCTAGTTGTGTCCGACTCTGCGGGTTGGTGCTCATCTCCATTTCTAAGCTGAAGAGCCGGTGTTGTCCATAGACACCTCCAAGGTCATATGGCCGGCATGACTGTATGGAGCACGTTACCTTCTCGCCAGAAGTGAAGTGAAGCACCTATTGATCTACTGACATTTGCATGTTTTCGAACTGCTGGGTTGGCAGAAGTTGGGGCTAACAGTGGGAGCTCACCCCACTCCTTGGTTTTGAACCGCCAAACTTTCAGTCAGCAAGTTCAGCAGCTCAGAGGTTTAACCTGCTGTACCACACAATGCCTAAAAAAAGAGAATTTCACAAACTTCTTCACAAAACACCCATTAAAAAAAACTAAGCTGCCATGGGATATTAGGTGCTATTTAATATATTTATAAATTCTATGAATCATGGAGGCTAAAGCAGCAGATGAGATATTCAATATGATGGAAACTCAATCAGTTAAGAGCTTCGGAGCAAATTTTTTCAAATTGGATCAATAATGAACCAAACGTAAGCAGAACCATGGGAGCATTGATAATATCTTTAATGCAGAAGCAAAAGTTTTAAAAAGTATGAACTGAGTATCCTGCATCAATGAGAAAAATATTGTGAATTAGAACTAGCTTGGAAGGGGGCTGATATTATCATTCTGCCATGATATCAGTCTGTGGGTTTGATTACATTTAGAATACCGTGCAAAGTTCTGGTTGCCGCAGATGAAAAAGGAGATCACAAACCTGGGGAAAAAATGCAAAAAGTGGCAACAAAAATTATTGTTGCTCTATGGAGATTTCTGCAATTTTCCACCGAGCAAAGTCTGAAAGAGGTCAGTTTGGAGATAGTACCTTTCAGAAATAAAGCTCTCTCTTGCTAAATGGGCTGGGAGATTCAGGGAGTTAAGACTGCAAAAAATATACATGAATTTTCCCAAGCTCCCATTTCAATTTATTGTAGGAGTGGGTAAAATATAGTTTTGTGTCTGCACGAGTCTCCCAAGACCATTTTTAGGCCACTCAGTCCATCCAGATTACATAGGATCCCTTTTACTGATTTAAAAAAGTAGACTAGGGAATAGCCACCTTGGAAAGGTAATGTATCCTACGTAATATCAATTTTTCAAATACTGAAGTAGATTTCTGAGCAGTTCCAAGTTTCCAAGTTTCATGTTTATGGGGAAAAAAGCCAGAACAGGTTGAGTTTGCTTTATGCAAATGCTTGGGAAATAATGAGATAATTTTTAAATGTGAAATTAAGTTTGTGTACATTGAACATCAGAACACAAGGTGCAACTTTCTCAGGCATTTTAAGTACTGTATTTTGGATTTCTGGAAAAGAGTTGCTCAACCTGTAATATTACATGCTGCTAGACCAGTGGTTCTCAACCTGTGGGTCCCCAGATGTTTTGGCCTACACCTCCCAGAAATCCTTATAGCTGGTAAACTGACTGGGATTTCTGGGAGATGTAGGCCAAAAACACCTGGAGACCCACAGGTTGAGAACCACTGTGCTAGGCTACACTATAACATCACCCTCACCTCAGCAAGTACATAACTTCTGTTCTTTTAATCCTTGTGATGAATTCAGCAAATGTGGCTGTCCTTCATTCCCTATTGCCTTTCAGAAGCCATTACCATCATGAAATCAAGCCATTGTATGAAAGAGAGACTTTAAGTATTTGCTCAAACTGCAGTGGATATAGAATCTATTGAATATAATCCTGGTAATATTTGTGGCAATGGATATAGATATTAGAATTTTGACTGAAAAATTGTAAATATTTCAGAACACAGTATGGAACTCTTGGTCTTCTATAAAATAGACTTATTGAAATTTAATGTGAACTACAATGCTGGAGTTGAGTGTAGAAGTTTTGAGTAATTCTAAAACTGCAATTAGTTAGAATAAATATTTCAAAGGCTGTTACTGGCTGGACCTCTGCTTGATACCTTCCTTTCCAGATTTTACTGGAGTATGTTGTCCCTTATGCCAGTGTAAGATTTCATTCATTTTTACATCTGCTATCAAAGCTGAAATTGTACTTTCGGCTAGAATTTCATAGACAATACTTTTTAACCAGGAGGAGAAAAAAATCTTATTAAACATTTATTTTAGAGTTCACCATCATTTTGACTTTGTTGCTACTCTATTTCAGAACCCAATATATGCACACTTACAAGCATGCTAAGTAACCTTAGCATTTGGGAGTTGAATGTTGGGAAAATGGATTAAGGTTTAGTTCAGTGACATGGAATTTGAATTTGCAATATGCTTTGTTTTTATGTATCAAACCCATGATTACACAGCAAATGTGATTTTTACATGGTTTGCCCATTCAATCTGTTTCATCCTGGGTGTTCTGGTTATCCACATCTTAACTTTTAAAAGGATTAGCAGTGGCGCAATGGGTTAAAACCTTGAGCTGGCTGAACTGCTGACCTGAAGGTTGGGTTGCTGACCTGAAGGTTGGCTGTTGGAACCCGTGAGATGGGGTCAGCTCCTGTCTGTCAGCTCTAGCTTACAGGGACATGAGAAAAGCCTCCGGTAATACATCTGGCTGTCCTCTGGGCAACGTCTCCGTAGACGGCCAATTTTCTCACAATAGAAGCAACTTGCAGTATGTTTTCAAGTTACTTCGAACACAATTAAAAAAAACTTTAAAAAGTGCATTACCACTGTAGTAAATCTATCCATGTTTACCTACATAGATACCAGCCATAGGTTCCTGTCACTTATCTTTCCTCAAGAACATTTCAACAACTTCTGGTAAGAGCCTCTACAACGGCACTCCTGCTGCCTGCCTTCTGGACCACAAGAACTGCAGAAACTGCTACTGAGTAGGCCTACTTGCAAACTGGGCGTGGCTCCCTGCACCTGCTGTGGCCTCCACCTGGGGGCTGCTGCTCTTGGGTGTGGGTCGTTGGACCCTTTAAGAGCCCCCTGACTCCAGTGGCAGAAAGAGTCCAGAAGGTAAGAGCCTCTACAACAGCACTCCTGCTGCCTGCCTTCTGGACCACAAGAACTGCAGAAACTGCTGCTGCTGCCTATTAAATATTCTGCTGGACTGGCACTTTTGAGCACTGGAGCACCTTACTGGAAAAACTTTGATTGATGGAATTGAGTTGAACCACCTTATCTTATACATCGTTCAACCCCTGCTGACCTGTAAACTGCCCTGTAAACTAACTATTAGACTATATGCGAGCACTGAAGCACTTTAGTTTATATGTGCTGCGGTCTCTACCATCTGTTATGAGTTCCAACTGTGCTATTAATTAAGGCATTAATTTTAAGGGGCAGGGAAGGTGGGTAGGAGGGTGGGGAAAAAATGGGTTCCTTCTGATCTTATCTCGTAAGTACATTTTAGCCTTAGAACTAATTTGAGTACCTTACTAAAGGCTGTGGAATCATCCCCTTTATTTGGCACGTGTCACGTTAGTGGTATGATAAGATCTTGTTCATATTTAACTACTAGCATTACCGCTGTGATGGACCATGGAGAGAGGGGGGCATGTATCGGCTGGCGGGCCCCTATTGAAGTAATTCAGGGAAGGGGGAGATACGGGAAAGGGAGGCATAATTTAATTCGGCCTAGGGCGAGTAACAGAGTGCTTGTAGATTTAAAACGGCCTCCTGACACAGTAAATTTGGGTGCCCAAGGTGGCGGGTCCTCCGATCTGAAGGTGGTGCTGCTGAACGCCAGGTCTGTCAATGGTAAAGCTGCAATCATCCAGGATCTTATGCTGGATGAGCGGGCAGACCTGGCGTGCATAACGGAGACCTGGTTGGATGAGGCTGGGGGTGTCAATCTCACCCAGCTTTGTCCACCAGGTTATGCCGTGCAGCATCAACCAAGATCTGGAGGCAGGGGAGGAGGGGTCGCAGTGGTCTATAAAGAGTCCATCCCCCTGACCAGGTGCCCCATCCCGCAGTCTACCTTGTTTGAGTGTGCTCATCTGAGGGTAGAGGGCTGGGACAGTTTAGGGATTCTGTTAGTGTACCGACCACCCCGCTGCACTACAGTCTCCCTGCCTGAGCTAGCAGGGATGGTCTCTGGCCTGGCGTTGGAGTGCCAACGGCTCATTGTGCTGGGGGACTTCAATGTCCATGCCGAGACCACTCCTTCTGGTGCAGCTCAGGACTTCATGGCCGCCATGGCAACCATGGGGCTGTCCCAATTAGTATCTGGCCCTACCCACAGAGCAGGGCACACACTTGACTTGGTTTTCTGCCAGGGAGGGGAGGAAGGTGGCGGTGTGGAGGAGCTCACCATCTCTCCTTTGCCATGGACCGACCATCACCTGATCAGGTTTAGAATCACTGCGCCCCCCAACCTCCGCAGGGGTGGAGGACCCAAAATGGTCCGCCCCAGGAGGCTTATGGATCCGGACGGATTCCTGACGGCTCTTGGGGAGTTTCCCGCCACCTTGGCTGGTGATTCTGTCGATGCTCTGGTCACTCTCTGGAACAAGGAGGCGACTAGGGCAATAGACACGATCGCTCCGGAACGTCCCCTCTCGAGTACCCGAGCTAAACCATCTCCTTGGTTCACTGAGGAGCTGGCAGCGATGAAGCGAAAGAAGAGGGAACTAGAGGGTGTGTGGCGTTCGGAGCCGAGCGGGCCGAACCGAACACGGCTGTGTTCCTATCTTAGGGCATACGCCGCGGCAATAGATGCTGCAAAGAACGTTTTCTTTGCAGCTAATATTGCGTCTGCAAAGAACCGTCCGGCGGAGCTGTTCCGAGTTGTCAGAGGTTTGTTATATCCCGTCCCTCAAGACGGGATCCCTGATAACTCGGCAGCCCGCTGTGAAGCATTTGCTCGGTTCTTTGCGGACAAAGTCGCTTTGATCCGTTCTGGCTTTGACACCATATTAACAGCAGCTTCCGAGGATGTAACACGAGCACCTGCTTGTCCCATTTTGATGGATTCTTTTCAATTGGTTGAGCTCGAGGATGTGGACAAGGTGCTTGGAGAGGTGAGGGCTACCACATGCATCCTAGACCCCTGCCCATCCTGGCTGGTGAGAGAAGCCAGAGGGGGGTTGGCCGAGTGCGTGAAGGTGGTGGTGAATGCCTCCCTTCGGGAAGGCATTTTTCCAGCGAGCCTCAAACTGGCTGTGATCAAACCGCTGTTGAAGAAGCCATCACTGGACCCCACTCAATTGGAGAACTTTCGGCCTATTTCCAATCTCCCGTTTTTGGGCAAGGTCGTGGAACGTGTGGTGGCCGCACAACTCCAGGCATTTTTGGTTGACACTGATTTTCTAGATCCAGCGCAGTCTGGTTTCAGGCTGGGGCATGGTACCGAGACAGCCTTGGTCGCCTTAGTCGATGATCTACGCCGGGAACTGGACAGGGGGAGTGTGTCCCTGCTGGTTCTGCTGGACCTCTCAGCGGCCTTCGATACCGTCGATCACGGTATCCTTCTGGGGCGCCTTGCCGGGATGGGTCTCGGAGGTACTGTTTTGCAGTGGCTCCGGTCCTTCCTGGAGGGTCGTTCCCAGATGGTGTCATTGGGGGACACCTGCTCGACCCCACAACCATTGTCTTGTGGGGTCCCGCAGGGGTCAGTACTGTCCCCCATGTTGTTTAACATCTACATGAAGCCGCTGGGAGAGATCATCCGGAGTTTCGGGGTGCGGTGTCATCTGTACGCAGATGATGTCCAGCTCTGTCACTCCTTCCCACCTGTCACTAAGGAGGCTGTTCAGGTCCTGAACCGGTGTCTGGCTGCTGTGTCGGACTGGATGAGGGCCAACAAATTGAAATTGAATCCAGACAAGACAGAGGTCCTCCTGGTCAGTCGTAAGGCTGAACAGGGAATAGGGTTACAGCCTGTGTTGGACGGGGTCGCACTCCCCCTGAAGATGCAGGTTCGCAGTCTGGGTGTGATCCTGGACTCATCGCTGAGCCTGGAGCCCCAGGTCTCGGCGGTGGCCAGGGGAGCATTCGCGCAACTGAGACTTGTGCGCCAGCTGCGCCCGTTCCTTGGGAGGTCTGACTTGGCCACGGTGGTCCACGCTCTGGTTACAGCTCGTTTGGATTACTGCAACGCTCTCTACGTGGGGTTGCCTTTGAAGACGGCCCGGAAGCTCCAACTAGTACAACGGGCGGCAGCCAGATTAATAACTGTGGCGGCATACAGGGAGCGTACCACCCCCCTGCTAAGCCAGCTCCACTGGCTGCCGATATGCTACCGAGCCCAATTCAAAGTGCTGGTCTTGACCTATAAAGCCCTAAACGGTTCTGGCCCAATTTACTTATCCGAACGTATCTCCTCATATGAGCCAGCTAGATCCCTAAGATCATCTGGAGAGGCCCTGCTCTCGGTCCCACCTGCCTCGCAGGCGCGGCTGGTGGGAACGAGGGACAGGGCCTTCTCGGTGGTGGCTCCCCGGCTGTGGAACACCCTCCCCACAAATATCCGACAAGCCCCAACTCTTTTGGGTTTCAGAAAGGCTGTGAAAACATGGCTGTGTGCACAAGCTTTTAACGAGTAATATGATAACGTCGACATGGTCCGACTGAAGGCTGAAGCATGAGGTTTTTAGACAAATGGATCTAATTTACTTATGTTTTAATTTTTATAATGTATTTTAATGATGTATTTTTATAGCTTTAATTGATTATATGTACTGTTTTTTGTTTTATTATTATGTTCTTGGCATTAAATGTTGCCAACTGTGTAAGCCGCCCTGAGTCCCCCCGGGTGAGAAGGGCGGGGTATAAATTCTGGAAATAAATAAAATAAAATAAAATAAATATTTGGGACCAAAAATGGCGAAATTTACTGAACAACCAAATATTTTGAATTTAAGTACAAGTATATATTCACATGAGGAGTATAAGTATATATTCAAACACAGAGCCCCCAATGGTGCAACTGGTCAAACCGCTGAGCTGCTGAACTTGTTGACCGAAAGTTTGGTGGTTTGAATCCGGGGAGCTTCTGCTGTTAGACTTCATGTAAGGGGAAAACCTTTACATTTACCTTATATATTCACATGATTGATTTCAATTTAAACCCTCCAATGACTGATTTCCAAGCAGAGATACAGTTTATATACCAAAATCATCATGGATGAGCTCCCTCTGTCAGCTCCACCTCCCCATGTGGGGACATGAGAGAAGCCTCTCACAAAAATGGTAAAACATTAAAAACATCCAGGCGTCCCCTCAGCAACGTCTTTGCAGACGGCCAATTCTCTCACACCAGAAGAGACTTGCAGTTTCTCAAGTTGCTCCTGACATTAAAAAAATAAAACCAAAACCATGTCTAAAACCCAACTGAAATGGGTCAAAATTGTCAATGCCATTCCGAAGTGTTAGGATTGCATATGACGATACACTCATCATATTGTAGCAAAACAGGAAAATGACCACTGCTCTAAATTTGTTACGGCCTTGAGTCATGGTCTTAACCTGGCTTCTTCAGAAGCTATGAAACTACTGCACATTTTGGGGTGATTAATGGCAATCCATCCTCAGGGAAGTATTTATGGTTTCTTTGATCAAAATCCTCACATCAGACCTTACTGGCTGTAATCAATCAAGATCAGCAACAATCAAAAGCTCACACGATTGAATGAACAGAACCCAAGCACTGTGTCCATGTCATAAGGTCTCGAAATAGATTTTCCAAGATGTGATCCACAAGGCAATTACTAAATACTGTTTTAACAACACACTATAAAGCATATCATCACCATCATCCTTGCAGCAATTCTGCAGACAGATATATAAATGAATATCTGTAGATTTATTTCTTCATTGCATAATCTGGCCATAAAGTAACTTTTTTTCCTCTGGCTTTGGATTATGGAATTGTTAGTCAAGTCCTTCCTTTGAGCTATTCTCTTGCATACATAGATACAGTGTACAATTAAATGATGCAAGGTACCTATATACAATTAAACGATGCTGTCTTTCTGGGCAATTGTAATTTAAAGGACAGATGTCACGCATATAAAATGTTCTTCTTTAGCATTTTATTCCAAATTTGCCAAAGTCATTTGGCAATGACTTCTTACTAAACACTCTATTGCTTCTTTTTTGTAACTTTATGATTAAAGCACATTTCATAAAGTTTTAACCATTATTTTTGAAGCCTGGCACTCTGTTAAGCTTTCATGCAACTAAGAACGAGACACACAATAACATTGGATGCTTTTGTCCATAATTAAACATCAGCAACTGCACTGGACATTAATTTTGTATTAATCTTCCACTAGTACACTCTGTCTTGACATAGTCCTCTTCAGAATAATTATATCTGCAAGTGATAAACCCTGAGTTTCATCAATGTGTTATTAGGGACTCCTTATAATATGGAGAAGTGCTATCATCATGGCCCATAAATGACTTGAAGAATGTTCCTAGCTATGGATGATGGACCCAACAGAACACAACAACATTTCCACAACCTATTTAATCTTAATAATATGCACTTGAGGGCTACATCACCACATAGATTATTGACTATGATATCATCAAGATCTACTTAGTGACAGCTTAATCTTCAAATGCCTGAGTCTTTAGTTAGCGGAAGATTAATAATGCACCCAGCAGCAAAATCTCTATCTATAATTGCCCATATAGCACATGGCTTGCTTGAGTCTACTGACTGCACAGGAGGCATATGAAAAATAAAGAAGTCACATATAATATGAGGCCAAGAGAAGTTTTTTTTTTTTGCATACTGATCCTATGAGTGGGGGTTTCTGGAGATTTCAACTCCAGATTGTAACTTTTCACAGCTGTAATCAGACCACTGGAACATCCAGCTCTACTCTCATCTCTTTAAGCCAGTAGTTCCCAACCTTTTTTTGACCAGGGACTACTGTCCAATATTAGTATCAAAAGGGTTAGGAATAAGTTTTGGTCAACTTTATATTCGATTTGGTTATTTGAGGTGCTGATTCAGAAAATTGCATTGGGTCGACCACATCAGCTCTAGTTTCTGATACAGAACATATGCCATCCAGTAGTCACCATCTGCTCGCCCACAGAAAACCATATTTAATAATCTAGAGCTGATGTGGTCTATCCAATGCAATTTTCTGAATAAGCATCCCAAATAATCCCAGGAACAGGCCTAAAAACACCTAGGTGCCCCTGCTTCCAGGCGCCACATGGAACAGCTCCACTCAGGGGGAATGAGGGGGAGGAGAAGCAGCAGTCAGGAGGCTTGTTGTTCCTTTTTGTGGGTAGTCAGCTTCTCCCCTCCCGACATCTCCGTTTCCTCAGCACTATAAGAGGGTTTTGTGAGACCAATCACTCTTGTTGCAATGGCGTGGTAATGGTGAGGATGTGGACCATATTTTAGTTCTTGGGGACCACTGGTGGTCCTTGGACCACAGATTGGGAACTACTGCTATAAGCATTGGTTTGGGTTTAATTCTCTTCTTAATTCCAGTCCTGAGAACCTTTTCATTGGAGAAGCTGCAGACTATACCTGACACCTCCTGCATGGAAATAATTCTATTTTGAGCAGTGCTCAGCTGCAATATTTAATATGCTTGCCTTAAGAGATAAATCAAAGAACCATAATGTAAATATGTCAGACCTCAAGCATGCACTGTTCAGTTTGAAAAATGTCAAGTGGAGAGTAAGACCAGCTTGCGCATCATGACTTGGCTCTGGCAAAACTATTTGGAGACCATCCAAACTAGCTATGAAGCCTCCACAACAGTTCAGAATGTGCCATGTGATCTTTCCAGTCTCTCCGCCCTGCAAAATGCTACTCAATTAGACTTGCTTGCTGGTCTGAAAACCTCAAGCCTGAAGCCATATTCACAACGAAAGTCAATAACTTTAAACAAACATCAATTCTTAATTAAACAGAGCCTCTCTAGAGTAGACATTCCCTGTCTGGTGCCCTCCAGATGTTTTTGGCTACAGCTCCCTTAGGCAGAATGGTCTTGGGAACGGCATTTTGGGAAAGATTGAGAACTGCAATTTGAAACATCTGGAGGGAACATTCTGGGGACGGTTGCTCTAGAGGCACATTTGAATGCACAACATTTAAAAATATTTCAAACTTACTGAACCATAATAACTTCTACGCAGGGGACTATGGGGTGTGTAGTTCCATGCATTTAGAAGTAGACCTCAACAATCCTAGTTTTACTGTGTAGTCTTAATAGGAACAATTTCAATGTTGTTGATCTTTCAACAGGGTGGGATCTGCCCAAACATCCATCAAAGATTGCGATAGACCTAACGCCTAACTCGTGTATGTGTATTACTTTGTAGGAGACTTCTTTGCACCATCAAATATACTACATGGGTAAATGAAGCATGAACCCAAGCAAAATGAAACTGATGTATTTTGAGCAATCAGGACATTTATTTTCATAGCAGCCTTCAAAGTCACTCTGTCTCTGACAAACACCTCCGAAGTGTATTGTCGAAGACTTTCATGGCCAGAATCACTGGGTTGCTGTGTGTTTTCCGATCTGTATGGCCATGTTCCAGATGCATTTTTTCCTGATGTTTTGCCCACATCTATGGCAGGCATTCTAGGAGGTTGTGGGGTCTGTTGGAAACTAGGCAAGTGGGGTTTATATATCTGTGGAATGTCCAGGGTGGGAGAAAGAACTCTGGTCTGTTTGAGGCAGGTGTGAATGTTGCAATTGGCCACTTTGATTAGCCTTGCAGCTTCAAAGCCTAACTGCTTCCTGCCTGGGGGAATCCTAGATATAGTGCGTAGTGAGCCTAATATGGTTTGTAGCTGTGTAGCCAGAAATTTTGCCAAGTCATATGTAGAGGATCCAATGGCACTCACAATGGATCTGAATGGGGTGCAGTCTTCATGGATTTTTGGGAGTCCATAAAGCCTAGGCGGAAGGGCTTCCGATATGCAGGGTTGTTGGCATAGTGCATGACTACTATGTTCCTCAGCAATATTTGATCGGATCATAATCCCTTACCTTGGCCAAGTATATCTCTTACCCTCACAGTTAATTTAGTTGAGAGAATAAGAAGAGCCCTAGCAGATCAAACTACTGGCTTATTCAGATTTAAATTGGTTCACCAAGATACGAATAGGACGTCCTCAAGTAGGACATGAGCAGAACAATATCCTTCTACTTGTGTTTCCTAGTGAATATTGTACCCAGAGGCATATTTTTTTCAGATACTGGAGGAAATATAATGATGAGGAGCAGTAGTCATTGACAGTTTTACACTATAATACCTTTTAAAGCCACCCATGTTGTCCACCATTAGTAAATGTAGTTTTAACAAATTAAATAGTTGAATAAGCATTTTCTTTTGTCTATCCTGAGTCTCCCACCATCCAGCGTCACAAGATGAACTTGAATTCTAACATAATGAGGAAGAAAAAGCTTTCACTACTCATTTTCTTCACCATGAATAATTTTAGAGACCAAGTTATTCAAAGAAGTTTGCCAAGAGACTACTTTAATATCTGACTGGCCCCCAACAATCAATCTTTATTTTTTATCTTAAAAAAAAACTTTTGTTTTTGCTTGTTTGAGTGGGAATTCTTTCTGTGTTATCTGCCGCTTCATAGGAACATTTTTTTAAAAAATCATTATTTTTAAATTGTTAATAATTATTGTGCAATTATTATCTCTAATTGTATTGACTCAGTTAAAATGCCTTGCTATATTTTGGAAGTGATCTACAGAATCGCAATTATTGGGAGCCTGATGAATAAAGTTATTAAGAATAAAATAAATTGTGAAAGAATTCTCACACAACTAGCAACTCTAATAGGGTGGTGAGATAATTTCTCTTTTTTTTTCTGTCTTGCTGCTTAAACCCAACATAAGAAAAACAGCTAGCTCTGATGGCACCAGAAAAAAAGGGAGGGGAAGCTTGCAGAGTTCTCTCACCTCCCTGGGGGAATCCATAACTGTTAAAATAGACTCACATCAGTTTAAATGAGTGGGGTCAATGTACCGTCACTCAACCAAAGCAAGGCAGGCTGCTCAGCTGATACAGTTCGCTCTCATGCAAGGCCAGAAGCTTGGCATATCGGTCAATGAAAACAAAGGGCAAAGCAGAGCTGTATGAAATTACAGCAAGCAGGTTCTCATCTGCAATTAGACTTGAGAATATTAGTATCACATGGAAAAACAGTCTTGCTTTTTTCTTCTTCTTTTGAACTATCATTCAATAATGTGATGGACACAAGCATACTGCTGCACCCCTAGGCTGTGAAGGGACCTCAAAACCACACTGGAGCCCCAGAATATAAGCAAGCTAGCTGTTTATTGAACATTATATGCAAGCAATAGCAAATCAAAGTTCAAAGTCAATAAAATAGGTTTAAATCCACAAGAACAAAGTACTTGAAAATCTTGAAGCAAGAGTCTATAAGAGTCACTCAAAGAACAGAGTCCAAACAGGATATCAAAGTCAGTCCCAAAAAAGGTATCAAGATTAGTCCAGACAAGATATCAAGGATTAATCCAAGGCACAGAATTATACTGGAACACAGGAGGCAAAACTGGAACACAAGACAAGGGTCTTGGCTGGAGCAGAAAGCCAAACTGCAAAATTACTGGAACATCAACTGAATATACCAAAATCCTCAGAAGCAAGAACAAGACTGGAACAAGAATCAAGGTACAAAGCTGCAGGAAATAACATGGAATTCACAGGAACATGGAGCACGAAACAGAGATCTCTCTCTCTTGAATAAGCTAAGTTATCACCTCTGAATCTCTCAGAGAAAGCAGCCCTTCTTAAGGGAAACTCAAGGTATCTTCCCATGAAAAGCCTGCTCATTATTTTGTTTCAATAACAATCGTTTGCTGCTCCTGAAACACTCTATTTCTCTCCTCTGCTGGGTTATCACTTTTTTTCTGTCAAGCTCATTAGTCATCAATTCCAGAATCCGAACTAGAATGTCTATCTGGCAAAAGAAGGTCCGACCTTGACTCCTTTGAGGAATGTAGTTCAAGCTGCCTGTTTGAAACCATTATGTCTCTGGTCCCAGAATCCACTGGGACAAACTCTGGCTGTATAGGAACAGGAATTTCAGGCCCACACCGAGAGTCCTCTAACAAGCCAGGTGCAGGGACAATCACAGGCTGAACAGGCTCACCTGACAGCTCAGATGGAGGTTGGGCTACAACACATACCATTTGCATTTCACCCATAAGATTTGCCTCCCACCTTGGGAAATACAGCTTTAAATTCTTAGGCTGGCAACTTATTAGTGGTCTACTTAACACTTATTTATATCTTTTTTATTTTTGCATAGGCTGGTATTTCCTTCCATCCTTTGCAACAAACAAGCACCCTTCTAAGTGCCCTATTTCGCGACATTTATTGCACTATTATGCCAAAACAACATACTAATTTGATATGTTTTTAACTGTTAATTTTGAGGCATGTACTTAGAATTTTGGGGTAGAATATCTTAGTGAACTCTCTTACATTTCCTAATTTAATCCACAGTTCCTCTTCTTGAAAAGGTGTGGTGGTGGTGGATCTTGTGAATTGAGGTTCTAGGGCAGTGGTTCTCAGCTTGTGGCTCTCCAGATGTTTTTGGCCTACAACAACTACAATTCCAGCCAGTTTACCAGCTATTTCTGGGAGTCGAAGGCCAAAAACATCTGGGGACCCCAGATTGAGAACCACTGTTCTAGGGCATGCTTCTGCCCCCTAACAGAGAATTATTAAATATGTCATTGAGCTACAAATTCCAGAATTTCATATGATAGAGCCATGACAATTAAAAACAGCATCAAAAAGCTATAACTACCCAACACTCCTTTGCTCGTGGATCTATATGAAAACAAATTGTTCACAAATGGAATAGAAAGTGTGATACACTCATTAAATACACAGATCAGTGCAAAATTTGTATTCCAAACAGACTCTATTAGATGGTGAGAGATTAGGCAAAAGAAGACAAAGAACACAGTCTCCCCCTTCAATGATTTTGCTTTAGATGAAGGTGACAAGGAAAGCAAGAAGTAGAGTAGTAACAAGTTCCCTTTGGCATAAGAACCATCAATGTGACATCTAGCAGGAATCGACATGCAAGGCTGTAGGGGCCGCAAAAAGGTTGACTGCTTCTGTTATTTTTCTTAGCCTGGTTTTGACCATTATTCACATTAAGCTCATCTAACCCATATGAAAGTCCTTATACAAGCCTGGGTGAAAGTTGCTCTCTCATTTTCCATCAGGACAATGCACTGTGCCACATCTTTCCCTGCAAGAAATCAATTACTATGGCTCTGCATTAATACAGCACCCACCATATTCCCTGACCTCGTACCATCAAGACTTCCACCTTTTCCCCACGATGAAGAAATGTCTCAAATGAAAGCATTCCTATCCAATGACACTCTCATGGATGCCACGAATGACTGATATGACTCATCAGACAACAGCACATGGAATACGGGTGAAATTTGGTGGAAAGTATAGTCAACAGTTGCTCTTTCCCAGAAAAATTTTTGGTCATGCCAAGGTGACTCCTTCTCAGTCAGACTGAAGACTTTTCATCAAAACCCTCATAGGTGCTAAAACACCACTATTAATAGTTCTCATGCTTGAGTTAAGCTCTGTATTCTTACAATGAGACACTAACAAAAATGGATTATTTATAGCTCCTGGGTTTGCTTTCTTTTGTCAAACTTTTTAAAGAAAGAAACGATTGCAATGCTTTGCTATATGAGAGGTGGAGAACTATTTTGAGTTGTATTGTCCCCTACTGCAAAGCCATTCGCTCATTCATTCTATCTCTAAAGCTGTCTTATTTCAGTCCATTTTTAAAATTGTGTCAGAAGCTAATATATTGAAAGTGTGAGAGAATTGGGTGTTTGCAAGGCTGTTGTGCAGGCAAGCAACGATGTGTTAGCTGGGAGGCTTTTCTCATGTCCCCACAAGCTAGGGCTGACAGATGGAGCTCACCCCATCTCGTGGATTCAAACCACCAACCTTCAGATCAGCAGTTCAGCTGGCACAAGGGTTTAACCCATTGCGCCACCGAGACCCCATTTTCAGTCCATGAATCCTTATAACTCAGTATTATTTACAGATGTTGGGATTAGCTCTCAAGGGTCCAAGAAGAAATGTTTTCAAGCTCTACCAGTAGGAGAAAGGAATGAACCTGGAGCCTTTTCAATACAAAACACTTACTCTACTACTAAGCTATAACCCTTCCCCATAAAGCAAGTAAGAGTGCAAGAAGGCAACAGCTAAAGCAGTGGTTCCAAAACTGGGGTCCCCCGATGTTTTTGGCCTACAACTCTCAGAAATCCCAACCAGTTTATCAGCTGCTAGGATTTCTGGGAGTTGAAGGCCAAAACATCTGGGGTCCCACAGGTTGAGAACCATTGTTCTACAACATTGAGTTAGCAAACAGGACTCATTGACAATAGTACAATCTTGACATTCCCCAAGACTAGGTGGTTTTCCAGACCTGTTTCTCCAACACAGGCATAGCCTGGTAATATCTTTGTGTATAACCATTTGGTTTAGTAAAGGTAAATGTTTCTCCTGACGTTAAGTCCAATCGTGACCGACTCTGGAGGTTGGTGCTCATCTCCATTTCTAGGCCGAAGAGCTGGCGTTGTCCATAGACATCTCCAAGGTCATGTGGCCAGCATGACTGCATGGAGTGCCGTTACCTTCCCGCCAGAGCGGTAGCTATTGATTTATTCACATTTGCATGTTTTCGAACTGCTAGGTTGGCAGGAGCTGGGGCTAACAGTGGGTGCTCATTCTGCACCCGGGATTTGAACCTGGGACCTTTTTGGTCCGCAAATTCAGCACCTCAGCGCTTTAACACACTGTGCCACTAGGGGCCCTAACCATTTGGTTTAGGTAACTTCAATTTTCTAACACTGACAACTAACTGGTTTTAAACTATTAATAGTACTACACAGTGGGCCCATCCATTGAGGTTTGGTTCCAGAACTGCCCAATGATATCAAAATAATCATGGATATTCAAATCCCACTGTATACAATGGTGTAATATAATGGCGTCCATATGAAAAAGGCAAATTCAAGGTTTGCTTTTTCAGCAACAAAAATTGAAATATTTTCCAGCCATGGATGGGCGAACACATGGATACAGAATCAGACTATATAATCACTGAACACTTGTCCGCATAAGTTGGTAAAAAGATATATTTAAATATACCTTTTTGGAAAATAATCACATGATTGAATGTGCAAACGTATCTGTTTTATTGTTTGAAGCCCTTTCCAATTGGTTCCAGTTTAAGAGCATGGTAGCCAGCAATGTAGTGGGGAATCTTGGGAGCACATACACTTTTCATGATAGTACTTATAGCCATGCCACCCCCTAGAGTACAAAAATGCTGACAGCTGTGTTGATCTGTGTCAACAAACCAGTTCTAGCATTTTGCATCTCCATAATCATCATTATCATAATTTTTATTTATTACTCGCCTCTCCTTTCAGCTTGAAGTGGGGCAAAACAATTAAACACATCTATAAAATCACATATTAAAACATAGTTAAAATGCAACTATAAAAGCACAAAAACATGTTAAAATACCAGAGACAAAAATTAAAACACAATAAACATAAAATGTGATTTAAGAGTCATAGTTAAAACTGGCTGGGTAGGCCTGCTGGAAGATATAGGTCTTCAGTTTTACATTTTGACAATTCACTGTGAACTAGTATTTTGGAAACCTATTGTGTCTCAAGAGTCTGTGCTTGGGAGTAAGCAAGAAATAAAACAGAGATTAAGATGTCCATAGTGTTATAAACAATGAGAAAAGTGAATGATTTGGGACATAGAGGCCTCTGCCAAGTGCCAAGGTATGTCAATACAGAATATAAAATAACGGGAAAGATTTTACATTGCTGTATCGAGACTTGCCCCGGTGGCGAAGTGTGTTAAAGCACTTAGCTGCTGAACTTGCAGACTGAAAGGTCCCAGGTTCAAACCCCGGGAATGGCGTGAGCGGCCACTGTTAGTTCCAGCTTCTGCCAACCTAGCAGTTCGAAAACATGCCAATGTGAGTACCGTTCCGGCGGGAAGGTAACGGCGCTCCATGCAGTCATGCCGACCACATGACCTTGGAGGTGTCTACGGACAATGCTGGCTCTTCAGCTTAGAAATTGAGATGAGCACCAACCCCCAGAGTCAGACATGACTGGACTTGACATCAGGGGAAACCTTTACCTTTACCTATTGAGACCTGCAATGAGTACCAGGAGCTGTAAGCTATATTACAGAGGAAGGAACTGGCAAAACTATCATCGCCTACGAAAATCCTATGAAATTCATGGGGTCACCACCATAAGTTGACAGGTGACTGGAAGGTACACCGACACACACAATGTGAAGAATTGGCAAAACCACCTCTGAGTATTTCTTGGTGAAGGCAACTCTGTAAGCATAAGAAAACCCCTAAGTCAACAAGTGACTTAAAGGCACACACACACAAAGAATTGAAGATGCAGAATAGAGATGAGTGTGAATCATTCAAAATATCCTCCATAATATATTCTACTTTTTATAAAGCAGGGGTGAGAATCATATAGCTCTGAAGATGTTGGTGAAGTATATTTCCCAACAACCTTAGCCTGCCTTATTAGTGATGAAGAATGCTTGTGTTTAGAGGGGGAGCACACACTCTATTCCCACCCCTGCTATAGTGTACACTTAAAACTGTATTTGAAGGTATCTCAAGGTGTATGAAACAGGTGTGTTTTAATTTCCACCAAATATCCAGAGGAATCTAAGGTAGGAGAAAACATCAATGCTGAAAAACTCTTGGGCCTTCCATATCAACCCTACAGTTTATGAGCACACTGGAGGCTCCCCAAACTCTCCTAGGGGACGTCCCATTTCTCAAAGCTCCAGGCACTGAGCTGTGCTCCAATAAACAATCTAGCCCATCCGTAGCACTCCTCTGGTCTTGGGAGACTTCCATGTTCTTTGAAAACAAGTAAATTTCCAGCGGGACCAAGCCATGCAATTGCTTCACTAGATCAGCTGAATGATTCCCATCTATTTGACAAAGGAGATTAATCTCTCTCTCTCTCTCTCTCACACACACACACACTTTAATAAATAATGTTGTCAAAAGAGCATGTTTTCTTGGTATGGAACAGATTTCATTCCTCACCTATTGCCAGCAATAGTAACCCAAGCCACATGTACCAGCACTTCTTGATAAAGTTACTTTATTGGATTCAAACAACTACACTTGAGTTGAGATTTTTAGCATAATCCAGAAAGTAATATTTTTCACACTATCAGGTTTCTAAATTTGCCTTCTTGGTTGTTGTACTAGTCTTTTTAGTTTAAAAATTACAGTATGGGTTAGAAATTATATCCTGAATGGCTAACTGCAATCTGAAGTGGTGCAGCTCAGACTCAAATTTAACCACCTCATTGTGAACCAGCTCACAAAAAACGTTCACCATCCAATTCTGTTTTTCATTTCCTCCCCACTCCCCCATGCCACAGTGATGCTGGAAGCCAGCTACAGCAATTCTGCTGTTGTTTTTTCCTCCCGTTGTCTAGGACATGCGTAAAATTGGATTATGGATGTTCTGAATGTATAATCACAAAGGCTGCTACAGCTAGTGGATGCCTGTGTTATCTTCATTTTTCGAGCTGGTCAGGCAGCACTGTTAAAGCACCTGAAACAGATGTGAATTAGTAAGGAAAAAACACAGTGGCCAAGAGAAACGATGGGGCGTGCAGCCTGCATGGATGATAGCAATCAGATTCCATAATTACTTGGTAGGTAGTAAAACAATCACCTTATTTTATTTAATAGTAAAGGTTTCATTTAACTGCAAAGCAGGAATCTCCCCCCACACTATTTTTTGAGCAGTTGAAACTAAAGTCTCTGGGTTCGCTTTTGTGTGTGTCAGGAGCAACTTGAGAAACTGAAAGTCACTTCTGGTGTGAGAGAATTGGCCATCTGCAAGGACATTACCCAGGGGATGCCTGGATGTTTTTGATGTTTTTACCATCCTTGTGGGAGGCTTCTCTCATGTCCCACATGGGGAGCTGGAGTTGACAGCGGGAGCTCATTTGTGCTCTCTCCAGATTCAAACCGGCAACCTTCAGGTCAGCAACCCAACCTTCAAGTCAGTAGTCCTGCCAGCACAAGGGTTTAACCCATAATAATAATAATAATAATAATAATAATAATAATAATAATAATAATAATAATAACAACTTTATTTTTATACCCCGCCCCATCTCCCCGAAGGGACTCGGGGAGGCTTACATGGGGCCTGGCCCGATAAAACAAACAAATAACAGTAACAAAGCAATAAAACAATTATCCCAGTAAAAAACACCAACATCAATAAAAACAATCATTAAAATCAACAAGCAGGATACAGTGTTAAACCCATGGCCCTACCGGGGTCTCCAGGTGGAAATTGCAATGATAGAGCAGCTGCCTCAGGCAGCGGATTTGGGATGTCATAAAAAGAGAACAAATTGTTGGTTATTTAAGTTATTATCAGTAGTTTTATTGTTGTTTTTCATTGGCAGGGAAAGACTTATGTGCATTTTTGTGCCAAAAGAATGTGGGCGGCTTTGGATTGAGGTGACTCTGCTTCAGGCAGCAAAATTTCCTGGGCTAGCGTTGGCATTTGCATCTTTGTCTTATAACTATCTTGCCAACTACTTATTTATAATTTATATAACTAACATGCTTTTCCTAGTTTGTTTTCAGACACGAAGAGAACGACAGGCCCAGTCTTTTAGCTGTCTCACAAGTTCTACAGTCCTGGCAGGGAGAGGAAACACTTACAATGAAAAAAAAACTTTAAAATGAGCATGTAGATTCCTAGTAAATAATAACTGCATAACAAATTGCTGAGGCTTTGTGCCTTTAAGTTGTTTTTCAACCGACAAACCTAATATGGGGGTTTCTTGGCAAGATTTGCCTTTGTCTCCCTGTGAGTTTGAAAGAATGTGCCTTGCTCAGGGTCAACTAATGGGTTTTCAAGGCTAAACGGAGATTCAAACCCTGGCCTTCAGTGTCACAGTCCAATGTTTAAACCGCTATACTATACTGGCTCTCCTTTTGCAAGTAGAATTCCCATATCTAATGATTTCTATCAACTGGTGACTTTCAGATCTGTGGACTATGGATCATATCAGATCCAGACAGCTTAAATGTTGTCCAAACACAAAGGGTCGAGACTTACAGTTTCACGTTTTCTGTGTAAGAAAACAACAACACCCACATGACATGGGAGGAAATTATTAGAAATAACTAACAGAAAAGAGGATTATCAAATATGGGCATCAAAATAAAATAAACAAGAATTCAAGACTCCTGATTTATTCTGATTTTCATCCACTTTATACAATATGAGAGCCAGCATGGTATAGTAGTTTGAGTGTTGGACCAGGGGTCCCCAAACTATGGCCCGGGGGCCGGATGCGGCCCTCCGAGGCCATTTACCTGGCCCCCACACTCAGTTTTATAATATAATATTTTATATCATTTTAAATAATATAATATATTGTATATACATATAATATTGTGTATATACATATAATATTGATAATAATATAATGTTATACAATATAATACTAATAACAATACCATATACTAATATTAATTCTATATAACATATAATATTACAGTATAGTGGTATAGTTCAATAAAGTAATATATAATGCTAATATTCTACTATGCTAATAATATAATATATTGTATGTACAGCTGCTCTGAGTCCCCTTCGGGGTGAGAAGGGCAGGATATAAATGTAGTAAATGAATAAATAAATAATTTTAGACTTAGGCTCGCCCAAAGTCTGAAATGACTTGAAGGCACACAACAACAACAATCCTAATTAACTTGACTATCTCATTTGCCAGAAGTAGGCCCACATTTCCCATTGAAATCCTGATAGGTTTATGTTGGTTAAAATTGTTTTCATTTTTAAATACAGTAGAGTCTCACTTATCCAAGCTAAACGGGCCGGCAGAAGCTTGGATAAGCGAATATCTTGGATAATAAGGAGGGATCAAGGAAAAGCCTATTAAACATCAAATTAGGTTATGATTTTACAAATTAAGCACCAAAACATCATGTTATATGACAAATTTGACAGAAAAAGTAGTTCAGTATGTAGTAATGTTATGTTGTAATTACTGTATTTACTAATTTAGCACCAAAATATCATGATATATTGAAAATATTGACTACAAAAATGGCTTGGATTATCCAGAAGCTTGGATAAGTGAGGCTTGGATAAGTGAGACTCTACTGTATTGTATTGTTCTTTCATTACTGTTGTTGTTTTGCACTACAAATAAGACATGTGCAGTGTGCATAGGAATTTGTTCGGTTTTTTTTTCAAATGATAATTCGGCCCCTCCACAGTCTAAAGGATTGTGGACCGGCCCTCTGCTTTAAAAGTTTGAGGACCCCTGTGTTGGACTATGATTCTGGAGCCCAAGGTTTTGTTCCCTGCTCAGCCATAGAAACCCACTGGGTGACCCTGGGTGAGTCACATATTCTCAACCCCATGACAGGTTTGCTTTATTCCCCTTGTTGCCATAAATCAGAAATTATTTGAACGTCAATAACAATTCTACAAATAGTTACCTCATTGGGTCAAGTGATCACCCTTTCATTAACTCTGTGAATAAATGGAGCTCCAAGGCCACACATTTGGGGATGTGTCACTAATACCTCAAAGGCAACAGATCTTGTCTGATTTTGGAAGCTAAGCAGGTGCTTGGATGGAAGACTGCCAATGAATGCCAGGTGCTGCAGGCTGCATTTCAACGGAAGGAGCCCTGGTTAAACCACCTCTATGTATCCTCTGTGGAGCCCGGTGGCGAAGTGCGTTAAAGCACTGAGCTGGAGACCGAAAGGTCCCAGGTTCAAACCCCGGGAGCAGCGTGAGCAGCCGCTGTTAGCTCCAGCACCTGCCAACCTAGCAGTTCGAAAACATGCCAATGTGAGCAGATCAATAGGTACCACTCGGAGGGAAGGTAACGGCGCTCCATGCAGTCATGCCGGCCACATGACCTTGGAGGTGTCTACGGACAACGCTGGCTCTTCGGCTTAGAAATGGAGATGAGCATCAACCCCCAGAGTCAGACATGACTGGACTTAACGTCAGGGAAACCTTTACCTTTTATTTATCCTCTGCCTAAGAAAATACTATGAAATTCATGAGACCACTGTAAGTAAACAGAGGACACACATGCACACAGAGAATAAACATTCTTACCATCATAAAGAAAATGGATGGAAAAGCTGAATACTGAATGCTTGGTAACTGAAATCACAACCTAGTCAAGACACTAACAGCACTGATAGCAATAAATGAAGATATGTTTTCTCTGGGCATGTTTGGTTAAGAGGAAAAGATGATTTTGAAATGGTTAGAAGATGTTTGCTTACATAAGCACTGGAGCCTGCAGCAACATCCTTGTTTTAATGCACTGGGCGGCAGGGAGAGCTTTTTCTTGCTCAAAGGATGCATTCTTTTATGGCTAACCTCCCAAAACAAGCATTCAATTGCTGGGTGGAGCCATCTGTGCTCCTTTCTCTCAAACACACACACTTTCACACTTCTCCCCCTTCCCTCCTATGCATAGGCGCACAGCACCGGTTTCTCAGCCATGGAATATAATGTATGCACATAAAGCACTTGTCCATAATATCTTCACGATTGTTGCACTATGGGCAGGATTCGCCTTTACATCACACAAGAGTCCAGTATTACTAACTAAACAGTTTATTAAAAAAACCCTCAGAACTAAAAAGCAAAAAGGCAAAAGAAGGGTCCCAAAAATAATAGGAAAAAGGGCTATTAAAAGGTAATAATGCATACATCAGAGTTCCGTTTCAAAAGTGACAAGGTACATGTAAAAAAACAGGAGTCAAAACATAAGCATCAATCCATAACCAGGAACACTGGAACTTCTTCCAAAACATGCATCCATGAACATGAGTATAAAACTTTCCCAAAGAACATAGACCTAAACTTGAACGTGAAACAAGACCAAGATGTACACGGTAACATAGCATTGCCTGCTCTGACCCTTAAATAAACAATCCTTTAATTTAAAGACCACAAAGCCACCAAGTCACACCTTTGACACCTGCTTTGTTACTTCAAGGATTTCTCACTCTGTTGTTTCTCATGGAGTCTCTGGGACCTCCTTAATCTGACTCCCTCTTCCTGGAGAACGAGCCTCAAACTCCTACTAACCTCAGGTGTGTTCCCAGGGGAAAGATCTCTCCCAAGCTTCTTATCATCCATTGCCAAGGAATCACTAGAACAAAAGTTCTCCCAATCATCTGATGCCACAGCATCAATCTATCTGCCCAGCTCTGAAGCCGTTTCTTGCTCACCAGACACAGAACCATTCTTCCAGGCAGAATCATGATCTAAAATCCTCTCATTTTCCTCACTGGAAAACCCTTCAGTCCTTGTAACCTCTGAGAGAACAATCCCCTCGTCTTCAACCTCTGGCTGAACCACAACAACAATATCTCTTATATACCCCTTTCTTGGTATGCTAAGAGTTATACTGTTCATTCTGAATGTCTAGAATGTAGAAGAGCTGGAAAATTTAGACCAAGAAAGACACATTTTTTGAAACACTGTACCTCAACATTATGACAAAGGTCTTTTTGGCAGAGGATAAATTGGCACACAAGAAGAAAATTACCAGGTCAAGAGAAGCAGGAAGTGGCTGCCTCATAACCAATACTGGCCCAAGAGACCATGGGCCAGAAATTAGTAGACTTTTGCATATATAGCTTTGCCTCTGCCTATATCATATTAGCTTCATATAGACAATGAAGCTCTTTGTATGAGCCAAAGTAACAAAGGACCTGTGCCCCTCCCTTTCTCTTGAGCTGGTACCTTTTTCCAGAAAGTTCCAAGGCCAAATGCTAGCTTGAGATCAACAAGTGAGATCATAGACACTGTTTGTGCCAAAGAGGTGTGGAGGTGAAGAAGACCCTCAGTAATTGGTCAAGTTTAGATAAGCCAAGATATATATTCTTTGTTTGCAACGCCACACTTCGCAGCAGCCATTTGCAAGTACAGTAGAGTCTCACTTATCCAAGCCTCTGGATAATCCAAGCCATTTTTGTAGTCAATGTTTTCAATATATCGTGATATTTTGGTGCTAAATTTGTAAATACAGTAATTACAACATAACATTACTGCGTATTGAACTACTTTTTCTGTCAAATTTGTTGTATAACATGAAGTTTTGGTGCTTAATTTGTAAAATCATAACCTAATTTGATGTTTAATAGGCTTTTCTTTAATCCCTCCTTATTATCCAAGATATTCGCTTATCCAAGCTTCTGCCGGCCTGTTTAGCTTGGATAAGTGAGACTCTACTGTACAAACTTTTTGGGGTGCACGGCTGTCCCGCCTTCTCATAGCTATGTGAAAATAAACTTTGCTTTTGTACTCTCACGAGACTGGATTTTCTGTCTCATTGCCTCCTGTGCCAGAACTCGTTTTGAGATAAATTGTCTTACAATACATGTACAGGACCTCTTCACATTTACCTCAAAGTTGCTTCATTTTGTCGGCAGTCACCAGCGAAATAGCAGGCGCACAGGGCAGTTCATGGTGCCCTGTGAGCCCTCCCTCCATCCCCCATCACAAGGAGAGACATGAGACAAGACGTGTTGATGCACTGTCATGTTCAGATGGGGGAAAGGGCAGCAAAGTGTGTTGCCACATTGCTCTTTCCCCCATTAGATAATAATGATAATAATAATAATAATAATAATAATAATAATAATAATAATAATAACTTTATTTATACCCCGCCACCATCTCCCCAGCGGGGACTCGGGGCAGCTTACATGTGGCCATGCCCAGAACAATACAATATAGCAGAATATAAATAGAACAACAAGTCATAACACATTGAACAATACAATAAAAGATAATATACATTACATTACGCAAAATCAGAAAAACAATAAAATAAGGTCGGGCCACATGAACACTAAGTTAAAACTCGGGGTGAGAAAAGAAATAAGAGTAAAAACCACAAAGAACAGGGTCATAAAGTAGTGGTGCAATCTGGAGGACAGATATTGGAGGAAATGGGGAAATGGCCCCCAAAATGTGGGTGGCTCCATTGGCGCTATCTGCAAAACATTTACCTCTCTGTAGTTGTTGAGGAAGGGTCTGGCAACGCTTCCTCTGTACCTGAAGGGTCAATGGGGCAGGGTCTACCAAATGTCATGTGATGGTGCTCGGATGGTGTCTACAAAATACTGCAAAGTAGTAATTTGCTCCAATGTGATGAGGTGGTGATAGGTAAAGGTAAAGGTAAAGGTTTCCCCTGACGTTAAGTCCAGACTCTGGGGGTTGTTGCTCATCTCAATTTCTAAGCCGAAGAGCCGGCGTTGTCCATAGACATCTCCAAGGTTATGTGGCTGGCATGACTTGCATGGAGTGCTGTTACCTTCCCGCCAGATCTATTCACATTGGCATGTTTTCGAACTGCTAGGTTGGCAGGAGCTGGAGCTAACAGTGGGCACTCACTCCGCTCGCGGGATTTGAACCTGGGACCTTTCGGTTCAGCAGCTCAGTGCTTTAACACACTTCGCCACCGGGGCACCGAGGTGGTGATAGTAGGTACTAATTCTTTAGCCCAGGAACAGAAACAGAGAAAAGCACAGAACCTTCCTTTCAGTCAAGGTCATCTTCCTGCTTTCTTTGCCTGTCAGTAGAACATGCACATCCCTGCATTTATAAAAACTATTCCTGTTCTACAGCTGTGATATCACAGAAAAAGAAAAGAAAATGTTCTGTGTTACATGGGATTTAGAATACATGTATGCTAAGACCCTTTCCAGACTTTGTAAATCCTCAGTGACCCAAAAAGGATGCAGTCCTGAAAGTCAGAAGGCAAGGCACAATCCAATGAAAATATCTTTAAAACTGAGATGAAGGGATCTGAGCACAGATGCATAGTCCCAATTTGCTTCGAAGGAGCTCTTATAGGGCACATTCTTCAGTAATTATGGCTTCTTACAGATTGGACTAGTTCTTGCAAAGAGCTCCTTTAGCTCCTTGAGTTGTACCAGTTGCTGTTGCCTCCAAATTTATTATTTTCTTTAGGGGAGCTGTTTGTAGTGACTTCTTGGACTTCCAGCAGGGCTATTCCAACTACCTTTTCTAAAAAATGGGGCATAGCTTGTTAAAGTGGTCCTATTGCATGAAGGGCAATTTGTCTAATCTTTATTTTTAAATATATATATAGAGAGAGTTAGAGTGCAATAGCACTTAAGTACCATTCCATCCATACACTGTAATTGAAACAAACAAATAAACAAAATAAAAAGGAAACGAAAAAGGAGTTAAGTATACCTTTTGTTCTAATGGTGCTTTAAATGGTGCTTGCTGTAAGTTTTTAAAATTGTTTTGATATGTTAATTGAGTTTTTTATATTGGGATATGATGTTTTAATTGATTATGTATTGCTATCTGATGTATCTGTGTGGATTTTATATGTTGTATGCCGCTTTGAATCCCACTCACAGGAGAAAAGAGGGATAGAAATGAATTAATAATAATAATAATAATAATAATAATAATAATAATAATAATAATAGCGGATGACCCAAAATGCAGACTGCGCAAGGAAGCCGACGAAACCATTGATCATATCCTCAGCTGCTGTTAAGAAAACTGCACAGACAGACTACAAACAGAGGCACAACTATGTGGCGCAAATGATTCATTGGAACTTATGCCTCAAGTACCACCTCCCTGCAGTAAAGAACTGGTGGGATCACAAACCTGCAAAAGTATTGGAAAATGAGCATGCAAAGACACTGTGGGACTTCCGAATCCAGACTGACAAAGGTCTGGAACACAACACACCAGACATCACAGTTGTGGAAAAGAAAAAGGTTTGGATCATTGATGTTGCCATCCCAGGGGACAGTCGCATTGACGAAAAACAACAGGAAAAACTCAGCCGCTATCAGGACCTCAAGATTGAACTTCAAAGACTCTGGCAGAAACCAGTGCAGGTGGTCCCGGTGGTGATGTGCACACTGGGTGCTGTGCCAAAAGATCTCAGCCGGCATTTGGAAACAATAGACATTGACAAAATTACGATCTGCCAACTGCAAAAGGCCACCCTACTGGGATCTGCACGCATCATCCGAAAATACATCACACAGTCCTAGACATTTGGGAAGTGTTCGACTTGTGATTTTGTGATGTGAAATCCAGCATGTCTATCTTGTTTGCTGTGTCATAAAATAAAATAATAACAATAACAATAATATATCTTAGAATTAGAAAGAAATCCACTTGGGTTGAGATTAAATTGTTATAGCTGGTACTGGAAATTGCCAGTAAATAATTGAGTAAAAGCTATTTTTTTTTCTTAATTACAGCAACAAACAGCACAAATTCCTGACACGTGTGGCCTGTGTGGAGGAGGTCAAGCAGATAAAAAAATATTTTCCACTGCCAACAACACATTTCAAAATTATATAACTGATATAAAATATTTTTATTCTAAAGACATAACATGATGCTCTAAAAATTGCAAATCACTCCAAAGATTTTCATCTGGAAAGCCCTGTTTCTGTCACATGCTTCTATGTTTCCGAGGTTGCCAATTTTAAAAAATTGAAATGTGCTACCAAAATAGACTACAACTCTGTTGCCAATTAAACATTCTACTGACACATCAAGAGGTGAGATTTTGAAGCCTGGCTGGAGAATATTTTGGGATCACAGACTAGGGTTAAAGATATGATTGCTTTAGATACATATCTTTGATATTTCTCTCTTATGCCAGCATTGAGAAAATTGAGACCAGGGACACTGATAAACAGGGCTAGCATGTTGCATTTACCGTGTTTCCCCGAAAATAAGACAGTGTCTTATATTATTTTTTACTCCCAAAGATGCGCTAGGTCTTATTTTCAGGGGATGTCTTATTTTTCCATGAAGAAGAATTCACATTTATTGTTGAACAAAAAAATGAACATTTATTCTATACTGTACAGTAGTTGTCATCACAAACCAACATAACCAAACCAGACAAACTATGACTTCTGTCAAGAATTTCTTGTTACTACCATTATTTCCATATACAACTGGTATGTACATTTACCAATCCTGCATGCTATGGTGTTTTGTTTGGTGAGCGCCGGGCATCCTTCCAAACAAAAACTTGGCTAGGTCTTACTTTCGGGGGAGGCCTTATATTTAGCAATTCAGCAAAACCTCTACTAGGTCTTATTTTTTGGGGATGTCTTATTTTAGGGGAAACAGGGTAGGGATGCATGAAATTAAAAGAGGCAGTGTTTATTTTAAATAAGTGGCATAATTTGCTAAAATTAAGGCATTTGCTGCTCCTTCTCTGAAAATCTCTGCATTTAATTTCTTGTGGTCTTTGCTCTTACTGTTAATAATCATAAATCCAGCAGGGATGAGGTGAGGGAACAGTAGCAAAACAATGAACTTCATGGGTTGCTGTGAGTTTTCTGGGCTGTATGGCCATGTACTAGAAGCATTCTCTCCTGACGTTTCAGCTGTGGACAAGTTTACATAAGGATCACCAAACGCAGCCCAAGCACGAATCAAGGAACATGAAAGGCACTGCAGATTAATTCAACTAGAGAAGTTAGCCATAGCAGAGCACTTGATGAACCACCCTGGACACAGTATATCATTTGAGAACACAGAAATGCTGGACCACTCTAACAACCACCATGCCAGACGACACAGAGAAGCCATTGAAATCCACAAGCATGTGGACAATTCAACAGAAAGGAAGAAACCATGAAAATGAACAAAATCTGGCTACCAATATTTAAAAAACCCTCTAAAATCAGGACAGTAAATAAAAAACAACACTCTGAAAATGGGGAAATTCCAGGCAGGGAACAATCAGGGCCATCTCACATCTCCCAACAAAGGATTTCCCCTAGGCAGGAATCAACCAGGCTTTGAAGCTGCAAGGCTATTCAATACTAATCAAGGTGAATTAATTACAACATTCACACTTGCCTCCAACAGACAGAGTTTTCTCCCACCCTGGACCTTTCACAGATAGATAAACCTCATCTGCCAATTTCCAATATACCTCAGAACCTCTGAGAGAGCCTGTCATAGATGTGGATGAAACATCAGGAAAGAATGCTTCTGGAATATGGCCATGCAGCCCAGAAAACTCACAGCAACCTAGTGATTCTGGCCATGAAAGCCTTTGACAACACAATGAACTTCATGCGTGGATAACGTGCTCTTTTTGAATACACGAATGTGGCTGAAAATATTTTTAGATCACTACTAATATTCTAAAGGCACCAGATCATGTCTGGTTTTGGAAGCTAAGAAGGGTCAGCCCTGGTTAGGACTTGAATGGAAGATCATCAATGCCGTGGGCTGTATTTCAATGGCCTAACTCTATTAAATTCACACACATACGCATTAGAAACCTGCCCCGTTTCTCCTACACAAACCTGAGTAATTTAGCTTCCTTTCACTTGCAACACAATGTAGGGAAACTATATTTATTATAAGAGACACATCTATTTCATTGCAACGCATCTGCTTTGGCTGAAAAGGAGCTGCCAGGATATAAGAAATATTTCGCTCTTCCAAACAGAATGAACATCTTGACATTTTAATCATTCAAAATCCACCCCAAACATCAAAACTAGGTAGAAAAGCTACAAGTCTTTTCAGCTGACAAACCTCTCTCAAAGTAATCTTTTCCAGCCCAGATTTGCAATCAAAAACCTTTCCCTGACCTTCAGGAAATGACTTTGCCTTCTGTCTCCATCCAAGCTGGTTCTAATGCAAGTGCCTTTATAATATATGTAAAACAAGAGTCATAATGGCACTGCCCTTTTTACAAGCACTGGGAAAAGGGACATATCTGGCAACAGCTCCCTAGGTGTTTTGGCTCAGCTTGTTTTGATGTCTCTTGTCGCTTTCTGTCTCTTTCAGGTGCTGATTCAGGCAAAACGCGAACTCCCTCTTCTCTCCTAACTCATTCAGAATATCTCATTTGCTCTTTATGAACACACAGCACACATCTGCTTACCTGTGTAAACCTCCCTGAACTTCTATTGGCCTCTACTTGAATTTTACACCCAGTTTTAAAAGGGCTGTTGATGACTGTCTAGCAAAAAGCACCACATTTACCCCCTTAAGATTTCAGCCAGCAGCTCCGCGGACACGTCTAGCGTGTCTTTGGAGGTGACAGCCCAGCGAAATATCATATGAGATTGATTCCAGAGAAAGCCGTTTCCCAAATACCAATAATTTAGTCAGACAAACTCTTTACCAAAGCAGGTTGACAAGAGGTAGGGAAAAGTTGGAAAAAGGACAAGTCTAATCAAGCCATTGTAATGATAGTGAAAGCAAACAAAAAACAGAGCTGCAATGATGCTCAAAGCAAACAAAATACAGGAGGGAGGACTCATGAACTGTGATCACCGGACACAGACTAATAAAAGATGGGGGCAAATGCTTTCCTCTGCTCGGCATGCCAAATAGGGCACCAAATGTCATTTAGTCCCCATCTCCACTTTCTCTCCTCATCTCCTCTTTCTTGTAAACCCTTAAGTAGCAGCTTTAGCATCTGGTAATGGGGAGTAAGGCACACATGGGACACATACAAACCCCACAAGGAAACATTAATTCTCTCTCTCTCTCTCTCTCTCTCTCTTTCCCCCATAACACAGAACCTAAGATCATTGAACTCACCGTCACGGGCTTCTTCCCCGCGACTGCAGTTGCTGCATATGTGTTTGATCTCCTTGCCTATGTGACAGTGTATCACAAACGACACGTTGTTGTTGTTGTTTGTAACAGGCTCCTTCAGTGGCTTCATCCTCACTATGTAGAAGGCTCTTTTGAGGGGCTTCTCCTCACTCCTATCTGGATCAGAGCCATCCCTGCGGCCAGAAGAGGAGGCAAAAGAAAGCATCCAAGGCTGCCGGGCGTGTGTGGAATCTGCCATCCGTCCACTCTCTCCAGAGCGGAGCATCTATCTGCCACGCACTCCTTCCTTCTCTCTCACACACACCCTCTCACACACCAGGATTAAAGGGGAGGGAGGGCAGGATGGAGAAGAAAAGATACAGAGAGAAAGAGAGAAAGAGAGAAAAGGGGGGAAGGACAGAAGCAGGGACTGAGCCTTGGGTGACCTCGGTGACCCCAGTGCCTGAACCAATCAAAATGACTGCAGCTGCAGGATGCTTTTCGTTTGCTTCATCTCACCTTGCAAACACAAACACAACCGATATATCCCCTTTCCTAGCAAGGCAGAGAACCCTCCTTTTCAATTCCCTTCTTTGTGCACAGACGCTGGGATTGCAACTCTTCTGGCAAGATAACCCGCCATTCTTGATCCCACTTGACAACAATGAGATTGCACTCAGCGGCACTAAAGGCCTATGCTGTTATAATTACTGTCAGCACAGAAAAACCAAGGAATGGGTTGGCTGGATGCATACAGCACACAGGAACCCTTGACACAGGCAAGGAAAACTGCACAGACCCCAGGTCCATTCCCACGCTAGACGCCTGTCTAGAAAGCATTGTGCAGCTTGGGATCCTGGTACTAGTTGTTTTGCAGGCTCTTGGGTCTATATCATCCTTCAAGGTAATACTCTAATTATGGAGTTTGTTTTCAAAAGGTACTAATACATTTTTAATTAGGAGTAGAATATTACGTACAGATCAAAACTCTCAAAATATATCAAATCACTTCATGTTGGAAATAGCAACCTACCAAGCCTCTCACTATTTATTTATTAATGTATACATTCGCTAACCTGTATTCTAACCTGTATTCTATGTGTATGTTGTTTTGCCAGTTTGACTGTACCTCTTTGGTGTGGGAGGAGTTATAGACATGTGATTGTACTGAGCATGTTCAGACACAGGACTCCATTTTGTATTCTGTTTGCATCAGACATTAGTGGGGGTGGATGCATGTTGCTGTTTGGATTTCAGTAGAGAAGTATGACATTATACCTAAATACTATGGACTATTAATTAAAAATGATACCCTGTGTACTTAATACAGAAAATAACTACATTCTATCTACAACTGAATAAGAAATGTGCCTGTATGGTGAATTAATACAAGATGTTTGTGAGTAAACAAGATATGTTATTTTTCAAAGAAGACATTTTGTTATTCAGTTTTGCATCAGACCTCAGTAGAGGTGGATACTTCTTGCTGTTTGGACAACAGAGAAGTATACTTACGGATTTCAGTGAATACAACTATACTTAAAGACGACGGACAATTGATTAAGAATGATACCCTGTGTACTCAACACAAAGAGAAACTACATCCTATCTATTACTGAACCTTAATAAGAAATGTGCCTATATGGTGAATTAATACAAGATGTTTGTGAGTAAACAAGGTATGTTATTCAACAAAAGAAGACTTAGGGTTTTTTAAAATCTCTGAGTGGGTATTTTAAACTAAAAGGTTTTAAGGAAGTATATATGTTTTGGGCAACTGGTAACCAAATATATTTTTGTAGTGGCATGTCTTTGTCCTTGGCAGCCCAAAGACATGGTTCTTCAATTTAACAGCTGAGTTACCTGTGTGTCATTACATTAATGCTTGCGAATATCACTTGTTCAAGGAGTTGACTTCTAACAAGGTCATGCTTTTATTGACTAGTGGTTTTCAAAAGGTGGTCTCTACATGTTAATGGGGATTCACATTTGCCAAATAGATGTGACATTTTTCTTTTTCAACAACGTTATGATTGCCATTTATTTCCAAAAGGTTATTCCAGAGAGTGGGTGCAATAATTCCCAAAAACTTTAGTACAGGGCTTGGAAAATTGCATTTCATAGCAAAAGAATGCATATCTTTGTCATATTTTTAAAATTCATGTAAAAAAATTTCAGATTGATTTGGTACCTTTTGGAAACAAGCTCCACAACTGTGAGATGTAATGAAGGTAGAATTAGTCAGTTATAAAATGTTGTTTTCTCTTTCTTTATTTTCTTCTTTCTTTTGGACTAAAGCATCCAGAATCATTCTGTCAGAAGTGGTAAAAAAAGGTAAAGGTTTTCCCCTGACGTGTGACCGACTCTGGGGGTTGGTGCTCATCTCATTTACTAGAGCTTTTAATCTATGTTAATTTTATCAATATCTGTATGTATGTATTTTTATCCTTTACAATTTTATCTTGTAAATCGCCTAGAGCATCGTGGATGGAGGGCAATTAATAAGTAATTAAATGATGATGATGATGATGATGATCTCCATTTCTAAGCCGAAGAGCCGGCGTTGTCTGTAGACACCTCCAAGGTCATGTGGCTGGCTGCATGGAGCGCCGTTACCTTACCGCCGGAGCAGTACCTATTGATCTACTTACTTTGGCATGTTTTCGAACTGCTAGGCTGGCAGGAGCTGGGGCTAACAGCGGGTGCTCATTCCGCTCCCGGGATTTGAACCTGGCACCTTTTGGTCCGCAAGTTCAGCAGCTCAGCACTTTAACACACTGTGCCACCAGAGGCCCTAAGTGGTAGTCCTCCCCAAAATAAGATTCCCAAGCTTTGGAAATATTCCGGGAGCAAGAATTCAGGTCCAGCTTCCTAGTCCTACCAGAAGAGATTCAAAGACTCCTCTCTCTTTGTGTACAATGAAACTGCTGCTTCCTCATGCTTTAAAACTCACTCTTCTTCCCCTGCCTTCTACTGGCTCTTTTTAAAAAGCAAAACACAAGAAGCTATCTCTGCTTCACAATAATACCCCATTGATTCTGGCTGGCAAGGGTTGGTGACATCAGGGCAAGCTCTTCCAAAGGCGAATCCTCCTTCCCTTAGACAAATCCTGCCCAAGGGTCAGCGAGAAGAAGAGGAAGCTCTCAGAATCTGACCAGACTGCTTTTCTCAGACTGAATGCCCCCTCTTTGTTCTTACCACCCCAGTTTGCAAGCCACAGCTGACCCAAAGAACTACAGCATTGCCCTTGGATACTTAATAGTCAAGGCAGGATTCACCCTCCCTTCCACTAAAGGCTCCCCAAAGCTTCTAAGATACAGAGATAAAACCTTTACCCAGAGTTCCCCCCACCCATTCTTTTAGCTGAGAAACTGGCCCTAAGAGAAGAAACCTTGCCCTCCAACCTTGACAAATGCAAGCTCTCTCTCTCTTCCTCCCTGCTGAAGCTGTGCTTAGGTAAAAGATAAGACTGGTATGTGAAACAAAGGAGATGAATGCCAACAAACTGGAGAATGCAAAGCTGTAGCAGGAGGGAGGTAGAAAAAGATGAGAAACATATATTAATGGAAATGCAATGAACTGTCAGAACTCATTCCGTCCATACTGCATTCAAGATACATGTACGAGTGCATGCATGCAAATACATACATACACGACCCCCTTCCACAAAACACTATACAAGAATAATCTGTAATTTAGAAGTATTGCTACTTCAAAAAACCAGGGCTTCAGTTCAAAATCCAAGCAGCTTGCCAGCAAATAATAGACTCATTTCCCTTAAAAGTCATTGCAGGAAAAAGGTTTCCCTTAGAGCATGTGCAAGAGTGTCCTATGGAGCAAAAGGATGAACCAAATCCTAAACAGGATGGATCCAGAAACAACAATTTTCTTTCCTGTATTCTTTGACAATTTCTAAGATTGTACTGCCTCGTTCCCCATTTAAGCATCTCTTTTCTTCTCAAGGTTTCAGCAGTGTTAAAATATTTATATTTTGGACCGGATCTTTGCAGGATTATAATTGTATTTTAATTTGATAACATTTTATTCTATGTGAATGGAATGTTTAGGCTTTTCATACTTCTAATCTGAAAAGACAAGGCTTAACTTCTTAAAAACATCAAGTAATCTGTTATGATTGTAGGACAAAATTTTGTCCTTGGTATTACTTGGAAGCAACTTTGTCCAATACAGGTTGAGTATCCCCTGAAATGCTTGAGATCATAAGTGTTCTGTATTTTGGATTCCTCCCCCAGATTTTGGAGTATATGCATATAGATAATTGGAGATGGGGCATTGATACTTAATATACACATAGCCTGAAGGTCATTTTGTACCATATTTTAAAAATTGTTGTGCATGAAATGAACACTGAACCACCAAAAAAGCAAATATGGCTTGTTGTGGAAGTAATGATTGGTGATAAAGCTTCACTGGAGACACCTTTTCCCCATGATAACTCTTTCAGGACTGAATTTCCCTTCTGAGTAGTAGTAGTAGTAGTAGTAGTAAGTAATAATAATAATAATAAAAATAGTAAGAAAATTGTACAGACAGACTACAAACAGAGGCACAACTATGTGGCCCAAATGATTCATTGGAACTTATGCCTCAAGTACCACCTCCTAGCAGTAAAGAACTGGTGGGATCACAAACTTGCAAAAGTATTGGAAAATGAGCACGCAAAGATACTATGGGACTTCGGAATCCAGACTGACAAAGTTCTGGAACACAACACACCAGACATCACAGTTGTGGAAAAGAAAAAGGTTTGGATCATTGATGTTGCCGTCCCAGGTGACAGTCACATTGACGAAAAACAACAGGAAAAACTCAGCCGCTACCAGGACCTCAAGATTGAACTTCAAAGACTCTGGCAGAAACCAGTGCAGTTGGTCCCGGTGGTGATTGGCACACTGGGTGCCATGCCAAAAGATCTCAATCGGCATTTGGAAACAATAGACATTGACAAAATTACGATCTGCCAACTGCAAAAGGCCACCCTGCTGGGATCTGCGCGCATCATCCGAAAATACATCACACAGTCCTAGACACTTGGGAAGTGTTCGACTTGTGATTTTGTGATACGAAATCCAGCATATCTATGTTGATTGCTGTGTCATACAACAACAACAACAACAATAACAACAACAACAACACCTGTATTTATATCCCGCCACCATCTCCCAGAGGGACTCGGGGCAGCTCACAAAGCACTCAAGGTGCAACATGCAAAATACAAAAAGTGCAAAAACAATAAGCAGCCAACACAAAACATCACAACTTCAGTGTCCCCTGATTAAATACAGTAAAATACAGTTGCTGCGGGTAAATACAACAGTAATCGATCTTAGTCTTGTAAAGTGCTTGTTAAAGAATCTGTGGGTCCATATGTGTGTGTGTGTGTGTGTGTGTGTGTGTGTGAAGGGGTGAGAAGGGCGGAATAAATACTGTAAATAAATAAATAAATATATTTGTAAAGGATGTACATATGGTCAAAGGCTTTCTCTCACTTCCTGTTGTCTCATCCCCATTAACTATGAGATATTTGTAAGTCAGATGTTTGCAACTTGGGGACTGTCTGTATTTCAATTTTTGGAATTCTGAATAAGGATGTTTAACCTGTACCAACTAGTACATTTATTACTATCTATTTTTGAAGCAGAAATCATAAACCCACACCAGACCCAACTATAAGGTTTCACGTACAAGGTGGTCTTAGAGCAGTTTGGTCAACACTGGACTTTTATGCCTAAATTAATGTGGAGTTGAATGAAACGAGACTAAATGGATGCAATTCAGTCTAGACTGGAGTATCACAAAGTTGTCTCTCAAAAAGAGGGAACAAATGGCAACATCCCAAACAATCATAATCCTAGTGAACAGACTGCTGCTGTGAATCTGTCCATCACAAATGCCATCTTGGACAGGGAGGGTCCAGCTAGAGCAATCTGGAAAAGAGAGATTGCTGCAAGTGAGGACTAAGGCGGAGTGAAGGGGAAACTGCGTGGAGGCATTCATAGCATCTGCCTACATGGTTCTCGACTTAGCACCAACTGCCAATCTTATGTTCAGCACATAAAAAATTTCCCTCAAATTAGCAGGGACGAAAAAGAAGGGCGGAGGAAGAAGAGCTGGTGGGGGGAGTGCAGGGAAGGGAAGGACAAATCATTTCCTCTCTATTCCATGAATATAGAGCTGTTTCTGTTTATAACCTCTGAATGGATAGTAATGCAAAGCCCTTAAATAAAGTGAGGCATTTTTGACAATATAATTAATGTATTCTCTGGATGTCATTTTCCTTCTACACAAATACATAGTCTTCTTTACAGCACGGATATGTACACGCAGAGACCTTTGTGCCAGAAGCTGAAGGGGAAATGAGGAGGCTTGAAATGTAATGAATTTTAATGCCCATAGATGCTGCTATTTCCTTCCCTCCCTTGACTAACAGTGCAATCTTGCACCTTGAGCTTTCTATTCCAACTCTGGAGACCAGTTTGAGTTGCTGCCGAGCCATGGGAGCTCACCTTCTTGGCCTCAGAGGAAGACTAAGACAAAGCAAGCCCCTCTAACCAAATCTTGCCATGAAAACCCTGTGAAATGCTTGCTTTAGATTGCTGTAAGTCAAAGCAACTCATATAGCAAGTCAGTTTAGGAACTCAGAAATTTGTGAGAAGCCTCTAATTATTTTCAGCCCCTCAAAAACTGATTGCTGAATCTCATTTTTAAAAAACAGAATTAATTAGAAGTAACCAAAGAACCGCGTAACCCAATAATTTTTCAATACAGGAAACCAGAGCTAATCCTGAGAATCTAAGGACTGTTTTAAAAACTACAACAAAGAATAATTAACTGTCTTCCGAAGTAAACTCTTCCACTGCCAAACAACAATTACCACCAAGAAACTCTTCCTATTGTTTAATCAGAGCCTTCTCACACGTAATTTAAATTCAGATTTGGTTGCTTTCCTCTGAAACATCAGAAAAAGAACATGTTCCACTTTCCTCACACTTCTGATATTTACAAATGGCTACAGATATATTAGTCTTGTCTTCTTTAGATTAAATATTGCCAACTCCCTCAATTTTTGTCACAGGTCAATAGGGGTTCCAGACTATTTACCATCCTGGCTATTCATTTTTGGATATCTGATGGTTTGCTTGCTGGTATCCTACTTAAACTGCAGTTCCCAGAACAGAACTCGAAGCTCAAGGTGAGGGTCTAAAGAAGAATAGACTGATCCTCTTGTCTTCCCTTGATCGAGAAACCATTTTTCTGTTGCTTCGGATTTGAATTGCATTTGATATTTGTTGTTACATCACACTATCAACTCCTCTGATCTACATAACTGACATATTTAAACAAAGATTTAATCTTGCATAGCTTTGTGGCACAAATCTATCCCACTGAGTTCAATGCAGTTTACTCTGGTCTTTCAGGCAATAATTCCAGATGTGGACGATTGAGTGCCTGGGCCAAGAAAGAAATGCCCCAGCATCTGTCTCCTATATTGCATCATGAAACAGCTAAACCTTATTGTATTTCTAGAGAGGAAAGAAAAGATGTCCCATGATCTGTCTCTTGCTACTGCATTATCTTATGAAGCAGCTTAGCCTTACAGTACAGCAACACAGAGAAATCCTCCTGTGAGCTGACCCATGTTTTTTCACTACACTTGGCAAATCTTTCTCTATAATAGAGCAAGAGATGTCAAATGCCCAGCCTTTCAGATCTCCATGGACTCACAGTTGAATACCAAACATTCACATTTGCCCTCCCAACATTTTAGGACCTCACCTCCTGGAGTCCCTGGCCCCTGACCAGCCTGGCTGAGTCTTCTGAAATCTGGAGACCAAAGGTTGAGAATCACTCAGATATGTATTAATCTTAGCTCATCCCAAACAGAGAACATTTGATTCCTCATGCAGCTACTCTAAGAATCCAATCTCACACATAGGAAGACTCACATACATTTAAATATATATGGATATGTATGGATGAATTTATGTTTAAAATTATACTATATCTTCACCTTTAACTATTATCTCTACATGACTCAGCTGGCAATGTGAAATACATTGAAATTCAAGACCAATATTCCAAAACAAAGCTTATCATAAGCGTTAACCATGCTTCAATGACAGTGCTTGTGCACTTTAATATTCCAGGTCAATGAAGCTTATTTCAAACAAAACATCTGGAGTGCCACAGTCTATGTGTAGCAGGGAGAGAGATATTGTCTAGATTTTGTGGTGAAGTTGTCCCTTAAGTCCTTTAGAGTTTCAAAAGCAAATGCTAGCAAACACAATGTCTTGAGCAATTTTTCTAACATCAATGGAGTCCAGGAAACTGGGTTGAAATCATTGTCCTTGGTGCAAATAAATACATTAAATATCAATAACAATAGAAAATTTGGGCTTTTAAAACCAGTGCCAAGGTAAATGTTTAAATAAATATAAATACATATGAACAGAATATCTGTGCAAATATATGAACAGAATATCTGTCACAAAGTAATAGCTAGTGGCTCTCATGTCAATGGAGTAATGACTCAAGTCCATGTTTTGGATGGCTTTAGAGGGGGTGATAGTGCTCCTTTAATATGGCTATCAGACATATTAGTCTTATCTACTTCAAATTAAAGGGAATTTTAAAGTTGGCTAACCTATTCAGAAACTTCATTAACACGGATTTGCCTTAGCGCATCAATGACATGGGGTCTATCACTGGTGGCACAGTTGAGTAACCCTTTCTTTATCAACTTTCTCCTAGTCTTACCTGGTCGGCAGGTAAAATGTCCAAAGGCTACTAGAAATGTAAAGTGAAGAAGCACAGAGTGCTAAGTTGATCAACGAATTTGGACTGCTAAGGCAAAAATGTTCGTTAAGAATCTCCCTCACTTCTGGCCAATACAAATACAACAATACAACAATTAAAAATAAAATAGCTATCTGTGTGATGTCCTTTCAGAGCCCCAAAACTATATTGCCTGGAGCAAAGGCAAAAGGTTGTTTTAAAAGGGAAACACATAATCTGTCCTATGTCACTGAGAGGGTGGGATAAAATTAATACACATACGCGAATACCGGTTTCTATCTCTTTTCTTCTTTGACCTCTTTCCCATTATTATTTTCTGCACAGTACTGTGTACAGTTCTGGACAACACAATTCAAGACATTTATTGAAAATCTGGAACATGCCCAATGAAGAGCAATCAAGTTGATAAAAGGATTGCTGGGAGGGATAGCTTAGGGAAGTTTGGCTGAAGGATCTTGTATTAAAGAAGATTGAGAGGAGACATCTTTAAATATCTAGAGCAGAGGTTCTCAACATGTGGGTCCCCAGGTGTTTTGGCCTACAACTCCCAGAAACCACAACCAGTTTATCAGCTCTTAGAATTTCTGGGAGTTGAAGGCCAAAACATCTGGGGACCCACAGGTTAAGAAACACTGATCTAGAGGGATATTATTCGAATATGGAACAAGCTTGTTTCTCTAGCTCCGGAGATTATGCCACAAAACAGTGGATTAAAATAACTAAAAACAAGACTTTACCTAACCATTAGGAAGAAATTCCTGACAACGAGCTATTCAGCAATGAAACAGACCACTTTGGAGAATGGTGAACTCTTCTTCACTTAAGGTCTTCAAACAAAAGTTGCTTGATCATCTCTCAGGAGTGTTTTAGCTGTGTTTCCATTCATGGTGGGATTGAACTAGATCTGTGGCTCTCAACCTGTGGGTGCCCAGATGTTTCGGCCTACACTCCCAGAAATCTGTCAGTTTACCAGCTGTTAGGATTTCTGGGAAATGAAGGCCAAAACATCTGGGCACCCACAGGTTGAGAACCACTAGAATAAATTGTCCTTGGGGTTCCCCTGAACTTTATGATTCTATTATTTTTACTGGAGTTTGCCCCATGTAAAATAGAAGTGGAAACTCTGAGGTTTCCAGCTGCAAGTTCTGACATCTCTTCATCTGTCAGTACAATTCCCCTAAATATTTGCACAGACAATCTCCCAAGAAATGCTACCTCAGGCCCTTCCTGTTGACCTGAAAGGAATCACAGCTGGAACCGATTTGGTTGCCTTGAGTTTCCAGCAGACCATGCAAAAACTGCCCCCAAGCATCAGAGCAAATTAAGTCATGCAATCCATGCCCCCCTGCTAGCTCTGCACCTTATTTGTTCTGAGATGAATGCCTTTGAAATCCTTACTTTATTGTGCTGCGACATTCCTTTTTAAATTACAGTAATTATTTATACATTTCCTCTGACACCTATAAATCAATACAAATTTATGCAAACTTCACCCTATTTTCTTCTTTTTTTCACACAATGCATTTGCAAGTAAGGCTAGTACTTGGTCACGTCAGGATAAAAAAAACAATCTAAAATATTTTTTTTAAAAACACTACAAAAAAGAAATGTTTAACTATAACTCAGCTTTAGATGCAAAAGGCTGTACCAAAATACTGCAGTGATAACCAATAAAATTGTGGCCATTTTCTTTCCAAGATACATGTCATGTGTGTACATTCAATGGCCTTTATCTGCTTTTCCACCATTAGGATTGCAAAGGCCCCGCTAATCCCCACCAAAACCCTTGCCTCCTGGAAAGAATAAGAGTGTCCATCTCATGGCAAAAGAGTTGACAGATTTCAGGACTTGTCCTTGAGTCCCGGCATCCATGGGTCATCTCCATGTAGGAGATAAGGATGGAAATTCTCCAGCTTTGGAAGACACAGTTCCAGACAAGAGGAAAGGACTACAGTAGAGTCTCACTTATCCAACATAAACGGGCCGGCAGAATGTTGGATAAGCGAATATGTTGGATAATAAGGAGGCACTAAGGAAAAGCCTATTAAACATCAAATTAGGTTATGATTTTACAAATTAAGCACCAAAACATCATGTTATACAACAAATTTGACAGAAAAAGTAGTTCAATACGCAGTAATGCTATGTAGTAATTACTGTATTTACAAATTTAGCACCAAAATATCATGATGTATTGAAAACATTGACTACAAAAATGCGTTGGATAATCCAGAATGTTGGATAAGCGAGTGTTGGATAAGTGAGACTCTACTGTATTTGAAAATCTCCAGCAGATCTTCTGCAGCAACTTGCTACAATTTGCAAGATTTCATCGATTACTTGCTATGATGGCTTCGGGGGAAGGGGGAGAGTATGTATTGTCTTACAATTGGCTATTTTTACATTTGCGGAATAGACTATTCACTGATATAATTAATATGTTAACTCTAGGAATCTCTAGGTTCTCCAGCACAACTCTACCGTCAACTTCTGCTGGAAGACCAAGAAATTTCTAGAGAGAATGCATATCAAGGCATTTGCAGGTCTTCCAGTACAATTCTATGGTCAACCTCTATTGTAAATTCACTATAAAGGTGTGCTGGAATAACTAGAGATACTTAGATACGAAGGTTGAATGAAAAGTAATGCCTCCACCTTCGTTACTTGGGTTTGGATGGGAGTATTTTAATAAATCAAACGCAGAAATAATCCTTAGAATGTGCTCTTTAACTACCACAATTCACTTTCCCACATAATCACCAGACAATTGGATACATTTCTGCCAATGATGAACACATTTTCTGAAGCCGTCACGGAAGAAATTGACACTCTGTTTCCACAACCAGTGTCTCACATTGTGCACAAATCTTCCAATAGCCAAGCAAAGCAATAATGTGACCCACACGTTTTTGTGAAATGCCGATTATGCTTGAAATTTCTCTCTGAATGATATGATGATCATTCTGAATCAATTTGTCAACCTTTTGCTTGTGAAACTCAGTGGTTGCTGTCACAGGACGTCCAACTCTTTGTTTGTCATGCCAGTCAGATGTTCCCACCTCAACATCTTTAAACTTACTCACCCAACGACACACAGTACTCACATCAACACAATCACCATAAACAGCTTGCATTCTCTGATGAATCTCCTTTGGGGTGACAACTTCTGCTGTCAATAATTGAATGACTGCGTTTTGCTTAAGTCGCATTGACCGACTGTCTGTGTGGGGTTCCATACTTCGCACTTTAACAACACAACCGTTCAATGCTAAGGCTTCCCGCCAAATGGAACTGTAGAGGAGAGGCTACTGAACAAGCCAGTACCTGCTGCATACTAGTACTGCCATCTGTTGAGGAGTTACGAAGGTGGAGGCATTACTTTTCATTTAACCCTCGTAGATGTTATCTCAGGTTGTAAAAGGAATTTTTTTAACATTCATGTTTTCCTCCCTAATTCATTGGGGTCCTGGGCCTAAAGACAAAATGGAAGGCTTGCTGTAGGTAGCTGCCTCTTTCCTCTCCAGTCACTGTGATGCTATGAATCACTTTCTGCTCTGTTCTGCACCCATTTTGTGGCTAGTAGCAAGTAGGATAGATTAAAATTTGCTTATCCCATTTCCCTAAGTAAATGAGAGGGAATAATCCCTTGATCTGGGAACAGCCCCTTAACTAAGACTTCTGTCTTAATTTCAGACAGGAAAATATGTTCTCTCTATTTAAATGAAAGGCTGTGAGTAGCTATGTCTGGGGCTTGATGCATAATTCTTCCTGACATCACCAGGGGTGCTCCCTACATCTCGGGTTTTGGCCCAGAAACTTCAGAGCCTGTGATGATCTTGAGCTGGCAGGCCTACGTGGCGAAAAACACAGCCTTTCAAAACACCTGCTTCCAAGGCTGTATAGGTTTTAAGTAGCACTTTGAATTCTGCTGGGTATTTGACCAATATTCAGTGAAGTAGTTGTAACAAGAGAGTCACATGCTTTGTTCACAGAAGTAATCTGAGTACATCCCCTTTGGGTGCATATAGCACAGAATGTAGAATTCAGAAGCTTGCAAACAAATGGTCACAGAAAACACTTATGACGTAAACAGGAGACAAATCACTCTGTACGTCAGCACACTGTTTATTGTGCACTGTTGAAAAGAAGGGATGCAAGCATGACACAGCTGGCAAATAGCTAACCATTTCAAAGGGGAACGGATGTCAGTGTCTCGTCTGTCTTAAAATCCAACTACTGTAATCCTATTTCCAGAAATCGGAGTTAAGGAACATCAGATTTCATCAGGGAACACAGGTATGCCTCGTTTAACAAAGTTCGTGTGTTCCTTGACATTACTTCTTCAACAGAACATTTGGTACCAGAGAGCCCTTCCACAAAGCCATATAACCCAGAATCTCAAGGCAGAAAATCCCACACGATCTGTTTTGAACTGGGTTATCTGAGTCTACACTGCCATATATTCCAATTCAAAGTTGATAATGTGGGATTTTATTCAGCTGTGTGGAATGGGCCAGACACACAAATAACATGGAAAGAACAAGGATAGTTTAATAGGTTTCAGAAAAGTTTGTACTCAAAACTAATAGTATGCAAATGTGAAACAAAACAACCAGGTCTGGGAAGCATTGTATAAACAAACAAAAACATTTTGAATCTTCTACAAGTCATTGAAAGTTTAGTTCAAAATACGTCAAAGGTTTTCTTTCACCAGCTTCCACTTTTCTTATTACAGTAGAGTCTCACTTATCCAACATAAATGGGCTGGCAGAATGTTGGATAAGCGAATATGTTGGATAGTAAGGAGGAAGTAAGGAAAAGCCTATTAAACATCAAATTAGGTTATGATCTTACAAATTAAGCACCAAAACATCATGTTAGACATCAAATTTGACAGAAAAACTAGTTCAAATACGCAGTAATGCTATGTAGTAATTACTGTATTTACGAATTTAGCACCAAAATATCATGACGTATTGAAAACGTTGACTACAAAAATGCGTTGAATAATCCAGAACATTGGATAAGTGAGTGTTGGATAAGTGAGACTCTACTGTATTTGCATTTCGGTGCCCAAACACAGATCTATGTTGGGGGTAGCTGCTGGGGGCAGATATTTTTTTCCTTTTCCTTCCCTTCCTAGGGATACTCAACTTCTACTCACATTCTCTCTTGCGCGCTCTCTCTCTTTCTTTCTGCTTAGCTGGTATTGCACCACCTGACATCCGTCAGGAAGTAGCAGCCTGTAATGAAAGGACCAAGGCATGGGCAACTCTGGCCCATCCTCTGTTCAGCTATCAGCCAGCATGCCAATGCCTTAAACTGAGAAACAGTTTCCTAAGATCCACAGAGACATTCGCAGGAACACCTCAGCAAGCATGAATCCAAAAGTGGCAGGCTAAAACCTGGAAACCCAATCCATGGCTGATATCAGATGAGAAACTCCCCCTTGGGCACACAGAAGACTGGAAGCTGCTGAACAGATTGCGCTCTGGGACCACAAGATGCAAAGCCAATCTTAGGTAATGGGGCCACAAAGTGGAGTCCACAGCATGTAAGTGTGGAGAAGAGCAAACCACAGACCACTTAACTACAATGCAGCCTGAGCCCTGCCACATGCACAATGGAGGACCTTCTCAGAGTGACACCAGAGACTCTCCAAGTGGCCAGCTTCTGGTCAAAGGAAATCTAGTATAATGCCAAGTTTTAAACTTTGTTTGTGTTTTAAAATACACAATAACTGTATCCTCAATTTGCCTCTGACACGATAAATAGATAAAATAAACCTGACAAACATTTTTCTTCCCCTCTTCCACTTGCTCTTCCCCAGCGATTGCGGCTTTCAGAGAAGAGGAATACCATTCTTGCCACTTCTTGTTTGAAGTGACTGGTCTATATTCCATTCCATCCAGCAGAATCCCAACCTGACAGCAAACATCTGTTTTATTCAGTATTTGTGTTGGGAAGGAAGCTGGGGTTTTCAGAAGACCAGAGAATAGAAAACATACCTTCCTTTTTTTTCTTTTTTTAATATATTTTTTATTAATGCTTTTCTATTAAGGTAAAGGTAAAGGTTTCCCCTGACGTTAAGTCCAGTCGTGACTGACTCTGGGGGTTGGTGCTCATCTCCATTTCTAAGCCGAAGAGCCAGCGTTGTCCATAGACATCTCCAAGGTCATGTGACTGGCATGACTGCATGGAGCGCCGTTACCTTCCCGCCAGAGTGGTACCTATTGATCTACTCACATTGGCATGTTTTCGAACTGCTAGGTTGGCAGAAGCTGGAGCTAACAGCGACCGCTCCCGCCGCTCCCAGGGTTTGAACCTGGGACCTTTCGGTCTCCAGCTCAGTGCTTTAATGCACTTCGCCACTGGGGCTCCTCGCTTTTCTATTACACTGCTAATAAAATTCTAAGGAGATAGTGTGGGAAGGGAAAAGTGGGTTAGGGTTTGGGCTGGGCTGGCTAGGAGTTAGGATAGGGGCAATGGGGAAAGGGAAGCTGGAGATGGGTAAGGGAATAAAGGAAGCTGGAGATGGGTAAGGGAAACAGTTTGGCCGAGTCCAAGGGAGAGGGGCCTAAAATAAAAGAAAGGTAGGGGGGTATGACTTCCGTTCATCTCTTACTTTTCTTTCCAGTTCTTTTTTTTTAAAAAAAAAACTCAGTTCCTTCATTTCTTTAAAAAGTCTTCGAAAGCTGTCCAGTCCGTTTCTTTCATTATTCTTCCTGTACACTTCTTGGTCAAAAAAGTTAATTTATCCATATCTCTAATCTCTATAACTTTATCTATCCAATATTTTTTAGTTGGTACTTCTTCTGATTTCCATAATTTCGATACTACAATCCTCGCTGCTGTTATAAAGAGGGTAAAGAGTTTGTCCTTATTTAGGTCCATTTTAACTGAAGGTTCATATAGCCCTAGCAGGAGTTTCCGGTTTAAATTCCAAATTAATTTCCAAAATATTATTGCACTCTATATGAACCTCTTTCCAATATTTTAGTAATTTTTTACAACTCCACCACATATGTAGATATGAGCCCACTTGCTCTTTACATCTCCAACACTTGTTATTTGTGTTTTTATATATTAAAGCTATTTTTGGGGGGTCAGATACCATCTATGCAATACTTTAAGCCAATTTTCTTTAAGATCCATAGCATAGGTATATTTAATTTTCTTTTTCCAAATTAACTCCCATTCGTCCATTTTTATAGGTCTCCCTATATTTTTTTGCCCATTGAATCATTGAATTTTTTACCTCCTCCGTTTCCATTGTCCATTCTAGTAATTTTTGGTATAGGAGCGATATTGATTTTTTTTACTTGAAGTAAATTATCCCAAAATCCCTTTTCTAAGCTGAAGCCTATTATTTTATCCCTTTTATAACGCTCTTTAATCTGTATATAATGTAACCAAGAAACATTTTTATAATTTTCCTGTAATTTCTGCCATATCTCTTATTTGGAGTAAGTCCTCTGATCTGTTTTATTTAGTATCTCTTTGTATGTTGGCCAATTAGTCCATCCTAATAATCTTCTTTGGTTGGCCTCCATGTTGGGGTTTTCGTATAGAAGTAACCTTTATATTTATCCCAAACTTTATATAACGCGGCTCTAATATAATTATTCCTAAAAAAAAAAATCCACTTTAATTTTTCCATACCATATGTAACCATATGTATACCTTTTGCATTGTAACACCCCAAAATCACCAGAATGGCCCAGTTGCCATAATGGCTGTGGATTCTGTGAGCTGCAGTTCCCAGATTTCAAATGTTATTGGGGGCGGGGGCAGGGGGGAGCTCTATAGAAGATATGTCAATGCCAAGCTCCATTGAGACCTAAATTTCTGATTCAAAGGAGCTAGAGCTCCGTCTTCTAGCAACAGCTATAATTAGTCACCTGCACTTCTCAAGCAATTGGCAATACATTCTCAATGTATACAATTGCTGTCAGCATAGCAGAGGGTAACCACACTGCCTGTGCATATTTTAAGTAAGTACAGACACCCACACAAAGAGAGGAACAAGAGGCAAGCACTTGTTCCTCCATGGAAAAATGGTACATTATAAATAAGTCTGGAGGAAGAAAAAAAGATGTCAAAGAAATGTATTGTCATATGTTAGCTAATAACATTGTTTTGCCTGAACTCGTACACTGAGATGGATTTTATTTTCTCATTCTCCTTCTTTGCTTCCCATCTAACCTCTGGGGTTTTGTCAAACTGAAAGTTACCCTTTATAGAACATGTAATTGAATAGAACTTTGAAAAGAGCTCGTATTCTAATGGATGACGATGGATTGTGATTCATTCCCTCTTTCAACCCACTGTAGTCTCGCTTTCCTTCCTCATTCACATGAACGTTGTTCAAAAATAAGCAAATAAAGGGAATTTAAAGTCTAAAGAGATGAGCTACAAAGTACTGCTAGATGCCCAACCAGCTGGCAGCCTAATGGCTCAGCATAAACCTCTTTTGGAATGCATTGCGCCTAAGCATCAGTATTAATAGTGGGTGGGCCAATCCTTTAGATATTGAGAATAAATCCTATATAGTAATAGCTATATCACCATACACCGAGTTTGGACCCTTAACTGACCAAAATAGCAGTAGAGGGAGATATCAGCAGCTTTGGAGAACCTCAGGATTTGTAGATGTACCTTTGTGAAGGTCTCCTTACCTGCAAACAGCAAATAAGGACTTGGCATGATGGAAGATATAGGGGCATCAGGGGAACATACAGGAGAAGATGTGAAAGCTGAGAATGGAACAGGGGAATGTTAGTAACCAGCCTGCACAGTTTTCACAGCTTGGGGAATGGCAATGGTGGTAACTTGCACATGTTTTTTTTTTACTTCTTTTACATATAACCCTTGGGAGTCTGTCTCTCATTGCCTTGTCCCATATAGCCAGCTATGGGAAGGCAAAATTGCTGGTTGGAGATTGACAGGTTGGCATTAGTAAGGGTGGCAGTGCAATGAGGCAGTAACAGAAAACCTACTCCACTGACCGGAGCCAGCATAGTGTCCTGAATTGGTTTAAATAGCTGATTTTAAAGTAGACATAACTTATTTTAATGTTTGTGTATATTTATAATTATTTTATGTCCTGGCATTGAGTGCTTGCCGTATATATGTTGTGCTCCGCCCTAAGTCCCCTTCAGGGTGAGAAGGGTGAAATATAAATGTTTTAAATAATAAATAATAATGGTTTAGTACCCCAGTTCCCCCAGTTATTGTGAGGGGATGCTGAAGTCCATCAGCAAATGGATAGGAATGTTTCTCTGGTATAAAGTAAGACATCTGGATTTGCAGGGATACATTCCCATCCAGACTACAGTTACATGAAATTGTAGATATGACCGAACACCATTCAATCACTTCCCTTCTGGTCTCAGCATACCATAGTGTTATGTTATGATACCTAGAGATTCCCAGGAATCTCTTTCTCTAGATTATCTTTGATAGATCAAGTCAACTTGATGGTAACTTCTGGGGGAAAGTTGAGAGGACTTCTGAATTCCTCCATACACAGTCCAATTCAGTACAGGTCCACATATTTATTTCTAATAAAAGTTGTTAGTCACAATCAGAAAACTGGAAAACAGCAACTGACAGATTGCGATTGAGCAAGAAGCTAAAAGGCTTCCTCCCTTATTGTATTGAGATCTCCACTGGTCAAAGGGCAGAGGGTTCCTTTTGTTGCTGTCATAATGAAAATGAAATTTAGACAATGCACTTGGCATATTTTTGTCAAGGACCAGGTTTTTTTTTGGCAGAATCTTCCATGGTCATGATTACTGCTCTGACATTCTACAGTTGTCTCCAGCAGAAAACCAAAAGACACACACAGCCTACATACCGACAACCCCTTTAGGTTTTTAAAAAGCAGGATGCTGTGGTTTAATTTATTCTAACTGGCCTTTCCGCAGGACATTATTCTGATACCAAACCACGTGCAGTAAGATAAAATTCAAGAGCAGTGACAAGAAATGCTGTGACAGTTTTAAATAACGCTCCTGCCTTGCAGAAAGAAAAGGAAAGCAGCTACAAATCTGGCCAAAACCAGTTCAGAATGACAGAGAGATATTAAAGAAATTACACCAGCGATTGGGTTTTATTGACTTTTAAGTCTGTTCACGGTAGAAAGGGACCCCTGTCAATATAAATGCCTCCATTTTACAAGTCCTCAGTATCTCCTGGTTATCTCTGGGTCAAGGAAATAAACTTCATTCCGTTATCTAGACCTGTATCTAAATTAATCTTAAAAGAGCCCCATCCACAAGTAAGAGGTATGGGAATGCATTGGGATTCTGTAGATTGCAGAATGCATTTCAAAATAATTTGGATGCAGAGGAAAACCTGAAAAACAATCCAAACTTTACAAGTTGGAGAGGAGAAAAAGAGAGAGAAAATGGAAAACTGGACAGAAAGGGGAACAGAGTGTTTATCAGAGTTTTGTAACATTTAACAATTCGATTAAAAACACAATGTTACATCAGTTTAAACCCATTTTGAATATAAAAAGGGGAAGATAAAAGCACAGCAGCAAACCCATTAAAATCTACTTTTGCCAAAAGAAAGCAAAAGCAAAGGCCTGTCCATATTAAAAGATCTTTCTCTCTTGGTGGAATGAGAGCAGAGAGGGAGTATAAAATGCCACATTATCTGCTTTGAACTGGAACATATGACAGTGTGGACTCAGATAACTCAGTTCAAAGCAGATATTGTGGGATTTTCTGCCTTGTTTTTTTGTGTGTGTCAGGAGCGACATGTGAAATTGCAAGTCGCTTCTGGTGTGAGAGAATTGGCTATCTGCAAGGACGTTGCCCAAGGAACTCCCGGATGTTTTGATGTTTTTACCATCCTTGTGGGAAGCTTCTCTCATGTCCCCACATGGAGCTGGAGCTGATAGAGGGAGCTCATCCGCGCTCTCCTCGGGTTGGATTCGAACCTGGCAACCTTCAGGTCAGCAACCCAACCTTCAAGTCACAGGGCTTTAACCCACTAGACCACCAGGTCTCCTTCTGCCTTGATATTCTGGGTTATACAGCTGTGTGGAAGTGCTCAGAGTTTCAGGACTTGAGAACATTCACCAAGAAGGCTCTCTCTCACGTCTTCATAAAAGCTAGAAGGTGGTGGGATGAAAAGAAAGCTCTCCTCCACAGACCTTAAAACTCAGATAGCAAGTATTTCGCCCCATCCACACTGACTGTTCAATGCATCTCGAAGCTAGCCTCAAATTGCGGGAGCCAAACAACAAATTCCCACAAAAGCGTGCGAAAAAAGCCCTTAATGCACATCAATGCTCTGTTTGTGTAATCATCAACTGAACCTCAAATTGGCTTCAGGATTTCCTATGCCACCATCTGTACAGAGAAATACTTTCTTCGATACCAATTTGAAACTTCATTAAATGATCAGTTACAACGAGGTCATTGACATAGCGTATATAATAATAATAATAATAATAATAATAATAATAATAATAATAATAATAATAGAACTTCAAAGACTCTGGCAGAAACCAGTGCAGGTGGTCCCGGTGGTGATGGGCACACTGGGTGCCGTGCCAAAAGATCTCAGCCGGCATTTGGAAACAATAGCCATTGCCAACTGCAAAAGGCCACCCTAGTGGGATCTGTACGCTTCATCCGAAAATACATCACACAGTCCTAGACACTTGGGAAGTGTTCGTCTTGTGATTTTGTGAAACGAAATCCAGCATATCTATCTTGTTTGCTGTGTCATACAATAATAATAATAATAATAATAATAATAATAATAATAATAATAATAATAATAAAAACAACTTTATTCTTATACCCCCACCACCATCTCCCTGAAGGGACTCGGGGTGGCTTACATGGGACCATATGTCCATAAGACAATAAACAAACAATCAATCAAAACAAAAACACAAGTGATATAAAAAACATGGTCAGAGAGAACATTTGTCCAGTTAAAACAAAATTAAATAAACATGAAAGTATAAAACACTAGCATTAAAACTTCAGCCTAGACCCAAGATGTTGAAAATAACAACCAGCACTTTGAATTCTACCCAGAATTCAATGAGGGAATTATGTATTCCTTGTTGATAGCTCCAGAAACATCAAACTTGGAGGGAAGGGGGATCAAATGGCTATAGTAGAATAAGCAGTTATAATAAGCAAAATTCGGGTCATGATCCTACTCTTTTTAAATGTAGCGCATAAACACATACACCAGAAGCATTGTGCTGAATCACATGCAACAAAACCTTGAACTCTTCCATTGCATTGCAGTTAATTAGGTGCCTAAAATGAGAGAGGAGATGTATATGTGCTTGAAGACTAGACTGGCTGCATTAGGCACCATGCTTACAAAATCTCTGAGAATATGAAAACTTTTTAAGAATTATTTTTATGTCTGCACAGTGTTACATGTTTCCTTAATACTAAATGCTGCCATATCAATAAGCTATAGTTATTATCTATTCGTTAAGACTCTGTTCTGCATGTTTGTAATACAACAATAGATTTTGGTCGGGGGCAGGGAGCCCACCTACCTCCATGTCTCCTGCTTTCTGAGTTTTTATTTCAATACTCTGTTTTCATGACATGGAATAAATATTGGAAAGATGCTAATCACTGATAATATCTGGATTCTCATAACAGAGTGGTGTGACTTCACTTTGGTGACAAGTTGAATCTCAAACGCAGGTCCATCCAACTGTCAGCTCGTGGAGCTTTGACCATCCAGGTATCAGTCAGAAACAAGCTGATCCTAACCATATATTATAGAAAAGCCCCCGTATACATAGGACCGATACCCGCAGGGTCATTTATCCATGTCTGCCAAAACATGTCATCTCTAGGCACTTTCGAAGTCCTTCAGCATGACTCTGTTGTATTCTTGGACCAGAAGTCCTTCATTTCAATTGGGGTTTTGCATCTCCACGCAAAGTCCAGGAAAATATCCCCTCTGGATATGAGAATTGTACTGTACTATGGCCTCTTGGAAGTATGCATAATTTACTCTTTGGAGAGTCTTCTTTGAAATGTCAGTTTTCACTGTTCTGATGATAAATAGAATGCAAACTAACACACTGATACAACAAAACTAAAAGATGCCTTTGATGGTACCACACATCCTTTGTGAGAAAAGAGCATCAGAAAGATCTGAGGAAAGTCCAGTATTTCTCCTTCGTGAAAAGTTTTGCAAATATAGGTTTATAGAGAAAAGCAAAACATCCAACAATATCTACAAAGCGTCAGCATCTACTACTTTGAGGCAACCATCTATATTCACTGCTTGCTTTCATCCAGCAGGAGTTTGATGGGGAAGCCTTACACTCGCCTGCACTTAATTCAAAAACCGACATGCATTCTCAGTTTGAAAGCAAAAAGAAATTCAAGAGTAATGAAACTCTAAATCTTGAGTTCACTTGAACAAACCAATTCTCCCTCAGCCCTGTACTATTGCTAGATTGATTTCAGCAGTCAAACCAGCCAAATATGTTCCTAGTCACATATGCACAAAAGAACCAGGTGAGCAGGCTAAATGGTATATAATATTGTCTGCTCAGGTGGGGAGATATTGCGGCAGAACTGTTTTGTTGGCCAGTTCAAAGCTCAGTCGGGGTGAGCACCCGACTGTCAAGCCCGGCTCACTGTTTACCTAAACAGTTCGAAAATAGCTTAGAGCCGCAAGTAGAGAAATTAGGTACCGCTAATTAAGCGGGGGAGGTATTTCACGACACCATAAAATGAAAAAGACCAGAAATACCAGTGACCAAAAGAAAGGAGGAAGTCCTGATGGCTCTTTGTCATCGAGAATGGAGCAACAGCACCCCCTGTGGCTGAATCCGAGCACAACCTCCAAGGCACCGAAGCTGGACTTTGACACAACATACCTCTTTTCTGTCTGTTCTGTTTGTCCAAACGGCATTGAATGTGTGCCGTGTATGTGTACTGTGATCTGCTTTGAGTCCTCTTGGGGAGATAGAGTGGAATATAAATAAAATGTTGTAATTATTATCATTATTATTATTTACTCTACTATCTCCTTTCATAAATCATGAACATGTTATAGGAGGGGTATGGGAGTTTTCCTTGAAGAAGCAGTACCACACTACTGTGAAGCCCACACTTACTGCACTCTTTATACTGAGATATATATGGCTCATTTACACAGCAGTCAAGTATGATAAAAGGCTCACTTCCACATATCCTCCAAGTGTTCCAGTTTAGCAGGGTCAATACCAATTAATTCTTTACACATTCAAATTACAAGATTTTCTCCAATGCCCAATAAAATATAAGTGTCTGTCTACAGAAATAGAGAAAATGAAGGGGCCAAGCTAGCATTTTATGGGAAGGAATACACAGCCTGGGAGTAGCTAGCCACGAAGTAGATCCTCTCCCATGTCCTCACCAAACATGGTCTATGAAAGAATTGGACTAAATGCCTCATCAACCCCAAACAGCATTGTTATACTTTGTCTCTTTTACTCACCATAGGAATCAACCAGGCTGGCTGGGGATGATGGTGTTTGTAGTGCACCATACGTAGAAAACATCAGGTTAAGGTTGGCTAAATACATTCATTTTCCAGTTGATGAGCTTTGATTGTACTTTCCGTTTAATACATACATTCAACCCGTTAAAAGATGTAATAGAGCAGAACCACTGTGCCTTAAACATCATTTCTCCTTGAAGAAAATCTAGTTTCCAGACCATTTCCTTAACAACACAGCATGAATCTTGATGTGATATTAGCAAAATCTATTGTCAGTCTGACGATAGCTTATTAAAACTTAAGCAGCTCTATTCTTGTTCTTTATCATCATGGAATGTAAGATATACAAATAGCCAGTAGCAAGAACGACAGATGCTCAGCTTGCGTCTTTGTCTGCTTGAGAAAAAAATGCGATAGTAAACAAATGGTAAAAAAACATTCTGAGCAACAGTTCTAATTATGATTAAGAATCAATGAATTATGATGGTTTAATCTAGGTTTCCTCACATTAAACTACACTTCCCCATATTCCCTACTTGTATGGAGCTTAGGGACAAGCCCCCATAGAAAGAATCTCATATGCCTCCGAATGGAGCCCAAATTTGGATTTTGGCAAATGCATAGCAGAGGGGGAATTCCTTAACTTGGTGTTGAGGTCAGAAGCAGTGGTGCCTGGTATCTTCTATGTCAGTGGAATAATGAATCTAGTTTGGGTTCATTTTATAATAACTATCCAGGGTCCTGACACTATTTTGTGAGCAGGATTAATCACCATTGACAACTCAGTTAAAATCTGGATAAACACTCAAAAGCAAACTAGACACTCCAGTGACGTGAGAGGACAGCCTCCTTCCTAATGCCCTGCCTTAATTTCAGTGATAACTTAAACTTCCTGAGAATACTTTTTCACAATTGCTGATGGCATCTTCCCATCCCAGGAACATCCTTATTGGTCTTTAAGACCAATCACAACTAATTTCTAGAAGTGCTGCAAGTCATATTTTCTCAATATTTGACTGATGCTTTATATACATGCAATTTCAGCTTGGTATGTTAAAAAGTTTTTTCTAGATATTTTCTAGTATGATTCCATGTTATGCTTCTGCTAGTAGATAGCCACAGAGTCATGCTGAAGGACATGGAAAATATCTAGAGAGGTATTCTCTCGACGCATTTTAGGTCCTCAAGCATCAAACCATGGTAAATTTCCACTGGACACTGTCCACGGAGTCATGCTAAAGAAACTAGAAATACTAGAGAGGTGTTCCCTCTATGTATTTATAGGTCATCCAGTGAAATTCTTTAGTAAGTGTTCACCAGATATTGTTCATTTCAATAGGGTTCATTATTATCTGTGGTTTCACATTTCCATGCTAAGTCCAGGAGCGTATCCCCTGTGCATATTAGGGACAAGGTGTAATTAAAAATCCAGCAAGATCTGAGGTATTTTATATGAATTACCTATTGTCAGACCTGAACTCTCAGATCAAATATAAAGTGGTAAAATTCTGTACATCTGCTATTATTTGTAATAAAGTGATTTTGAACCATAAATAATTGGAATACTAGTACACTGGGCTTTTTCTTTTAAATACTGTATAATAAAAAATGAATACAAACTAAATCTGCTCAACATAAAGAAAACACTCATATCGTTCCATTTAAAAATAGGACCTTCCCAGTTGATCATACAGTAGAGTCTCATTTATCCAAGATAAACGGGCAGGCAGAACCTTGGATAAGTGAAAATCTTGGATAATAAGGAAGGATTAAGAAAAAAGCCTATTAAACATAAAATTGTTTTCTGATTTTACAAATTAAGCACCAAAACATCATATTTTACAAGAAATTGACAGAAAAAGCAGTTCAATACACAGTAATGTTATGTAGTAATTACTGTATTTACGAATTTAGCACCAAAACATTGCAACATTTACTACAAAAACACTGACTACTAAAAGGCAGACTGCCTTGGATAATACAGAACCTTGAATAAGTGAAGCTTGGATAAGTGAGACTCTACTGTAATCACAAAACTGTAGGAATCATGATTCATGGATAGTTTAAGCTACATGGTAGGGATCAGACATAGAGCCCATAGAGCACGAAAGAAAGTCTGCTACATCATGACATCATCAGACAGATAGCTCTACATAACTCATGACTTAAGCATGCTGTTAGGAGCCCCTGGTGGTGCAGCGGATTAAACTGCTGAGCTTGCTGATCGAAATGTTGGTGGTTCAAATTTGGGGAGCGGGGTGAGCTCCCGCTGTTAGACCCAGCTTTTGACAACCTAGCAGTTCAAAAACATGCAAATGTGAGTAGATCAATAGGTACTGATCCGGCAGGAAGATAATGATGCTCCATGCAATCATACCAGCCATATGACCCATGGACAACGTCGGCTCTTCAGCTTAGACATGGAGAGTCGGACACAACTAGACTTAATGTCAAGGGGAAACCTTTCCCTTACCTAAGCATGCTGTCATTTTAAGATCTAATTCCAACTGTTATTCCCAACTAGAGAAGACCCACTGAATCAATGGGGAAAAGTTCTACTCTAGTTACAATAATCAGGTACATTTAGGCTGCAGCATTTTAGGAATATTTTATATTTTGTGTTGTACTGTACATGATTATTTTTTGTATTGTTGTAATTGTATTATGATATGTTGTTTTTATATTTTGCTATATTGTATTGTCCTGGGCATGGCCCCATGTAAGCCACCCCGAGTCCCCGTTGGGGAGATGGTGGCGGGATATAAATAAAGTTTTATTATTATTATTATTATTATTATTATTATTATTATTATTATTATTATTTTATTATATTCTTAGGTCTAGCTATATAATACCTAAAAGCTAGAGGAGACTAAAATTAGATTGAAATTTTAGTACAACCGCTGTATCCAAAAGGGAATTACAGTAGAGTCTCATTTATCCAAGCTAAACGGGCCGGCAGAACCTTGGATAAGCGAATATCTTGGATAATAAGGAGGAATTAAGGAAAAGCCTATTAAACATCAAATTAGGTTATGATTTTACAAATTAAGCACCAAAACATCATGTTATACAACAAATTTGACAGAAAAAGTAGTTCAATACGCAGTAATACTATGTAGTAATGTAGTAGTATATTGAAAACATTGGCTACAAAAATGCCTTGGATAATCCAGAACTTTGGATAAACGAGTCTTGAATAAGTAAGACTCTACTGTATTTCTGAATTTACTATGGAAGCAGTAAACTACGGTTACACTCTCCTATCTTGACTCCATGGTAATTTTTGGCACAGGTATATCACAGGACCACAAGGAGGACTATATCTTGACAGAAGTGAGTATGTGAAATTGCAGGCACTGGTCCTATACTGTAGATTGAATGGAATGAACCAGACCATCATAATAAAACTGTTATCTAATAGACACCCACTCCTGCAGCTACACAAACAGGACATTTCCACTGGGAAAGCACTTTGAAGACGGGGCTATTTATATGCGATATGATAGAAGGAATTAGGCAAAGAATAGAATAGTCCAATGACTGAAGCAGATAAGGATTCTTCATTATATATAGACAGAATTAGATACATATACCATCATCCTGCTGCACTGGGCTATGTTTGTGCTTATACATGTTTTAGTCATCTTCCTCCTACGCATGCAAAGACATCTGGTGCCCGTGGCCTCAAATTAAGGTATATTACTCACTGTTAGGAATATCTGAGTATAGGAGGAAGGATATACGTATATGGCCTGTTCTGAGGCTGATGTCGAAGGCTTTCATGGCCGGAATCACAGAGTTTTTGTGTGTTTTCCAGGCTATATGGCCATGTTCCAGAAGTATTATCTCCTGACATTTTGCCCACATCTATGGCAGGCATCCTCAGAGGTTGTGAGGTATATTGGAAATACTAAGCAAGGAAGGTTTATATATCTGTGGAAAGTCCAGGGTGGGAGAAAGAACTCTTGTCTGTTGGAGGCCAGTGTGAAACTTCTGAAATCAGATAACACTGAGTATTTTCAGGATGATAGTGATACTAAAGCAGTAGGGAGGAATCTATAACAAGACTTGGTGTAAAAAGCATCTGCAGTTCTGTTTAAACGCTTTATCAATCCCTGCCCAATTATTTGCTTTGTATTATTCTAGCAAAAGCTGGCAGCAAAATGGATTCAATGGAAGTGGTCTGTGAGGCATCAAGGGATCTATTCTGTGCTCCTCTTTGTCAGTTGGGTGGGAGGTGTTTCTATTGTGACACATAGGGCTTTGCTGGCTTTGCATAACAAATTATATTGAGCTGAATGTAGTAGCTATTTTGGGAAATGGTACAGGGTCTGCCCTTCCCTTTCTCACTCTCTTTTGGCACAGGAGAAATGGGACAAAAGCCAATGCTGTTTTCTAATAGTTGTTGTAGTACACAGAAAAATCAGTGCCCACCTCATATGTTTTAAAAGCATACTTCATTCTTCCTAGAATCAAAATAAAAGATGTAGTTTGGATTGAGAGAAAGTGACAGGCCCAAAGAACACAGTAAGATTGTCATGTGGAAGACTGTTCTGTCAAAGTTCAATATTTTCCTGACTACATAGCAGTGAATGCTTGCAGCCTGATAGAAACTGAGTATTACTTACAAGTAGGTAAACAGGAGTGGATCTGTACACATACTGCTAGATAAGCATATTTTATGTTCCCAGTGGGCAATTCCATACAAAGCCCTTTTCAGAAAGAGTTAACCAGTAGCTGTTGAGACAAATCCCATAGCCCACAGCCACTGGAGATTACGCAAGTTGGCCCAAAACATCTGGATGGTTATTGGCAGTCTACCTTGTCCTTTCTCAACAGAACCCAACATTATTCAAGCACTTCTTTAGTTATGTATATCTATTATGATGTAAATAGAATTGCACTGGGTACTATTTTTCTGGTGGTGCATTGGGTTAAACTTGCACCACCAGAAAAATGGTGGTTCGAATCTAGGGAGTGGGGTGAGCTCCCGCTGTTAACTCAAGCTTCTGCCAACCTAGCAGTTCAAAAACATGCAAATGTGAGTAGATCAATAGATACCGCTCTGGCGGGAAGGTAACAGTGCTTCATGCAGTCATGCCGGACATATAACCTTGGAGGTGTCTACGGACAACGCTGGTTCTTCGGCTTAGAAATGGAGATGAGCACCAACCCCCCAGAGTCGGACAAGACTAGATATAATGTCAGGGGAAACCTTTACCTTTACCTACTATTTTTCCAGGTGGTAAGAAATGGGAGGGGCCCCTGGTGGCACAATGTGTTAAAGCACTGAGCTGCTGAACTTGCGGACCGAAAGGTCCCAGGTTCAAATTCCAGGAGCAGAATGAGCGCCCGCTGTTAGCCCCAGCTCCTGCCAACCTAGCAGTTCGAAAACATGCAAATGTGAGTAGATCAATAGGTACCGCTCCAGTGGGAAGGTAACGGCGCTCCATGCAGTCATGCCAGCCACATGACCTTGGAGGTGTCTATGGACAATGCCGGCTCTTCGGCTTAGAAATGGAGATGAGCACCAACCCCCAGAGTCGGTGACGACTGGACTTAACGTCAGGGGAAACCTTTACCTTTACTAAGAAATGGGAGGAATAAATAAATAACATAAATAACATTTTGCGGACAATCTGAACATGCCTTCAATGTCTTCCATAGTGATCTCCCTACTATTTCTTACGCTGTGATATACAACCTCAGGGCCATTAGTAGGGCAAGTGGCCACCTTGGCATTTGACTGAGATGCATAGAAGGTGCAGCAGGAAGAGATGGAGAATGAATTAATGTCAGAGCATTCAAAGAAAATGTTTTGCTCTTCTAGCATCAAAGAGTTTGTGTGGAGACACACACACACACACAGATTGCCTATATACTGATTTTTCTGGAAAGAAGGCTCTGAGTACCTGATAACTTAAAAGGAGAATCACCAGGTGTGGCTAAAAACAAATAGTGGCTGGTGAGATGGGCTGCAGGCATAAAATACTGGCTGTTACCATGGGGCATGTGAGGTGAGAACAGATGGTCTGTTCTTGCCAAAAATGGTTAGGAAGATGTGGTGGAGGCAAGGGGGCACTTCAGTTCCAGCAGGGTGTGAGCGTGTACTTGCTGGCTGGCTAGATGCCCTTACACCCAAAGGCTGCACCTGCGCAGGTCTTTGGAAGCCAATTGGCAATCATGAGATTAGCAACTGATGACTGACTGGCAAGCAGTGTGAAGAGGAAGCAACCAGCTCCAGACAAGAATAAGGGGCGTTTCAAACAGGTGACAAGAGGAATTAGTGCCTGTAATTAATAACTGTATGGTATATTAATACTGTTTAAAATGCTAATCCTGGTGGAGAGTAGGAGTCTTAGTGCGTCAGGTTGAAGATGACTTGGACCATACCATGGGTAAGATTCCACAAGCCTGTGAAGACTTCAGGGAGCAATCTGGATGGAACGGTTATAGACATGTGCCCAAGTTTACAAAACGCAGCCTTTCTGCAAAAAGGAGCAGCTTTGAAGTTGTCCATCTCCAATTAACACCTGGACAGAACACGAAGCAATTTGCACACCACCTGGCCAGTCTTCCTCACCATAAGGACATTTCTGTAGAACATATACCGGTAGTAATCATTTTTAAATTGGCAGCTATAAATATAAATCAATACATGCAAATGTCATATAAATCTGTGCACTTGTTTGTTCTCTTTGTTGGAAGTTGTAGATGTAAATTGTCGGAACACAGCTGCCTTAAAGAGCCACGCACACAATACTTAGTTTAACAAAAGGTTTATCGCAATTCAAAAACTGGCTCAGAGACACTTGACTGCAGTATCTCTGACCAAAACTCTTTCATGGCCGGAAAGAGAAAGGAGGAAACCATGAAAATGAACAAAATCTGGCTACCAGTATTAAAAAAAACTCTAAAATCAGGACAATAAATAAAGAACAACACTCTGAAAACAGGGAAATTCCAGACATTAAACAATTAGGGCCAGCTAACACCTACCAACAAAGGATTCCCTCGGGCAAGAAGCAGCTAGGCTTTGAAGCTGCAAGGCAATTACATGCTAATTAAGCTGACCAACTGCAACATTCACACTTGCCTCAAACAGACAAGTGATATTTATACCAACCTTGACTCTCCATAAATATATAAACCCCACTTGCCTAGTTAACAGCAGACCTCACAACATCTGAGGATGTCAACCATAGATGTGGGAGAAACGTCAGGAGAGAAAGCTTCTGGAACATTGTCATACAGCCCAGAAAACTCACAGCAACTCAGACTGATTATTGTTTCAATGAGGGCACTATAATTTTGCCCATAGTGGTGGACCGTTACTGTTTTTCATTATTGACAAAGCCATGTTAAGAAACACAAGTAATGGAAGTTTGTAGATGGTTGTTCATGCTTTAGATTAGGGATGCCATGCAATTCTCAGTAGGCCTTTTAATGCTCAAATTACAGACAGTAGATGAGCATCCTTAGCTACTGTTCTGAATTGACTACAGGTGGGCATGTTTTGGCTAAAACAGGTGATCTCAAAGATGAGACAGGTGATTTAGTTAAAGGCCTTCTTAATCCCTTTCCTGCAGTATGAGCATGAACCACATTATTCTATGCCCGTTTCTCAGCTTTTCCTACATGAACTCCAACTTCCATAGAAGGCTACCATTAGATTACATTTATTCATGCAATATAAAAAGAACTGCAGCCTTGTATCTGCAGCCTTGTGGCAGACACTAGATCCTCATTTCAAGGCAAAATCTAGTGACCTTGTGATTTACAATGCAAAGTCCAAAGATCCTGTTGATGGTAGATCTACAGATTCTACCATCCATTACTTGAAAATATTCCATTTTGTTATCCATTGAGATCCTGAAACCAAATCCCAGCAGATATCATTTTGACTGAAAGGTAGGAATAATTAAATGGTCAGCAAACACCTTTATATAGAGTCTGTTTATTTTATTTCTAAAAAAGCCTTTTCCCTCACTACATTTTGGATGGGGATTCCGTTGTGGATTGATGATGATAAATGGAAGCTCTTACGTGTGCCTGCGATCCAGAGTCACCCACAGAACAATAACATGTCACTCAGGTTTGCAGAACAAAAATAGAGGGACTTTACTGATTCCAAGAGATTAAAACAGTAGTATTGACAATGGTCCCTCTGATCACTTACAGAAGTCCACAATCATAAATAGTCCTTTCTCAGTCCACAAATCTGCTTCAGAGAAGAATACAGTCCTGGTTCTTCTCCCTCTTTTCTCAGCAGCAAACAGGCCTCAAAATAGCAAGGTCACTCTGAGTACACTGCTGCCTTTCTCCAGCAGTACTCAGTCAGCACTGAAAAACTTGTCCAAACTGGTTCTGCAGCAGCAGAACAGAAACAGTATCAAAATCAATCCACTGTTTTTATTCACAGCATCCCTATGAAGTAGGTTAGACTAAAAGGAAGCCTCAATTCAAGTTCACACCCAGGATCTCCCTGGCAGAGTTGGATATGACTCTGATGTTTCCACCTTAGATGGTCATTGCAACATAAATTGCATTGATGGCTATGACATCAGAGCCATATCCTTGCCTTCTAAATCCAGGACAAAGTGAATCCTGTTGCAGAAAAGCCTGCGCATCAGCCGGCAACAGCATCCAATAGTAACAGAACACCGAATTCTTTCCTCCTTCTATTTTTGTCATCCTTGATTGCAACAGACGTGACACATAGGAAGCTGCTCTCCAGGGGCTATGTGAAAACGTGTCTTCAAAACTCACTCTCTAAAGTTCTCCAGAGGGTCACGTCTACCAGGCGAGCGCCCATGAATTACTGCATGCTTCGCCTGCCTTCAGGATTGCAAAGATTGCAAATCCGATCAGCATCACTGCTTGTCAATCCAATACTGATCTCCATGCATTCATACGTGCTGGGTTTTCAGTAAGGATCAGAAATGGGTATTATCAACAATAACCATGCATGACTCCCAAAGAAGGGGGTTAAGCCCTCTAAGGCTATATATTTGGGGGGTGGGGAGGGAGCTGAGAGCCTACTCAAAATGATCTGCCAAACTAGACCACTAAAACCCTTCTGTAGCTCCTCAAGGATTATTTATCAGAATTCTAGTAAACAAAGCTAATGTTGTTGAGTCTTTGCAGGAATACAAAACTCTTTTTATTTTCAATGTCAGGAACGATTTGAGAAACTGCAAGTTGCTTCTGTTTGTTTATTTTAAGACATACACATACACAACATTTACAATTCCCACCACCACCATGAGGATTATTTTCTTTTACATATTAATCCTGTTTGAGACAATCCTTCTAGATTTACATATTATATAACATTTGTATCCTATTTCTTATGGCCTGATCTCTAGACTTATTCATAATATAATCCTTGACCCGGTTCCATTTTTCTTCAACTTCTTGCATTCTATTTTCATTACCTTTTGAATCATTTAATTTTACATCCATAATTTCGAATTTCATTTGGTCCACCATATACTGATACCATTTGTTTACTGTCCACTTTGATTTATCTTTCCATCCCAATACTATCACCGCTTGTGTGCACTCAATTATTGACTGCAAGTTGCTTCTGGTGTGGCTATCTGCAAGGACGTTGACCAGGAGACGCCCGGATGTTTTACCATACTATGGGAGGCTTCTCTCATGTCCCCACATGAGAAGCTGGAGCTGTCAGGTGGGAGCTTACCCTGCTCCCCGGATTTGAACTGTCAACCTTTCAGTCAGCAGTCCTGCCAACACAAAGGTTTACCATTGTGCCATTGGGAAGAAACCCTGCCTATGATCTATCCTATGCAAAATTACTTGGGAATAAGCTATGCTGAACACATGGAGGATAGATCTAAGCACATCCATGGCTTCAAAATATCTCCACCAACACCATAAAAGGCCTTGATTTTGCCATTTTTTTAAAAAAAAAGATACATTTTTACTACACAATTGTATACAATGGGACATAAGCATCCATGCATTTGGGTATCCACAGGGGATCCTGTAAACAAACCGCAGCAACTCTCATGAGCGCACTGTACACACTATGTTTGTATGAATCTTCACAATTTCAGGAGGTTTCAAGGACAGGGAGGGGAAAAAGTCTTTAGTGCTCACACTGCAAGTACTGTAACTTCAAATAGGCCTACATAATAATAGCCTGGCTAACAATGTTGATCCCCCCACAAAAAAACAGTTCTAGAGTCAAAATAGAATCAATAGATACTCCACCACAGACATCAGAAGAGCTGCAAAGCCAAGAACAAGCCAGGAGAGTAAAGACAAAGATCCACCCAGAGGAAAAGTGTTCTTACCATACATCAAGGGAACCATTGATAGTATAGGGAAGCTGATGAAGAAACACATCCTACAAACTATCTACAGAAAGTCAAACAAATGCTATATTCAGCAAAGGACAAGAAGGATCTTCTCACCTCTGCAGGAGTCTATCGTATACTATGTAACTGTGGACAAATATACATAGGTAGGTAAAGGTTTCCCCTGATGTTAAGTCCAGTTGTGACCGACTCTGGGGGTTGGTGTTCATCTCCATTTCTAAGTTGAAGAGCCGGCGTTGTCCATAGACGTCTCCAAGGTCATGTGGCCGGCATGACTGCATGGAGTGCCGTTACCTTCCCACCGGGGCGGTACCTATTGATCTACTCACATTTGCATGTTTTCGAACTGCTAGGTTGGCATGAGCTGGGGTTACAGCGGGTGCTCATTCCGCTCCTGGGACTTGAACCTAGGACCTTTTGGTCCACAAGTTCAGCAGCTCAGTGCTTTAACACACTGTGCCATCAGTATAAAACACAACATTGCCCAAACACGAATCAAGGAACATGAAAGACACTGCAGACTGACTCCACCAGAGAAGTCAGCCGTAGCAGAGCACCTGATGAACCAACCTGGGCACAGCAGATTATTTGAGAACACAGAAATGCTGGACCACGAACACAACCACCATGTCAGACTACAAAGAGAAGCCACTGAAATCAACAAGCATGTGGACAATTTCACCAGAAAGGAGGAAACCATGAAAATGAACAAAATCAGGCTGCCAGTGTTAAAAAAAACCCTTAAAATCAGAACAGTAAATAAGGAACAACAGTCAGAAAACAGAGGAATTCCAGACATGAAACTATCAGGATCAGCTAACACCTTCGAACAAAGGATTCCCCCAGGTAAGAAGAAGCCAGGACATTAAGGTGGCAAGGCCATTAATGCTAATCAAGGTGATTAATTGCAATATTCACACTTGGCTCAGACAAAAGTTCTTTCACCCAACCTGCACTTTCCACAGATGAAGAAGAGGAAGAGAGGGAAGAAGCATGTTTATTTTATACAGTAGAGTCTCACTTATCCGAGCTTTGCTTATCCAAGTTTCTGGATTATCCAAGCCATTTTTGTAGTCAATGTTTTCAATATATCGTGATATTTTGGTGCTAAATTCATAAATGCAGTAATTACAACATAACATTACTGCGTATTGAACTACTTTTTCTGTCCAATTTGTTGTATAACATGATGTTTTGGTGCTTAATTTGCAAAATCATAACCTAATTTGATGTTTAATAGGCTTTTCCTTAATTCCTCCTTATTATCCAAGATATTCGCTTATCCAAGCTTCTGTCGCCCCGTTTAGCTCGGATAAGTGAGACTCTACTGTAAAATGAAGCATGATGTCTATGGCCCTCAGTTCTCAGAGAGAAGACTAAAACTACCTACACTGCAAGAGAAAGTCAATCGCCTTGCCTGTGCTAAAAAGACCAGAAAGGCAGCAGCTGTGCCTTCAGAAACGGAGCAAAACAGTCTTCCTTTCTCTCCCTCCCACCATCAGCTTCTTCCTCCTTTATGTTCCCTTTCTGCGTGGAAAGAAACCCCTCCAAATAATCCCCAGAATCAAGCACGAGGAAGATCCACCCAGAAAGTCATCCCGAGCACTAGAACCCCAAAAGTGAGCCTTTCGAGAGCCTTCGCAGGAGACTTTCTCCGGGATCAGACCCTCGCCCCAGGAAAGGAGGCAGGGAGGAAGCTTGCGGCGCTTACCTCGCCCAGGTCGGGCTTCCTAGGGCTCCGCACCAGAGGAGAGGTGCAACCAGTGTCCCAAGCCGGGCATCATCGGGAGGCAAAGCGGGGAAGCAGCGGCGCCTTCCAGCCTCTTCTCCCGCCTGCCTGGCGACCTCCCCGCCGCCCACTTGCAAGGCTCTGCTGCAAAGCCCGGGCCAAGGATTTGCCGGGAGACCGCGCGCCACTTCGGTTCTGGAGGCGGTTCTTTTCAAACACCATTCGCCCTGCTTCTTAATATGCAGTTTGTCTCCTTCTGCAGGGAATTACTCAGCCAGACACATGACTCCCAAGCAGCACAATTACATAATTCAAGCTGTGTTCAGGGTGCCCAGTGTGTAAGTGAGAGCCTGTGCTTGCCTTTCAGCCGGAAAGCCACCATGAGGCGGGACCCAAAAGAGGAGAAACCTCATGGGCTTCCTCCTTAAGAAAGGCTTTCAAAAACACATCTGAGGAAAAAAAAAGTTACCTTTTTTTGGAATCAGAACATGCTGACTGGAAGGGGGGATTCTGGAAGTTGTAGTCCAAAACTAAAGTGAGTGGTGTTATTTGCCTTGAAGTCAATTTTGAGCCAGCCAGGCCTCTACATTTGTGGGTTTCACTTTGGTGAATCTGATTATACTATTAGTAAAAAAAAAGTTGAAAGAAATGGTTTGAAAGTGTTATTTCCTGTTTAATATTATAATGTAATGCATTATAATATTATTATTAGGAGCCCCAGTGGCGAAGTGGTTAAAGCACTGAGCTGGAGAGCGAAAGGTCCCAGGTTCAAATCCTAGGAGCGGCGTGAGCGGCCGCAGTTAGCTCCAGCTTCTGCCAACCTAGCAGTTCGAAAACATGTCAATGTGAGTAGATCAATAGGTACCGCTCCAGCGGGAAGGTACCGGCGCTCCATGCAGTCATGCTGGCCACATGACCTTGGAGGTGTCTACGGACAACGCCGGCTCTTCGGCTTAGAAATGGAGATGAGCACCAACCCCCAGAGTCAGACATGACTGACTTAACGTCAGGGGAAACCTTTACTTTTAATGCAATATAATAATAATACAATATAATAATATTAATTATATATTATATATTAAATGTAATATTACTAATAATATTACCCTGGTGGCACAGTGTGTTAAAGCGCTGAGCTGCTGAACTTGCAGACCGAAAGGTGCCAGGTTCAAATCCCGGGAGCGGCTTGAGCACCCGCTGTTAGCTCCAGCTCCTGCCAACCTAGCAGTTTGAAAACATGCAAATGTGAGTAGATCAATAGGTACCACTCCGGCGGGAAGGTAACGGCGCTCCATGCAGTCATGCCGGCCACATGGCCTTGGAGGTGTCTACAGACAACGCCGGCTCTTCGGCTTAGAAATGGAGATGAATACCAACCCCCAGAGTCAGACATGACTGAACTTAATGTCAGGGGAAACCTTTACCTTTATCTATTATAATGTTATATATATATATATATATATATATATATATATATATATATACATACACATACATACATACATACACACACATATATACACACACATACATACACACAGAGTCTCACTTATCCAAGCTAAACGGGCCGGCAGAATGTTGGATAAGCGAATATCTTGGATAATAAGGAGGGATTAAGGAAAAGCCTATTAAACATCAAATTAGGTTGCGATTTCACAAGTTAAGCACCAAAACATCATGTTATACCACAAATTTGACAGAAAAAGTAGTTCAATACGCAGTAATGTTATGTTGTAATTACTGTATGTACGAATTTAGCACCAAAATATCACGATATATTGAAAACATTGACTACAAAAATGGCTTAGATAATCCAGAAACTTGGATAAGCGAGGCTTGGATAAGTGAGACACTGCCATATATTTCAGTTGAAACCAGATAATGTGGGATGTTATTCAGCTGTATGGAAGGAGCCTGAGTTGCAGCAGCTCTCAATGAGGCTTTCTTTTCATCAACTCCACCTTGGAGATTTGTGCTGCATTCAAAACAGACATTTTACCATTAGTGAAGATCCTCCAACTGCCCTCATTTGGCAGAGGCAATCCCAATCAATCCTGCCACCCCATTTTTAAAGCTACTTTTTAAATGTCCTGGTTTCTTTTTCCCCTCATCCTCTTCAGTTTAGTTCAGTCACTGCAAACTAAGTCCAAAGTACAAAAGCAGTTTGCATAAGTAACTTAGATGAGAGGGGGAGAGAAGAGAGCAGAATATTGCCCTTCCCAGTTGATTCAGGCAAAAGCAAACTGATGCAGCCACTTCTAGTTTGTGTGTCCTTCATTAATATCTTCAATCTGGAAGATATATTAGTGGCAACATATTCTTGATAGGCCTGTGTGTATATATGTTGATTTTCTGCACACATGCAGTATCTGATTCAGTGGTAAAACACTTGCCTGCAGATCTTGGATCCAAGCTGGGCTGTAACCTGGGGGTGGGGTTCAACCCCCCCCCCCTCCCATTTTTTTCTGGCTTTGGCCCTGGTTCCAAGAAAAGCTTATCCACAAAGATACTCCAAAAGAAATGCTATGGTAGGTGAAAGTTGGAATCAATATTTCTATCACATTTTGTATCTCATTTCTGTGCTGTGCTTTGGGGTTCATACTTTTTTCATTTTAGCTTCAGAATAGCTATGGGAGATTAGTTTACTGAGGTCCCATCTTCACTGTCATATAATGCAGGGTTTTTTTTCGTGTCAGGAGCGACTTGAAAAACTGCAAGTCGCTTCTGGTGTGGGAAAATTGGCAAGGATATTGCCTAGGAGATGCCTGGATATTTTACCATCCTGTGAGAGGCTTCTCTCGTGTATCTGCAAAATAAGCTGAAGCTGACAGATGGGAGCTCACCCCACTCTCTGGATTTGAACTGCTGAACTATCATGTACCTACAAAATAAGCTAAAGCTGACAGATGGGAGCTCACCCCACCCCCTGGATTTGAACCGCTGACCTATTGGTCAGCAGTCCTGTCATTGCACCACCAGGGGCTCCATATAATGCAGTTTAATTTCATTACATTGTTCCCTTGCTACTTTGCAGTTCGCTTTTCGCTCCCTCGCTGTTCTTTGTGGTCCAAGGCACTCTCAGAATGCCTTGGATCTTAATGCTATCCAATCAAAAGTGGTATCTATTAAACTAACCAATTAAACAACACAAAGCAACTCGCAGAGGACTAGGCCGCGGCGGCACCTGCCTTTCACACATGTTCTCTCGCCTCACCCACTTTTCCGGGAAGGCTTCACTGGCCTGGGAGTTGCAGGTCTACAGCCTTCTCTGCCAAATTGCTGACCGCATCACCCAAATAAAACAACTACAGTGTAATACTGGCTTGCGAAGGAGAGAAAGGCCACCTAACTACTAAATATAAGGTATACATGTTAAAATAAGTGTCCCTACTTCGTGGATTTTCACTTATTGCCGGTGGTCCTGGAACATAACCCCCACGATAAGTGAGGGAACACTGTATATGAGTCTACACTGCCATATAATGCAGTTCAATGCATTACGAAATTGCATTATATGACAGTGAAGGTTGGGCCTGAGGAGACAGAATGATCAATTGAAGGCAACGCAATTAAGCTCTATTGATGAACAAGAACTTGAAGCTACCTTCATACAATCCTGGACGAAATCTCAAAACTCCTTTGCGATACTCCTTCATATCCAGAGGTACATTTTGAAGAGATGTCAGTCATCATGACAGCCTCCACCAAAAAGAGTCCAAAATATAGTGTTGACCTATCAACAAACTCCTCATATTTTCCATATCCTCCAGCAGGAGGATTCTATTTATCTTCATTGCCAGTTCATGTCCAAGCTTTTGGATCATTAACACAGATAACTCACATACGAAGAGTACAGATCAGTGGTTCTCAACCTGTGGGTCCCCAGATGTTTTGGCCTACAACTCCCAAAAATCCCATCAATTTTACCAGATGTTAGGATTTCTGGGAGTTGAAGGCCAAAATATCTGGGGAACCACAGGCTGAGAACCATTGGTATAGATAGAGTCAGAGAGACTACTGAAGCCAGAGTAGGATAACAGATTATATTATTATCTTTGCTAATAAAAGCATCCTAATATTTCCACCTATGAGCCCTGGTTGTGCTACTTCACTTCATAACAGCAGTGGCCCAAACAGGTCGAAGTGATTTATCTAACTGGGGTCCAGTGCTGTTCTTGCAGCCCTACCATTCTTCTTATTTCAAATGTGCCTAGAATATTCTCATTTGACGATGTAGCATTCTATTCCAGCTGACTGCTTTTTGCAGCTCACACAGTTTTAAAGCCTTTGTATAACTGTCAGCACAATTTTATTTGTACTTTACTTCTTTTATTAAGTAGTGCCTTTTTATTCATTTGATCTGGCTAATGGATTTCTCAATTCAATTGGCTTAATGGCCTCTAATTGATTACTTCTGCTCTTCATAGCCTTTCCTGAGAACATCATTTCCCCAAAAGGGCTCACCTACACTCCATCCAGCCAAGTGATGACACCTCGCTGACCTTTTGTAATCTGCACCAGTGGCAAAGAAATTCTGGGACAATTCAGGAACAAAATACTCTCAACAATCCAACAAACATGCAGTAGTGCCATTGAAAACCTAAACTTTCTTGCTATAATATAGTCAGGATTACACCAAACAAGATGGCCATAGCTCTGTAACATCCATATTAACTTCAACCAGAAGTTGCCTTTTGCACTAAAATTCCCAGAACACTTAATTGCAGCTTGAGGGTGCTGGGAGCTGTATTTCAAAGGGCTGATTGTCTCTGATTTTATTTAAACTGCCATCGAAGGCCCCTTCTACACTTCCCCATAATCCAGATTTTTTTTCTGTGTCAGGAGCGATTTGAGAAACTACAAATCGCTTCTGGTGTGAGAAAGTTGGCCGTCTGCAAGGACAAAACATGACCTGATGTTTTGATGTTTTTACCATCCTTGTGGGAGTCTTCTCTCATGTCCCCGCATGGAGCTGGAGCTGTTAGAGGGAGCTCATCGACTTTCTCCTGGGCTGGATTTGAACCAGCAACCTTCAAGCCAGCAACCCAACTTTCAAGTCATCAGTCCTGCCAGCACAAGGGTTTAACCCACTGCGTCACCGGGGGCTCCTCCACTGAGTCTACATTGCCATATAATCGAGTTCAAAGCAGATAATCTGGATTTTATATGGCAGTGTAGAAAGGGCCTATGATATAGCTGACCGT